>NC_142019.1:14034488-14334488 GCF_049901735.1 Notechis scutatus
GAAGAGGAAGAAGCCGTATTGCTGAACAAAGGAGGAGAGGAACGCAAAGCTGGCATTGATGGAGAGTGAGATGATCAGGCACTGCTTCCGGCCCAGCTTGTCTGCCAGGCCACTCCAGAAAAGGGCCCCCACCATCATTCCAAAATAAACAATTAGTCCTGTACAACAGAGGGACACAAAGACAAATATTACTCCCTGTGCTTATTCTTGTTAGCAGCGGCATCTCTCCAGGATTCCAAAAACGCCCACTTGCCAACTCTGCAGAAGTGATGATCCAGGTACTGCCTTCCCTCCAACAAGGGCCACCAAGTGAACATCCCCAAAGCAGAACAAATAAATTGCCACAATGAGGCGCCTGGCTCATGCAAGATCCCCAGTTTGCTAAAACAAGCTCCTAGAAAGTCACAATTCATTGCCGGCTCCCTTATTTTACCAAAGGAAAGTGGGGAGTTGATTAATTTCCTCTCATTATAGACCAAAGGCCCCTGTGACATTAAAAGGAACTGCAGCATTAATAACAGCAGCAGCCAGAAGCTTTATATCTATGGTAATCAGCCATTGGAGGAGTCCATAAATACTGTTATTTCTCCTAATCAGGACAAAAGCAAAGGCTTTGTAGTGAACGACATAATATTTAGATGCATTGGCTTCAAGGCTGCAAGCCAGCTGCGATTCCCTTTCATATGTATTTATTATTTCTTTCTTAGCTTGGTTTTGTTTTGTTTAGGAGATGCTTTTTCTTTTCTTTTTTCTTTCTTTCCCCTACTAAGCATGTGCATAACACACAAAAGACATATAAATACATGCACACATCATCATCATCTCCTTTTAATGACCCCATAATCCCTTGCAGGGTGGGAGTCTGGGTAACTGAATGGAGCTGAGTGTTTACTGGCCGGATGCCCTTCCTGTCGCCAATGTGGAGGTTTTTTTCCAGCAGATATATTCTCACTGTGCCCAGACAGAGAAATATCTGCCTCTACTTAGGTTCGAACTCACAGCCTCCTGATTGTGAGGCAAGAGCTCCACCTCTAGGCCACCGCACCACTCCAATTATAGAAGTTATATCAGATTTCTTATTTAATAATGAATGTAATATGCATTTAATAATGACTAGTCCTCGCAATTATTACAGACAAAAGAAAAGGTTTGTTGCAGAGAAGAAAACAGATACATCAGGCCAAGTGTTTCATCACGCGCAACCAGCATGGTCAATGCATGTAGATCAATGCATTAGGTTAGATAAAATACTCTTGTTAGATCAATACAGTCCCCAGGTCACAAACGGGAATGATTATTGCTACCAGGAAAGTACGGATGCCCTGCTTTGACTCGAGCCTTCGCTGACAGATTAAAAAGGGTAGGAGGGGGGTAAACAGCCCTTTCTGCAGAG
Organism: Notechis scutatus; assembly: GCF_049901735.1. Lineage (NCBI taxonomy): Eukaryota > Metazoa > Chordata > Lepidosauria > Squamata > Elapidae > Notechis > Notechis scutatus. The sequence continues at coordinate 14,035,882 of NC_142019.1, forward strand.
AAAATCCTTCACACCAGCTGTTCTCCAAAGCTTCTTAAAAGCACAGGCCATTCTCCTCCTTCACCCGGCACGTATATAAATGCCTCTGATCCAACTTTTCCACTCCACTTTTAATAGAGACACCCCACCATCCAGGAGTGGGCTGCCGGGGGTTCACAGGGGTTCAGGAGACCCTCTAGCTAAGATTCTGCACAGTTTGGAGAATCCCCAAATCCCACTCCTGGCTGCCCCCCTGCCCCTCCCAAGAGTCCCCACACAGCTCGTTTTGGTTGCAGGTAAGTGAAGGGCAGGCACGGAGGATTGGGGTGGGCAAAAGACGGCCCCCCCCCGGGGCTCATTTCTGGCTTCCAGAGAGCCTCCGGAGCCCGGGGAGGGCAAAAACACTCCCCCAGCCGTGGTGCAGGAGGCCGACTAGGCCACGCCCACCCAGCAATCGGGCAGAGAACCCATTGCTAAAAATTTTTGAAGCCCGCCACTGGACGCATCATCATTCTATTGCTCTCTGCAAATACGTTTGTTTGGCATAACAAGGGACGTGGGGCTCCCTCAACCATTCTGAAATTCTGAAAAGGGGGCGTGCATAAGCGCACCAACGTGCCTACCGTCCCTGTCCTATTGTTTCTCTTATTCTTTTATTTTTCTTATATGTACCCATTTCATGTATTCACAACTATGTATACATTTATACTTATTATCTTGTAAACAATTGGCAAATCAAATAAATAAAATAAAAATAAATAAATGTTCCCAGCTTCCTAAGAACTCTTTAATGCTCTTGAAAATGAAATCCCAGTCTCTGGGTCCAGCTGGGTTACACACACACACACACACACACACACACACACACACGGGTCCAAGGATTTTGCCAGGGGAATGTTGAAATCTTTGCTCCAATGTCTTTCCTGGGTGCTGTCTCATCATTCAGTAATGTGAGTGTAGCACAGGGATGAGCAATTGATTCCCCCCCGCCCCCAGGGTCACATGCCAAACCAACAGAGTTGTGAAGGTGCACAGGCATGCAGGCAAGCACGTAAGTAAACTGGGGGAAAAATAAACAACAGTAGCCTTCAAAATAAAAGCAGTACACTTGTATGGCGTGAATAGTGTACACTTATTGACATTTGTTTTTCAATTTCCAATTGACCTCATGAGGGCAGGGTAGGAACAGCCAAAGTGTCAACCCTGAAGATGACATATGTGTAGCCATATTTTATTGTAGCTTTTGTCGGCTCTCTAGCTGTTGAAAGGGTGGGTTATAGAGATAAAGGGGGAATGTTATGTCTAGGTGGCCTTCTTTCCTGTGGGAACAGAGAAGATGCCTGCAGCTGGAGGAAAGTAGACTTTGGAGTCACCGGACTCGTGGGGGGGGGGGAGAGAAGTTTCAAACTTTTGCCTTTTACTGGGTATAATTCCGGAATCTAGCCAGAGTCATAATTACACCAAGACCTTGCCAATTTGATATGTCCCTAATAAACAGACTTGGATTTTATTTCAGGGGACATATTACTTGGAAGCTTGACACAGGGCTGGATATGGCTTAGAGGCCCTAAAATGACCAGGTCTAACAACCTAATGATTGGATTGTATATAATCTAGAAATATTGCGCCACGAACTTCAATAAAGGAAGCTGCTTTAAATTTCTTTAGAAATTTAAACTTTGCTAGTGGCAATGATCTAATAATGCAAGACATTTCAAGGGGCAGGAGAAGGAGTCTCATAAATGCTAGAATATCACCAGCTACCAAGCCAAGAATGTTCTTCCCTTGTATTGGTATTCCTCACTCTCCTGTTTTTTTTTAAAAAAATGATGCCAGCAATTTTCATTCTCCTTTAAAAATGAAAGTAGAGCTTGTTTGAATACTGTTCAGCTGATGGAAGAACTGCAAAAATTGTTCCCAAAGTGTTAGATGAAGTTACTTCCTTAAATGGCCCTTGTTACAAGCATTCTCATGAACAACCTAGATTCTTCTCCAATCTCTTAGCAAATGTTTCTGATGTCTTGGAAAAATGGATCTCCACTCTTTTCTTTTCTTTCATCCATCCTTCAGATTCAAAGCCTAAATTCTGGCTGATGGCCACCTACAGGATCTGGTCAAAAAAGTCAAGATGACAGCTGAAGCTCTATTCAGTTGGGTTGCACTTTGAACACAACATTGGGTTGCACCATTTTTGACTTTTTGGATTACACCCTGCAGTCCCTTCATGCTTACGGTTGTCTCTTCCACATCACTGCTATGCAGTCCTGGCTTACAATTGAAAGAGACATCTGAACAAGAGGAACAAAAATTATCCCAGCTGGGACACACAAACACCACATTGAATCACTTTCAGATCCTGCAGCATTGCATGGATATCGATTCACGAGACAACAGAAAGACATTTAAAAGGGGGGGGGCAATGCTTTTCCAGTATCTATCAGCACAAATAAACCATACCGAAGAATGAAATTAATGCAATTCAAGTGCAATAAAATTATATAAGAGTCACTTGAGGGGAGAAAACCAAGTCAAATGGTTTTCTACTTGGCCTAGCAGAGTTTTACTAATGTAATTACTGCGTAGTTTAGACTGGCAAACTGTTTTCTTCAGAAAAGAAGTCATTTGAACTCAACACACCTGCCAAGTTGGCTTTCAGAGGGGCAGGGGGTGGGTGAGAACAGCAGCAAACTTATTTTCACATCTAGAAAAATGTTTGACAGTTAACCACGTGGAACACAATATACCAAGGACAACAAACTTCCAATTCTGTGGATGTGCCATGGAAAATTTAAAAAAATCTACTGTGAAATGTAAAGAAAGAATATCTACACTGATCTGCTTCTAATATTGAGGAAGTCGTCTTAGTAGTCTTTTTTTTCAATTTCATAGTGGGTTTTTGTTTTGTTTTGTTTTGCTTTCCTGTTAAAGCCATTTGATCTTCCTAGAAAGCTACAGACTGCTGCAAAGAGATTTATCCAGAAGATTTCATCACTAAGTCCAAATTCTTTTCTTCCTTTTAAGAAAATTCAAAAGCAAATTCTCTTTCATCCAACTAAATGAGAATTGATAGACCAAAGTGCAAAATTGCTCAGAATCCAACTCTCAAATCCAGTGACTGCGGGTGGCTGAAACGATGCAGTTTGAAATTTGCATTAATTTTCCCAAACCTGGTTGGATGTCTAGATGCACGTGAACAAATTTGGATCTGTGGTCCAGCCTGAAACCCCTGACATTTACAGTGGCTAAGTTCACACAACATACTTAATCAGGTCTGCATCACGCCAACTTGCTGAATTCATGCAACAAGCTAAATTTAGTTCGTTTTCACTTTCAATAGATTGCACATGCCTGCGTTTGTGCTAATATTGTGCTTATTTTATGATTCCACATTGAGCAAATCCAGAAAATAGACTAAAGAATAAACAAATCAAATCATAATCTGGTCAAACAAATGTGTAAAATAATTTATAGATAATACAAGACATGGAAAGTCTATGGATTCTATGGCTTCCATTTGGTAAGATTTAATTTATCTGGTTCATCTACCCATGATGTATTGTATTGATCCATCCTACCCCTAGCCATCCATCAATTTAAAAAAACATCCACATTTTGATACCCTGTGATGTGAGTAGCAAGAATTATCCAGTCTCAGCACTTAAATAGATTGGAGAAGGTTGATTTAGAATGAGAAATACGGAGAAGCAATTCATCTAGCAGCCTTCTGCTTGTTCGGTTTTACCTCTCCATACTTCCACCCAAGAATGAGAGCAGGCAATGAAATTAGAAATTTCCCAAAGCTCCTTTTTCAAAAGGCGACTGGACTTTGTTTTTCCTTTAAGGCGTTTTGTTTCTCATACGAGAAGCTTCTTAATTCTGTAGTCTTCTTTAATTCTCTGTTCTTCTTTAGCTCAGAAGAAGCTTCTTGGATGAGAAGCAAAACACTTTCAAGGAAAAGCAAAGAAAGTCCAGTTGCCTTTTTAAAAAGCATCTTTGGGACAACCATGACCTGGAAGGCTGAGAATTCCCATAGATGTTTAAATATATAATCAGGAAAACTATGCTATCTCCTTCCTAGTTCCTTAAGAGATATAGAACTCACCCAGCATTCCTTTGTTGGAGCTTGATAAGCACATGTCTTTCTCAGCACTGGGCAAGACAAAACCAACCACAAACACTTCCACTCCATCTGCCATCAGGGCCAAGCCCAGCACAATGAAAAGCATCCACTGGAATCGTCCGTGGCCACATTCCACAATGATATTCTCATACTGGTGGGCCAACTGCTCTTCATCTTCCATCTTTTCTGCTATAAGCTCGTCGTGATCTCTGAACTCATTGGAAAGACCGGCTTTTTTCTGCTTGGGCTTGTCATCTGGGTGAGGAATGCCCTGGTACTCTCCTTCATAAACTTCGTCATCTTCATCATGGCCTTCAGTAGCATCGCTCTGAGCATCTTCTTCCTGATTGGGCTCCTCTCTAGTGTGATAGGTTGGGTCATTGGGCGCATAACCTGTATAGCCACCATCTTGGTAGCGATAGCCATCAAACCCATGGCTCCCCTGATTTCTATGGCCATCATCCATTTTGAGCAAAATAGGTCTAGATTTGACAGTTATATTTTATCAATGTTTGTTCTGTGTTTTGTGCAGGTGGATATATTTTTAACCTGTTCTGTTAACTACATGGGCATAACTGCCTCTTCCTTTGAAGATGTGCTTTATATGCGATCAAACCACCACAATTTAGATGAAACTTGAATTAAGGAACTGTATCCTTCCTAAAGTATGCCATGGTATTTTAGAACTGCCTCTTTGTGTTTTCTGAGTCCTTCAGCTGTCAAGCAATGCTGTGGGAGGAAACCCAAGGGATCAGCAGCTTTTTCGCATCAGGCCCTAGTGAGTCTTCACAAATTGTTTGCTTTCATGGTCCATCTTCCTGTGAAAAGTCACATCCTAGAGAAGAAAAGAGAAAAATACAACATTAAATGCTTTGAAAGAAAGATGTTCAATTCATCTGGAAACATCTTATGGAAGGGGAGAAAAGGGCAGCTAAAACATATTTAAAGACACTGTGGTCCCTAGAATGTCTTTGTGTGTTCCATTTATATTCCATATTTTGTTCAGGTGTTCAAACTTGGCTAGCCCTCCATCCTCCAGGGAGTTTCATGGCTGAGGATGGGCTAAAATCTGAGTTTCTTTGCTCCCAGTCCAACACTTTCACAACCACATCACATCAGTATACAAGAGAACAAAAACAAGTGATCAAGGCTTGCAGATTTCTTACAGGTTTCTCCCACAAGTGGAATTGTTTCAGCTGGGTCATAACAGCTCTCCTCTGACCATTGGGGAAAAGTCCAAGTTCAACTGGAAAGTCACATTTTGTACAGCAGGGTTTTGAAATGCTGTGTAACAACCTGTATTCATCACACTCTCCCTTTGTGTATCTGTACATCTGTATGAGACCCTCTCCAAAATTCCTTAGCATAATCCCAAAACACCAGCATTGCTTCTCGCATGTTTGGGATGGTAGAACTCCTGAAACAATCATGAATTTCAATCAGGATGGTGAACAAACCTTGGAAGTGAACTGCACAGAAAACCAATGAACAGCTTGTGACTCTTGCAGACTTTTGGAAAGACAGAGGCACAAAAATTTATAGTTCTGACTTTCAACATTTTCTCTCTGTCTCTTTCTCTTTCTCTCTGTGAGGAAGAGAGCATTAGCTAATGAGCCGTGGTTCTCTTTTTCAATTCCACTTGAAAAAAATAGTCATCTTCTGGATCCTCTTACAGAGCTTCAGGCCATCCTTTCTATTTCAATGAAATGCTGTTTGACTCAGCATTTGCAATGTTGCACTGAAATGCACTCAAATCCGTTACGACTCTTGCAGAAAACTGTGCGAGCTGCTGCTCACTATATTCATGCATCTGATGAAGGGAGCTACGGCCTCTGGAAATGGGTGCCTTTTTATAAAACCAGTCAGTTAAAAAAATTACTACCAGGCTCCTCCCAATCTCTTCCCTTTCCTCTTCCTAGCACTGGCTCCTCCCCTGCTCCTTTGCATAGTTCTGTGGATGCATCTGGATAGCATCTGGATTAAGAGCCGGGGTGCCGCAGTGGTTAGAGTGTGGTACTGCAGGCTACTTCTGTTGACTGCTGGCTGCCTGCAATTTGGCAGTTTGAATCTCACCAGGCTCAAGGTTGACTCAGCCTTCCTTCCTTCTGAGGTGGGTAAAATTGTTGAGGGCAAGGGGCTGACTCTGTAAACCACTTAGAGAGGGCTGTAAACGCACTGTGAAGTGATATATAAGTCTAAGTGCTATTGCTATCTCCTTCCTTTCTTTCCTTCCTTCCTTCCCTTCTTTCCTTCCTTTCCTTCTTTCCTTTTCTCCCTTCCTTCTCTTCCTTCCTTTCCTTCCTTCCTTCCTTCCTTCCCAGTGGTTAGAACGCAGTATTGCAAGCTAATTCTGCCCACTGCCAGGAATTCAAGCCTGACCATCTGAAGGTTGATTCAGCCTTCTGTGAAGTGGGTAAAATGAGGACCCAGATTGTTGGGGACAAGAAGCTGACTCTGTAAACCACTTAGAGAGGGCTGTAAAGCACTGTGAAGCGGTATATAAGTCTAAGTACTATTAAAAAAAAAAAACCTACTGTATTGTAATACATTTAAAGAGATAAAGCTCCGCTGAAACAAATCCATTGCAAAGTGACATTTCCTGCGGCCTTTGCAAAATCAAATCTGTCCTTTAAACAGATGGTTTAGTGGTGATGATGATGCTTGTAATTTTAAGTGAGGCAACGTCTCAAAATCCATGTTATTTCTTTGGAACAGAAACTACCCCCAAAAAAGCAGATTGTCTCATCTGAAAACTGGATTAGATTTTTTTTTTAAAGATACACACTCCCATTGCAAGGGAGAGGTTATTTTCTGCTGGCATCTCTGCTTCTCTCTCCAGGAAGATATTCAAGAATAATAATGCTCATTAACATCCAGAATGAGAAAAGGGGTGTCTCAATTCCTGCTCAATTCCTTTACTCAAAATTTGTACTATGCAGCACAAGAAATCTAGCATTTCTATTATAAATCTAATACCAGTTTGGTCTACTGGTGAAGGCACCAAGCTAGAAACTGGGAGACACTAAGTTCTAGTCACCCCTTAGCTAGGAAAGCCAGCTGGATGACTTTGGGCCAATCACCAAGAGACTATGAATTCTAGTCTCACTTTAGCCATGAAGGCCAGCCAGTTGGATGACTCTGGACCAATGTGAGTTCCAATCCCAACTTAGTCATGAAAACTAGCTGGGTGATTTTGGGCCAATCACATTCTCTCAGTTCAGCCCACCTCACAGGGTTATTGTTGTGAGGAAAATAGGAAGAGGAAAGAGTATTAATTATGTTCACCACCTTGAGTTATTTATAAAAATAATAAAGGAAGGATGTGAATAAATAAATAATCAGTAGAATTGTACTTTGGAAACAACTTATGGCAAAAACTCTGAAAGGCACATATATGTTTATGATGCCTGAGTTGGCTGTGACAACTTGTGGACATAAATTTCATGTCACTGCAATAGCATTGAACAATTAACATTAACCAGACATTGGTACAATTATATTAAGCAGAACTGGCTGGCATAACTCTGAAAAGCTTAGAAGGAACAGGAAACTAGAACAATAGCAATAATAATAGCACTTAGACTTACATACCATTTCATAGTGCTTTACAGTCCTCTCTAAATGGTTTGAAGAATCAACATATTGCAATCTGGGTCCTCATTTTACTGACCTGGGAGGGATGGAAGGCTGAGTCAACCTTGAGCCAGTCAACATCAAATTGCTAGCAGTGGGCAAAGTTTGCCTGCAATACCGCATCTTAACTACTGTGCCACAATGGCAGAACCAGAGTTAAAAATCTGCTGTAGATGAGAAGTTGCAATATTTGAAAATTTTCAGCTCAGGGAAAAAAGAGAGGAAGAGATATCACAACTCTTTCTGAGTTTCCCCTGAGCATTAAGAGGCTAGGAAACACCACATTTTTCCAGCTTGTCAAATAGATGATGTCAAGAATAGGAGTTTGGGCTAATGGACAGACTCTCCCTTCCTTAAAGCCCCACCTCTTGCGTCATCTGATTGACAGGTGGTAAAGCAGTCAAACCCAGTCTGAGAGTAGATTCAGTCTCAGTTCCTGGTTTTAACACCCTCCTATAACAGTCCTCCATTCCAAGTTAGGTTCCATCTCAATTCATACAATATCCATTTCTCCTCAGGGAAGATGTGGAATTATTTATTTTCAGTATTGTGATCCTGACCGAGTCTTAATAGATCTCAATACAAAATATTTGGTACCAAAGAAAAATACACATAAAATAAAAACACACGAACAAGTGCTTAAAAACAAACCAGGGTTAAAAGCACATTCATACAGAATGGGTTTGACGTATTTACAAAAAAAATAAGCAAGGTTGAGGCCATGTGTAACTCCAAGACCAGGTAATTGCCTGGCCTAGACTCCATGGACCTCACAGAGGGCCTTTGAATGTTGTACTCCATCCAGAATCACTTATTTGTGAGAGGGGCAACTCTATAAATTAGATAATGTCATGTTCCTGTCAATCAGCAGATGGCTTGATTTTTATTTTTATTTTTTTGCTTTTCTGAATGCAGATGGAATGCTAATGCATGCACACACATTCCTTGGTATCAGCCTCACTACTACCAGCTTGTAATCTGTCAACTACAATTATAAAAGGCCTCTTTGAATCCTCCGCAGAAAGGGAGGATTCACTATCAGGGTTAATACTGAAAGCATCTTCCACGGTTGTTCACTCAAACCCAGGCCCAGGGAACATAGATTTAATATTTGCAGGTTAAGGCGCTGAATATTTCTTTTCCAATATCTCCTGCTTGTGCAGGGGGCTGGACTAGAAGACCGCTAAAGTCCCTTCCAGCTCTATTCTATTCTATTATTTCAGTCAGAGTGATTCTTTTAAATATATTTTTTTTAAAAAAAAATCCATCAACCCCTAATATTCCAAGAGAGCTTGAAAAGAAAAGAAGCAAAGAAATAACACGACAGATGTGGCATTGCAAGCTGCAGGAAATCCCAGTGGGGCTTATTAAGTGAGCTACCTGTGGATCCTATACTGGGAGCTGAAAGGCACCTGAAGGTCATTCTAATGACAGGAACAGAGGCTGCCAAGCTGATTTCAGCACCATGGGCAGCACCTACTCAGGTTGAGAGAGAGAACCAGACAGACAGACTCCTAACAAGTCCAAGCGAAGTTACAACAACTTCCGCTATGCGTGGCCAGAATCTGACAATAACATTTAACACAGCACAGGACTTAAGCAAAAGGGTTCGGTTGGAATCTGCATATGTGGGACTGATTGGAGTAGATTGTAGGGCTGACACCAAAATATAATTTTTATCATATTTTATCTGTGTCTTGACTTATTGTATTTTATTCCAATTTTCATTTCAGACTGTTTTCATCAAATTTTAGTAATAATTTGTTTCTGGAACTCTGCACTTTGAAATGGCCCATGGGCTAATCAGTAAATAAAGATAAAGATATGGAGGTAGTCCTTGACTTAAGATTACAGTTGAGCCCAAAATTTCTGTTGCTAAGTGAGACCTTGGCAAAGGGAGTTTTGCTCCACTTTACGACTTTTTTACCAGTTGTTAAGTGAATCGCTGCAGTTCTTAAGTTAATAATAAGGTTGTTAAGCAAATCTGGCTTCCCTATTGACTTTGCTTGTCAGAAGGTCACAAAAGTTGATCACAAGACACTGCCGCCATCATAAATATGAGCCACTTGCCAAGCATCTGATTTTTGATCCTATGACCATGGAGATGCTGCAATGCTTGTAACTGTGAAAAACGGCTGTAAGTCACCTTTTTCAGCCCTGTTGTAACTTCAAACCGCCACTAAGTGAACGGTTGTAAGTCAAGGACTACCTGCATTCACCTATTTCCTTGATTCAGATTGTGTCTTTGGCACAAAGGCCAAAGAAAACATTTTTTAAAAAAAAAACAGGCTAGAAAGAGAGGGGAAAAATGCAACTCCGTCTCTGCAGAAATCCATGCAGCCACTGACCACACGAATTTTTTTAAAGAGACCATTTTGCTGCCAGTTGTATTGTTGCAAAAACTTTCCTCTGCGTGCATGGGTAAAAGGGCAAATGATGCTATTGCTCCATTAACAAGCATCTGTTTTCTCCAAGGAAAAGTGAGCAGACCTGAGGGTGAGTAATTTATTCCTATGAATAGCTGTGGGGGGAGGAGTTACTTCTAATCTCAACAAGGTTTGCTATTTTAAAAAGAGAAAAACGTACTGTAATTTGATGAGGAGGTCATACATTCTATGTTTTTACTAAAGTCTACTGAAAATAGATAATAGTGGAGGTAGGTGGGGTTTTTTTAAAGAGAAGGGAATAAAAATAATTTTCTCAAATAGATAGAAGTGCCCCTGGGATCTCTGAAGCATCCTGTTATCCTTTCTGAAATTCCGACTGACTGTAGTTGAATGTTGACTCTCACCAACACAGAAGGCAAATCCATCAAAAGAGGATGCTTGACGTTTTTGCTTCTAATCTCAATGGTATAACCGTTAACAGTTGAGGAGCCTCTACAAAAACAAAATGAAAGCATCTACTAAAACCCCTTTGCAAAGAAAACAGATTTCAAGGAAATCCTGATAACTCATTGTGAGTCATCTGTTCACATTTTGAGACAAGATAGAACAGATTTGACACGAATGTTTTAATTGGTTTCATTGACCAGTATCGTCTTAGTCTCTCGTGGATTAAAGGTAGTCCTCCAGTTACGACCACAATTGAGCCCAAAATTTAGGTTACAATAGGAAGCATTTGTTCAGTGAATTTTGTCTCATTTTATGACCTTTCTTGGATGCAGTTGTTAAGTGAATCACTGCAATTGTTAACACAGTTGTTAAGTGAATCTGGCTTCCCCACTGATTTTGCTTGTCAATAGGTTGCAGAAGGAGATCACATGACCCCAGAACACTACAACCATCTTAAATATGAGTCATTTGTCACACATCCAAATTTAGACCATATGACCAAGGGTATTCTGCAATGGTCGTAAGCGTGAAAAAACATTCATAAGTCACTTTTTTCAGCGCCATTGTAACTTTACTTCCTTTCCCTTGTTTACTATATTGATGGAAACATGTTTATTATTATTTTATGTTTTCACTGATGTTCCACCTTTATTATTTTTATAAACAACTCAAGGCAGTAAACATATCCAACACACCTTCTCCTACTACTTAAAAGGTAAAGGTTCCCCTTAATTTCACGTTGATTCTCTCCTGGATTAGTTTCCATCTATTGTTTCTCATCTTGCCTTCTGGTGCTTTGAAAAATAAGTTGACCTCCCTCCTGTTTGTGGGAGCACCTCAAATATTGGAATACTCCTATCATGTTACCCATAGTCTTTTTTTTTCCAGACTAAAGGTAAAGGTAAAAGTTCCCCTCGCACATAGGTGCTAGTTGTTTCTGGCTCTAGGGGGTGCTGCTCATCTCCATTACAAAGCCGAAGAGCCAGCACTGTCCGAAGACGTCTCCGTGGTCATGTGGCCGGCATGACTAAATGCCGAAGGCGCACGGAACGCTGTTCCCTTCCCACCAAAATGGTCCCTATTTTTCTACTTGTGTTTTTTACATGCTTTCGAACTGCTAGGTTGGCAGAAGCTGGGACAAGGAACGGGAGCTCACTCTGTTATGCAGCGCTAGGGATTCGAACTGCCAACTGCTGACCTTTCTGATCTCAGCCATTGAGCCACTGCATCCCTTGCACTTAGGTGCTCCTACTTAAATCCTCCTACTTAGGTGTGCACCTTTGGTATATAACTATGCTGGCCATAGTTTAACAAAACATGTAGCTAAGAATCCCTGCTCCAGTTTCTGACGTTTGCTATGCTTCTTGTCCATATAAATCCTATTCTGATAAACCCCCAATTTCTTTACTTTTTTCTCATGCTAAATTAGAGAAGGATGCTCAAGACCACCAGCCCAAGGCTGCTTTCCAAAGCTATAAATTGGAAGGAATGTGGGTGAGGTGTTATTCGCAAAAGATGTTATCTATTGCAAAAAATAAGAAAAAACAGAAGTGAGAATTTAAAGAATGCAAATATAACTTGGAAATGTTTCAGAAGAGCTTCAATCTGACCTGAGGTAACAAAGAATGGGAGGGTCAATAAGAGATCACAACTGCTTCTGTTGCATGAGGCACATTGACTTGAAAACTGTGTGTTCCCATATTGATGGGCTGAGTGTGCACCACACATGTCACTGTTGTGCAAAATAGGGCTGGAGAGTTTCTGATTCAAGATATTATTGTAAGAGCGGCTTCTGTACTTCCATATTGTTGCCAAAAACATGGATCTGTCAGGGGGGGAGGGAGGGAGAGGAAGAAATTATCTGATAGTGAGAGCAATCAACCCATGGAACAGAAGTTGCCTTTGGAAGTTGTGGGAGCTTCATCACTGGAGGCTTTCAAGAAGAGGCTGGAATGCCACCTGTCAGAAATGGTATAGGGTTTCCTACTTGGGCAGTGGGTTGGACTAGCTGACTTGCCAACTCCCTTCCAACTCTTTTAATCTAATCTAATAATCTGACTGTCAGGCTACAGAACTTTTTCCCATTCAATTAACAAGAATGAACTTCTGAAAACCAAACGTGTCAAAAAGGAATCCTTTATTGAGATGAGACAATTCCTGTAGGAATTCAAAGCAGCGTCTAAGGTCTCTCAGGCATACCGGGATAGATAAGGGAGCTTAGAACCCCTCCCCTTCTCTCAATGTGTATTTAGTGAAACAAAAGCCAGTGTGTTTATTCCCCACCCCCACCCCTTCTGAAGGAACGATCTTTTTCACAGTTTCCCAAGCATACATCTCACTGTGGAATTTTTATGGTCTTCTCATCTCCTGGCTGTGCCGCTCAGAGGTGTTAGGTTCCGGCCATCTGGGATTCCTCTCTCCATTGTATCATGTGTGGATTATATAAATTCGATATAAGATTGAATGTATTCAGGTTACATCAAGAAAGGATTTCTTTATCAGTCCGTCCCCCCCTTTTCTTCTTCCACTGAAGAAATGACAGATACACGTATCTGACACTGATATAGTCATCTGGATCTGAGCTCGGCTCAAAAGAGACTTTTCCTTCAGAGCAACCCAAAAGCCATCCATCTACCTCAGAGGGCCCCAAGGATCCCTCATTTCAATCCTGAGCTACATATATTCTCCTCAGCTGTTTTTGGTTCAGCATTCAAAACATCTGCAGCCCATGGACTCAATCTGCAGCCCAAAGCAATACAGGGAGTCCTCGACGTCCGACCACAATTGAGCCCAAAATTTATATTGCTAAGTGAGACATTTTGTTAAGTGAGTTTCACCCCATTTTACAACTTTTCTCGCCATCGTTGTTAAGTGACTCCTGTTAGTAACCCTTTCTAAGTGAATCCCCATTGACTGCGAGTCAGAAAGTCATAAAAAGGGGATTACATGACCCCCAGGACACTGCAACGGTCATAAACATGAGTCTGAATTTGGATCACGCAACCAATGGGGATGCTGGAATGGTCGTAAGTGTGAAAAATGGTCACTAGTCACTTTTTTCAGTGCTGTTGTAACTTGGAACGTTCACTAAATGAACAGTTGGAAGTTGAGGACTACCTATATCACCCAGGATTCAAGCATCTCATTCTGCATAATGTGTAAGCCAGCGTTTTATACAATATGCAAAGCAATGGTGGGATTCAACAAATTTTACTACCGGTTCTGTGGGCGTGGCTTGGTGGGCGGGGCAGGGGTAGGATACTGCAAAATCCCCATTCTCTCCCCACCCCACTAACCTGCTTTCCAGCTCTGTTCTCCTGTGCAGGGCAACCAAAGGAGACCCAGCCGATCAGCTGGTACTCCAGAGGTGGAGAATAGATGGGGGCAGGGCCAGTCAGAGGTGGGATTTGTTGGTTCTCTGAACTACTCAAAATTTTCACTATCGGTTCTCCAGAACTGGTCAGAACCGGCTGAATACCACTTCTGATGCAAAGTATTGTGTGTGTGTGTGTTGGGGGGTGGGGGGGGCAAAATCCAGACAACAGTAGGAAAGGTGGATAGATTGTTCCTTCTGCATGTGATTGAACCTCCCCCCGCAGCAAACTGCAATGCTCAGAGTTACTGGCTTGTACTTGCAAAAGCAACTGGCAATAAACAGCAGACTTTGACCCCTCCCATTCAACCCCCCCCCGCAACACACACACTGTCCCCTGCAACTGCAGCACTGAGGGTGCCTTCCTAAAGGAAAGGCTCAGTTAGCAGAGCACACTTTCTGTGTTCTTGCTTTTCAGTCTGCCGGCCCCACCCTCCCCACTGTGGCAACTTCCATCCTACAAAGCAGCTGGTGCTTTCCTGTTCCATGATGCTGTTTAAATATTGGAAGGAGCTGTCATCTGGGACAGAGGAGAACTGCAAATGGATGAGTCACACCTACCAGGAGCCTCCAGGCTGCCACCTGGAAAGCTCCATCATTTGCACAGCTCACTGTTCAACTACTCCAGCCCCCAAAAGGACTGCAGATCAATTTCTTTTTATTTCTCTTTCTTTCTTTTTCTTTCTTTCTTTCTTTCTTTCTTTCTTTCTTTCTTTCTTTTCTTTCTTTCTTTCTTTCTTTCTTTCTTTCTTTCTTTCTTTCTTTCTTTCTTTCTCTTTCTTTCTTTCTTTCTTTCTTTCTTTCTCTCTCTCTCTCTCTCTTTCCATCTCTCTCTCTCTCTATCATCACTATCTAGCTCTCATCTTTATCAATCTATTTACTTCTTTCTCTCTTTCCATCTCTCTCTCTCTCTATCATCACTATCTAGCTATCATCTTTATCAATTTACTTCTATCAATTTATCTATCATCTACATGATCTACTTCTCTATTATCTCCATACATCTATCCTGTCTACCTATTCTAGCTCTCTGTGTATACCTGCATACCTACCTACCCATTCATTCACCCTTCCATACAACTATTTATCTATCACTCTCATGTATATCTATTTTCTCTGCTTACCACTCTATCAATCTCTTTATGTAATCTATCCCCTCTCTCCCTCCCCCTCTCTCACGTACACTTCAACTGAGTTCTTCCAGTGTTGCTGGAATGGAGAAGAAAATTGAAGTGCTTATACCTGCAAGAGAAATCTATCTACTTTGGCAATGTTCAAATGCGTTTTCAAGGATTATTGTTCAAAATTCATCTTTTCTGAATTTTGCATTTTTCCAGCCTCGGTGAAACGTGTCTTTAGTAGAAAGTTGGCCTGTAAGCAGGGGTATCTGCAGGACCCGATCAAAAAGGTCTTCGTAGGAACTGCAAATTACAGTCAAAGCTCTGCCTGGATTTAATGTGTCTCTGCAGGCAGGAAATCCCCCACAAAAAAAGGAGAAGTTCAGGGCTTTGACTGCAAATACCCCTGCTTACACAAGCCAACTTGTCATTGTGCCTTTTTGATACCTCTTCTCTATGAACCTTCCACTCTCCCGTTATTAAGGCTACATAATGGCCAATATTTGGAGAGCTGACTGATGATCTGGTCTGAGATTTAACTTTTACTAGCTCCTACATAACATTACTAAAACTACATGCGGTTTTAAAGTGTAGTTAAATAGGGAGTCAGGGGTCTACTTGAAAAAGAAAAAGGCTGGTAACATCATGGGAAATCAAACACCCCAAACATCAACCGAACCCAGAGTTGTTCCAAGGCTGAGGAATGTTAAAAAATGGCCTAATGATCAGGAGAAGTTAGCATCCTATGGTATGTATGTGACATGGAAAGGCACTATGGGTTTAAGACTAATGGAGGACTATTTTTGAAAGTGTGTTTGTGTGTGAGAGAGAGTGGGGGGAGGGAGGGAGGAAAATTTCTGGATTATAAGAGACGGTTGTGTTGGGATTGGCTTTTTTCCCTTTCTTATTGGATCAGAAAATTGATCCAAGACAGGAAAAAAAAAACAGACAACATATAATGGGTGCACTAAGTGCTGTCTCTCCAGGAACAGCACTCATTTGCTTTTAGAGCACATCAGGTGCATCAGGAATTCTATAGGTTTCTATCTTTTATCTCTTTTCCACATTTGCTATGATTCTCGGGTTTAATAGTTTAATGAAAAGAAGGATTAGGGGTTATAGGATAGCAGCGTTCTAATGTTTGAGGGGCTGCCACAAAGAAGAGGGGGTCAAGCTATTCTCCAAAGCAACTGAAGGCAGGATAAGAAATAATGACTGGGAACTAATCAAGGAGAGAAGCAACCTGGAACTAAGGAGAAATGTCCTAAGAGTGAGAACAATCAGCGGAACTGCTTGCCTCCAGAAATTGTAAATGCTCCAACACTGAGAGTTTTGAAGAAGAGATTGGACAATCATTTGTCTGAAATGGCAGAGTGTTTCCTGCCTGAGCAAAGGGTTGGACTAGAAGACCTCCAAGGCCCTCCCATTTCTCCCCACCTTCCCTCCCAGCCTCCTGAAAAAACACAGCAAATAAGCAAACTTAAGAGCACTTTCTTGGCAATAGATCGCAGCGATATCACTTGGATTGTTTACCATGTTTAATCAAACCCAGTTTATTGACATCAGAACAGGGGAAAACTTCAAGCTGGATATAGGTCCAATGTTCAATTTAAATGTTCCGAAATTCTCCCAATGAAATGAGAATTCAGAAGGAATGGAAGACGAACTGACATTAGGGAATCTGGGCCTCAAATAAGCTGATTTTTTTTTTCATTTCTAAATGAAAATCTTCTGTGCCAAATAAATTATTAAGAGGAAAACACAGTGAAGAGGAAAGGCTGCCTGGAGAGACTACAGATGGGGGAGAAGAGAGAAAATAAACAGAGGAAGAACTGAATGTTCATGGCAGAAGGTTTGAAGGATGTATAAAAGAGAAGTAAAATGAAGCATAGGAATTTGGGTTATGGGTATGGCATAGGATTTGGGTTTTGCTAGTCTAGAGAAAAGAAGAACTAGGGTTGACATGATAGCAGTATTCCAGTATTTGAGGGGCTGCCACAAACAGAGGATTAACTTATTTACCAAAGCACCAGAAGGCAGGACAAGAAACAATGATCAAGTAGAGAAGCAACCTAGAACTAAAGAGAAATTTCCTACCAGTCAAAACAATCAACCAGTGGAATGGCTTGTCTTCAGAAGTTGTGGCTGCTCCATCTCTGGAGCCTTTGAAGAAGAGACTGAACACAGCCACGTGTCTGGAATGGTATAGGGTCTCCTATTTGGGCAGGGGGTTAGACTAGAAGAACTCCAGCTCAGCTGAGCTCAGCTTAGCTCATCTCTGCTCTGCTCTACACTATTGTACTCGACTCAACTCGACTCTGCATTGTTCTGCTCTGTTCTATTCTATTGTATTCTATTTTTCTATTCTATTCTGTTTTGTGTTCTGCATTCTATTCTATTCTATTCTCTGAAACAGGACTGTGTTTCTGGCTGAGAGAGAGAATCTTAAGAAATTAAGGGTGAGTGAGAAGACTGGCTAAAGGAATTTATAGGCTGTTCATTCCTTGTATTAACCGTTTTCTGTGCCTACACCCAGAGATCAGGGGTGTCCACAAGATATGGTCCAAAAAAGCCAAAATTGTGCCTCTGGGAGTGTGATCAAAGTATTGTACATTTCAAAAAGTGAAAGTGTCATCTACTGACAAACAATAGAGATGCTTCCCAGTGGAAAAATTTGAAACTCTCCACAGTGGAAATTGGTGAAAATAATGGAGATTGGGAAGTTAACTTCTTTAATTAGAGAGACGACAGTAGCTACATTTGGGATCCCTTTATTAGACATTTTGCATGAAATAGGAAAAAAAAATCACTTAAGATCTGAGTCCCCAAGGTGCTTTTTCAAACAGCAACTGAACTGAAGAAGCTTCTTGGATGAGAAGTGAATCATCTTCAAGGAAAAACAAAGAAAAGTCCAGTTGCCTCTTGAAAAAGCAACTTTGGGACAACCGTGACCTGGATGACTAAGAATCTCCACAGACACTTAAGATGTGTGGTTTTAATGATTAGGGGGAAAATGGATAGTAGAAAAAGTGAGATTTTTTTATAATAAAAATAAGAAATAACTTCATAATCATACTTGTATTCCAAAGAAAATTGGAAGCTTCTTGTATCGAATTCTTCTGATCTTTCCTTTTTCCAGTCTTTTTTTTTCTCTTTCTCTCTTTCTTTGTTCAGTTTATTCTGTGTTAAGTTTCTGTTAATTTTTATGTTCTTTCAATATAAAATTTATAGGAAAAATAGAGATGCTTTTCAAGACATGTGAGTGTTACGCTATGCCTCACATATGAATAATTCAGTAATCTGCATTTTTCTTTTGACAGAAAGCACTTTCATTAACCAGTCAACTTGCTCTCTAGATATTTCCAATTAAAAACAAAAATTGTATTACTCTTGACACAGCATCGTAAATCTGGCTAGCTCACAACTGTTCTCAAGAAAATGTCAAAATAAATTTCGCCAAGTCCCTTTACAGACTTTTTCTCTGTCCTTGGCTACCAATATTTGATGTTTTTGCATATAGTGGATAAAAACGCAAAAGATGGAACTTTTTTCATTGCATTTGACTGAGGCCATTGCATCACACCCCATTTTAGGGTTTCTTCAAAGATTATACTATCTGCATTAGCACAACTTTTGTTTCTGAGCCAAGCACAAAGTGCTGAGCACAATATTCAAAGCTCTAAATCATTAAAGCCTCGGGCATCTAAATCTAGGCAAGTGACTACTTTGGTTTTTTTTTTTCTCTAAAATATTAATTGGTAACCAAGATCACATAGAACAGATTGCCGGAGGATTACAAAGAATGTAAACTGGTTTCTATAAACTTTTTCACAGCCTGAAGACTTTAAAAAATTGTTCAAGGGGTGTTCAGATCATCTGATCTTAAACATGAGAGTTGTTCTTTGTTTTCAGGTTACTCCAGACCAAACATTGTCTGGAAATTTTGGTACCACTGCAGAACCAATGCAGCAAAATAGACTGGTGTAGACAACCATTGACTGGTGTAAGACTCATGCCTTGAGCAAGGGGTTGTACTAGCAGACCTTTGATGTCCCTGGCAGCCCTATGAATCTATGAAAACCAAAGGAGGATCACCCCAAGCCAAAATGGAAAGACATAGATCCATGAACTTTTGGAGGTGAGTGCAACTTATTGCTCAGTACTTCGACTTCTCTGAAGCTCAAATTTTCCTTGCAGCAACCATTTCTTCAGCACCTGATGCAGCGACCACTTTTTCTGCAAACTCTCACATTTGGAACAATAGAGGCTTGATAGATAAACTACTTAGGAACTATAAAGATGTAATTAATAAACTGAAAGCAGTGCATTTCTGCAGAGAGGCTCCCAGTCTGGGTGGAGCTCAAAGGGCATTTAGCAGCACATACACCAAAGCAATGAACTGATGATGAGGCAATCTGGAATGGGTAGCTGCCGAAACTGTACTACAGCATAAAGAAAATGACCTTGATATAGCCCAGATCTGTTACCCGAGTGACAAGTGGAAAGAACATGGCTTAAGTCCAAAGTAATCAGTATGTATGCAGAAGCAACTCCCCTCCCTAACTCACAAGGGTATACGGATAAAGAGGAGGTGCAACACAATCAGACATGCAAAATTCTGATATTACAGTCACACTCAACAAAAGCAGATTTTTGTGGTCAGTCCACATTTTTATGGTCAGCCCAGACTTCAAATGGTTTCTCCCCACCCCCCCTTCAAGTAGGAGCCAGGTTAGCAGTGCCCATCTTACTACAAAAGCCTCTTTTTCCCATGCAGCCTATCACCTCTCTGTCTCCATAAGTTTATGGGAAGTGTAGGTGCAGGGCTGTAATTTTCCTTGGCTGTTTCTTTGGAGTAGCACTGCTCCCACTGCCACATCACTGGCGTCTGCTTGGATGACAAAGTGTTGCTCGGGGTCAGGATGATTCAGCACCAGTTTCTTTGCAAAAAGTTATTTTAGTGTTTCAAATGCCTTTTGGCAGGTTAGGTCCCACTGTAGGGGTTGTCCTGGGCAGGGCTTCATCCCTGGGCCCCTTGTCTTTAAGGAGGCCGGTCATGGGTTTGGCAATTTTCACAAAGGAGGGGGATGAATTGCCTGTAAAAGTTTGTGAATTCTAGGAAACTTTGTAGTCGTCTGTGGGTGCGAGGGGGCTGCCAGACTAAGATGGTTTGTACTTTGCCTGGGTCCATCTCTATGCCCTCATTTGACACTCGGTAGACCAGGGGTGTCCAACCTCGTCAACTTTAAGACTTGTGGACTTCAACTCCCAGAATTCCTCAGCCAGCAAAGCTGGCTGAGGAATTCTGGGAGTTGAAGTCCACAAGTCTTAAAGTTGACGAGGTTGGACACCCCTGCGGTAGACCAAGTAATCTAGCCCAGAGGTCTCCAAACTTGGCAACTTTAAGACTTGTGGACCTCAACTCCCAGAATTGAAGCCCACAAGTTTTAAAGTTGCTAAGTTTGGGGACCCCTGGTCTAGCTGTTCACGGTGAAATTTGTATTTTGTACCGGGCATGTGGGAGAGGTTGTCAGCTAGGAAATTAATTTTCCTGGGGAGTTGAGTTCCTGATGGGACCTGTCTGGCAGGGCTGACACCAAAGTAAAATTTGGAGCAATTTCTTTAAGCCGCCTAGAGAGGATTTGCGAGCCAAGAAGGTGACCTGCCAGAAGCCCGGTTGAAGTCTTTCCCAACCTCTTGAAATCTCCTTCCCAAACAGATATGGTGGGATTCTTTACAAGGATGCCCCTATTGGGGTTAAATAAAGTCAAAATGGCAGCCACACAATTGTGTAATGCAAGCTCTATCTTGTAATGGGGAGACATTCACACTTGCAAACTTGATGTCAGCCCTTTGAGGGAGACCAGACTCAAAACCAAAGATATAAGCGCTAATACTACTCTTCACTACGGGTAGTTCTCAACCTGCAACCATTCGTTTAATTATTAAAGGGTACAAAAAAGTGACTTATGGCAATTTTTCACATTGGTGACCATTGCAGCATCCCTAGGTCACGTGATCAAAATTCGATCTCTTGGCCACTGGCCTGTATTTATGACGGTTGTAGAGTCTCGGGATTATGTGATTCCCTTTTGTGACCTTCTGACAACAAAGTCAATGTGGAAGGCAGATTTGCTTCATAACTGTGTTACTTAACGTAACACGGCCATAATTCACTGTGGCAAGAAAGGTCATAAAAGGAGGCAAAACTCACATAACAACTGTTTTGCTTAGCAACAGAAATTTGGGGTTCAGTTGTGGTCATAAGTTGAGGACTAGCCGTATAGGTTTACACTAACAGTAATCTTGGAAATCTGGATATCCCTTCCTCCCCCTCCTCAACTAGAAAGGGTCAATCCTGAGACATTTTCTCCAATTACATTTCTGCCCTGAGCTCGAATTTCAGCTCTTCCTCCTGCTCTTCAAGGTTACCACTAAGATCCCCTTTTTATAGCCATTGCAAGGGTTCAATCACATGGATGTGATGGCATCTTGACTTTTGCAATGTGTCCCTCCCTCAGGCACCCTGGAGGTTGTCCTATCTCATTCACAGTAGAAGCAAGAATGGTGAGATCTTTTCTCACTCTAAAACTGTGAGGAAAAGAAAGGAGAGAGAGGAGAGGAAGGGAAGGGAGGGGAGGGGAGGGGAAGGAGAGGAGAGGAGAGGAGGAAGGGAAGGGAGGGGAGGGGAGGAGAAGGGAGAGGAGAGGAAGGGAAGGGAAGGGAAGGGAGGGGAGGGGGAAGGGAGAGGAGAGGGAGAGAGGGAGGGGAAGAGAGGGGGGGAGGGAAGGGAGGGGAGGAGAGGGAGGAAGGGAAGGGAAGGGGAAGGGAAGGGAAGGGAAGGGAAGGGAGGGAGGGGAGGGGAGGGAAGGGAGAGGAGGAGAGAGGAGGGGAAGGGAGAAGAGAGAGGAGAGGAAGGGAAGGGAAGGGAAGGGAGGGAGGGAGGGGAGTGGAAGGGAGAGGAGAGAGAGGAGGGGAAGGGAGGGAGGGGAGGAGAAGGGAGAGAGGAGAGGAAGGGAAGGGAAGGGAGGGGAGTGGAAGGGAGAGGAGAGAGAGGAGGGGAAGGGAAGGGAAGGGAGTGGAGGGGGAGAGGAGAGAGAGGAGGGGAAAGGAAGGGAGGGGGAGGGGAGGGGAGTGGAAGGGAGAGGAGAGAGAGGAGGGGAAGGGAAGGGAAGGGAAGGGAAGGGAGTGGAGGGGAGAGGAGAGGGAGGGAGGGGAAGGGAAGGGAGGGGAGGGGAGGGGAGGGAGGGAAGGAGAGAGAGGAGGGGGAAGGAAGGGAGGGAAGGTGAAGGGAAAGGAGAGGAAAGGAAGGGAAGGGAAGGGGAGGGGAAGGGAGAGGAGAGGAGAGGAGAGGAGGGAGGGAGAGGCAGGGAAGGAGAGGAGGGAGAGAGAGAGGAGAGGAGAGGAAAAGAAAGGAGGGGTGTCCAACCTTGACAATTTTAAAACCTGTGGACCAACTCCCAAAATTTCTCAGGACAGAATTCAGGGAGTTGAAGTCCACAAGTCTTACTTTAAGTTCCAAGATTGGACACCCTTGGTCTGAAGGCTCAAGCCAGACTCAGGTTTATACTGTCTGGTTAACACTTGGAGGAGAAAACGGGAGTCATCACCTCCCTCACAATAATCTCCAGTCAAGATTATTTTATACCATTACTGCTCTTCCTATAAATCTCGGCCTTTCTTCACCCTCAGCACACTATGGCAGCCGAGAGCAGATTCATGTTCTTTGGGGTGAAGACGGGACTTGCAAAGTATGTTCACTCTTCATCTTCATTTCTCAAGAATGAGTATATTTAGTCCCCTGAGTCTTTCCTCCTAGTTTCCAGTCCCCACAAGCTCTTGTTAGCACATCGAACAGGTGGAAGAGTTCAGTGGAAAAAGGAAGAAGAAAGAATACCCCAAGGAGAGAGGATTTTGTTTAAAAAACACACACACACGGGGATGGAAAAAAATACTCATTTCCTTGAAGGTAATATTTTTAGCCAAGTGTCAACAGGTGTTTTGGAGGCTTTAAGACAAGACACGTCTTTTCCACATTTTCTTTTTCCTGTGTGGTTCTGTTCCCTCCATCCTATTTGGGGATTTTCTTTGGCATCAATCCTTTCTTCACCACTGGGAACTGACTTCGTCTGTTGCTTCTGGTCCAATGCACAGCTCGAGTCTGTCTCTGCTTTTCAAATTGCCAAAGGGGGAGAATTGTTTTATGAAGCAATTTCAAAGAGCTTTGACTTTACTACTGGTGGGCGTGTTTTTCCTCTCCACTGCAGTGAGACCGAGGGACTTGAACTATGTCCTCGTTTGCACCTAACCACAGTGCATTCATAGCTTGGCAACCTTTTCCCCCAGGAGCCCGCCTTTTACATTGCTCCTTTGAGTAAGAGAGGCTTCTCCCATCCTTAGCTGCACCAGGGTGAAAGAAGCATTTCCCCCTCCTGATTTCAGTGCCCCCAAGGACAGACTTTAAGTGCATGGATCAATTTGGTTTTGTCACCCTTCATCTTGGAGGGAAGTCAGGTGACTGGCAGTGACCAGGAACAGAAGCAACAGAGATGGCAGAGAGAGATTGGTAATTGGGGGCAGCCGATTTCATGCTGGTATCATTTTTCTGTTAAATCAAGGATGGGTGAAGAACATTTCAAAAGGCTAACAAGGATGGCACCCTGAAGCTGCAGTTGATAAAATCCCCATCGAGAGATTCCTTGAGTGGTTAAAGGAGGCAGAGAGGGATGGATGGATGGATGGATGGACGGACGGACAGACAGATGATAGAAGAGGAGGAGGAGGAGGAGTAATTGTAATAGTAGTAGTAGTAGTAGTAGTAGTAGTAGTAGTAGTAGTTGTTGTTCACTGGGACCAGAGGGTTAGACTTCTAAGCTTTCAGACTCATGCTGGAGCCCATCCTCAGGGAACTTCTCTCTAATGAAGTGTGAGATAGATAGATAGATAGATAGATAGATAGATAGATAGATAGATAGATAGATAGATAGATAGATAGATAGATAGATAGAGATAGAGAGATAGAGATAGAGATAGAGATAGATAGATATAGAGATATAGAGATATAGATATATAGAGAGATAGATAGATAGATAGATAGATAGATAGATAGATAGATAGATAGATAGATAGATAGATAGATGGATGGATGGATGGATGGATAGATAGATACATGGATGGATGGATGGATGGATGGATGGATAGATAGATAGATAGATAGATAGATAGATAGATAGATAGATAGATAGATAGATAGATAGAGGGAGAGAGAGGGGGGGAGAGAGATTGTACATTGCTCTGACTGTAAGAGCAATTAGTCAATGGAATAGCATGCCTCCTGGGGTTGTGGATGCTCCATCACTTGAGGTTTTCAAAAATCGACTGGACAAACATTTGATTGGGATGGTATAAGACCCTGCCTTGAGCAGGGGGTGGACTGGAAGATCTCTGAGGTCCCTTCCAGCCCTATGACTCTATGATTGATAGATAGAGATAATCAATTGATTGATCCATGGGTAGCTAGGTAGATTTTCTTTCTTTCAATTGTTTCCAATTCTCAGAGACTGCATGGACAAGTCCCTACAGTTTTCCAGGCAACATTTCCGGAAGTGGCTTGCTCTTGGCTCTTTCCGAGGGCTGAGAGAAAGGGACGGGCCTAAGGTCACCCAGCTGGCTTCGTGTCCAAGGTGGAACCAGAATTTGTGGTCTCCTGATTTCCAGCCTAATGCTTCAACCGCTACACAATAGGTAGATAGAAAGGGTGGGTGGTGGGTAGATGGTGGATGAATGTGTGAATGTGGGAGAGAACAGATGGACAGATGGAACAATAGAGAGGCAGATGTTTTTGTTAGAATCATTGAGTGGCACAAAAATAGTACGTAACTTAATTTGCATCCCACAATCTTTGCTGTAAAACTAGACCAAACATAATCAAATCAGGAAAAAACAGAAAAATCAGCACTATCATTAATATAAAACACTATGTAAATACAATAAAATAAAAGTGAAATCTAAGAAGCTATAATAACTAGAGTGGTAGAGAAGTACAGAGTACAAAAAGACAAATGGATTAATCAAATTCAAGTAGAAAATACAAAAAAAAAAAACTGTTACATCAATTAGCAAATAACATTAAGCGTCACGAACCCATTCTGTTTGGGTTCTGAAGACATTTAAATCAACGTAGCCACTTATCAGCCAGCAGGTACTGAAAATAAAACTAAGGGGGTTTACACATTTCATGGTATCAACAGCTGGAAATGCTGATGGAGGCCAAGCACCATATAATTTCAATGATTAATGAGAAAATAGACAGAAGACTGGCAGCCTGATTTCTTAGTTGTTGTTTTTTTAAAGAGAGGAAGTTGACTTGCTGTCTGATAAATAGTAGCATAGAATATTTTTAATATGCAATAGAGTTGCAGCAATTCCCACTTCTGACAGTAATCTAAGCTGGATGCCTGCAGAGCACACCAAAGCTTAACTCACTGCAATACAAGAAGCCAATCGATAGCACTATTTTAAATGGAATTCGGGAACAGGAAACAGCAGTACAGTAAATGATTTCTGCGATGATCAGAGTCTCTACCCCCTTGGAGCAAAGGGGGAAGGGAAGCTAGGGCAGAGATGGGGCAAGGATGCTATCCATGCCCCCAAGAGGCCAGCTCCACCAGGCCTTCCCTTCTCCTGTTGTCCTTTCAACAGTCAATTCCCCCAGAAGTTTTGTGTTCACACAACACACCGGTCCAGATCATGATTCATAGAGGCATTTGCCTAAGAGGTTAGGCTGGTTTAGGGCAATGGTTAATGCGGCTCCTTGTGGCTTATTGTATTAAGCTAACGTAGTCCCTTGGGTTTGTTTCCATCCCTAGAATTGCCCATCTCTCAAACATAGCTCTGGGTGGTTGATATAGTTTTTTTTTTTTTTTTAAGTACAATATGGAAAATAAACCTGACAGTTAGAACAATTAATCAATGGAACAACTTGCCTCCAGAAGTTGTAAATGCTCCAACACTGAGAGTTTTTAAGAAGAAATTGGAGAACCATTTGTCTGAAATGGTATAGGGTTTCCTGCCTAAGCAGGGGGTTGGACTAGAAGACCTCCAAGGTCCCTTCCAACTCTGTTATTCTATTCTATTCTTTCATAATTCTATTCTTTCATAATTCTATTCTATTCTATTCTAAATACATTCCACAATCAATTAAAACACCAAGCAGTTGAGAAAGACATCATACCAACAGCGTGGGCTCAGTTGCTCTCTTGCCCCCATGACCAGGAAAACACACAGTGCTTCCAGCTTTCTGAAAGGTGAGCAGAGTCACTCAATGGATGAAGACACCTAATTACAGGTAATCCTCAACTTACGACTACAATTGAGCCCAAAATGTGTATTGTTAAGCAAGACAGCTGTTAACTGAGTTTTGCCCCGTTTGTAACTTTTCTTGCCACCATGGTTAAGTGAATCACTGCAGTTGTTAAGTTAGTAACATGGTTGTTAAGTGAATCTGGCTTCCCCATTGATTTCGCTTGTCAGAAGGTCGCAAAAGGGGATCACGTGACTCCCAGGAACACTGCAACTGCCATAAATACGAGTCTGTTGCCAAGTATCTGCATTTTGATCGTGTGACTATGGGGATTCTGGAACGGTCGTAAATGTGAAAAACGAACATAAGTCACTTTTTTCAGTGCTGTTATAAATTTGAACAGTCACTAAATGAATGATTGTAAGTCAAGGACTATCTACTTGCTACCTAGCAACAGATTACCTGCCGATGTAGAATTGGTATGGCCAAATATAATGAAACATGGCACTCATTTATTCAAAATACTGTGTTATAAAACAGCATAATTATTCAGTGATCAAAATTCAGCCAGTTATGTATTTTTGATCATTCCATGTCCCAGGGTCATATAATGAATAATTGTAACCTTCCCAGCCAGCTTCCAACCAGCAAACTCAAAGTCAAGGGGCAAGCCAGATGTGTTTAACAGCTGCAGTGATTCACTTAATAACTGTGAAAAAAAGGTTGTAAACTGGGACACTTAACAACTGTCTCACTTAGCAATTGAATTTTTGGTCTCAGTTATCGAGAACTATCTGTATATTTGCTTTACATGAGAACTATACATTTCTTAAAATGATATACATTATTGTTTGTTGTATTTTTCCCACTTGTTTTTAAAAAAGCACCTTCTTTGTGTGTGTTTCTCTTTTGACAATGCATGCATTTCTATTATAATTCATCTTGTGTTTTGCTTCTCTCTCTCTCTCTCTTCTTTTTACTCATTATTTTAAAAGCGATTTTGGAAAGGTGAGCCAAGACAGGCAGCCGGCTGTTCCCAGAGGCGACTTCAATTCCCTTCCATTCTGCAATTCTTGCAGTTGGGACCCTGTGATTTGGCATACTTAACAAATCGATTAATCCCCCTGTGATGGATTCCAGCACTTAGTCTTTCTGGAATGGCAAAAGGCTCTTGGAGGCTGGAATCCAAAGACCAAAGGAGACTTAAGACAAGAACTGTTAAGGGAGAGTTTTTTTAAAAAATGTTCAGGGAAGTATATTATCTTGTCTCTTGGCCACTGAGCACTGGCTCCTTTAAGGTAATTCTTTTTGGGAAAGAAAGTCTAGCCAGGGCCAGGTAAAAAATGACTCGTCATTGTCCCTCTCTTTCTCCAAGGACAGAATCCAGGCTCTGCACACCCGAAGAGCACTACCCACTTTTCTCATAAAATAATCAAACAGCTATAAACATGATTCATGGTTAAGGAGGAGGAAAAGTGGAAAGTCAGCCATATGTGCCAAAGGGAGATCAGCCATTTTTTTTTCTCCCCAGACAAGGTCATCTCTGAAGGCCACTGGGGCAAAGACCTACCAAGACCCTGTGATGTCTTTCTTCACAAACGGAAATAGAGGTGGTTGCTGCTTGGCAAAGCCAGGTGAGTTTGGGGTTTGGTGTCTGCAAGATGCAAGCAACCAGAGCCTCTCGTGAATAGCAAATGTCAGTAACTTTATTGTCCACCACCTATTCCCAAGAATCTCCCCAGACTTCTTGCCTTCCCCTAAGAATGCTGATTTGATGCTTCATGGGTCTTGGAGATCAAGCTTATGCTGCTTGCAGCTTTGCAAGGATTCTAAGCTAGGCCTTCTCTTGACCCCTCCTTCCAGTTTCCCAACATGGCTCCAGGGCTATGTGGATTAGGCCTTAGTGCAAAGGCTGAGCCTTCTCAAAGGTGGTTTATCCAATCAGGGAGAGTTAAATGCAAACCAGGCCACCGAGAGCAATACAACTGGCTGAGGCAGGCAAAAACAAACAAACAAACATTCAGCCCAGGCAGGAAAGGGAAAACCAGGGCCATCTTCAACCATCCCAAAAAGGACCTTCATTTCAAGAACACAGAAGAGACTGAGGAGTAAGCTAAAATGTAAAACAGCCAGTGAGAAAGCAAAGGATCTAGTCATTCTTCATTCTGCCCCAACGTCGCCCTGATGCAGGCAGGCAATGTTCCTGCCAGGCTGATCAAGCTTTAATGAGGCAGCTTTCCTGACCAGCTGCTCTCTGACAATCTAAAGAGAATAGGAATTTTTAATTTGTCTTTTTAGCCTAACCTTGAGAAGAAAGGAAAATAATGGGCTGATAAAAGGCACCTGACTGCAAAAAAAAACAAAAACCCATCAGCCCAAAGAGGGTATATTGGTGTCCTGAAAGATCCCAATTCTAAAATTCAATTCACCAGAAGGAAAAGGATAGAGGTTGAGCCCCCTCACCTGAGAACCCCTTGGCCAAATCCTAGAGTTCTGGAGACCAGATTCTAGAGTTCTACCTATTGACCAAATCCTAGAGTTCTGCTCAGAGCCATTCCTGCAGAGCCAATAGTTTTTCTTTTCTTTTCTTTTCTAGCAGGACTACCAGATTCTGTAACAGCTTTGTTCCCTATGCTAAACTCACAAGCTTTGTTTTTCTCACCATAAACATGTATACATCCGAACTAGACTGTGTTGTTTAGCTGTGTCATACAATATATGTGGGTATATATATATAATCTTGTATGTATTTATCTTGTCATGTTTATGTAGTGTAAAATTGGAGGTGGTGACCTTTTAAGAGTTGTATGAAACAAAAATTAATTTTTAATGTATGCCAATTAGCGTACATTCAATGTGAGAATAGTTGTCCTATTCTATTCTATTCCCTATTCTATTCCATGTTAGATTTCTCTTCTGCCTTTTATCTAGAACCTCATGATAACTGTAACTAAAATTGTACCATCATCTTTGGGATATGATTGTCTCTAGCCATGCAACCCTCTTGATCTTTTTGAATGCACTCCAGAGATCCGGATTAATCCTTTTAGATCCTGGCATGTTGAGTCACCTTGCCTCGTGAAATGAAATACTGCTACAGCACACATGTATTCTGAATCACCCAGTATGAAACTCCCCCGTTTCTGAAGCTCCTGACTGAAATGCAAACATCATATTGTTGGAGCTAAATAATTACATTACAAACAACAGGGTTTGTCTTCCTAGTAAACATTCAAAAGATAGTTTGTAATGATTCCCTCAAGCTTATTTTTAAGATTGTAATTATCGAAAGATATAAAGGTGTGATTTGACACTGAATGTTTCTTCACAGAATTATGTAAAAAAGATACTCTCTGTTTCAACAAAGCTTATATGTTTCATTGTGGTTGTTTGGATACAGATTCACTGCATTCTAAATGTTAATAACCCTTTGCGGAAAAAGGAACAGCTCTTACAGCTTTCTTTGTTAATTGGGTCAAAAAAAAGAATTTCAGTATGAGTAATTAAAACTACATAAATGGAATTCAGGCTCCTACACAGCTATTAAAAACAGACAAGTTTTCCCTGACATCTGGCTTCCCTATTTATTCCCCTACCTGCTCACCAGAAGAATTTTGTATAATATAAGAATTATTTTCTGGTTGATTTCTTCACATGCCTCAAACTTTGCACTGATGGTATTACCTAGTCACCTAATCAAGCATCTGCAAGCAAACTACCAAGTTCTGAGCAGCAAGGAGTCCACCAACTTTTCCTCTGCAGGAAGAGGCTTGATGGTGCAATGTTGCACACACACCAAAGGCTCAAAAAGGAGGCCCACAAAATCAACAGAACTAATGCCCAGGAAGCAGAAGAAAGTTCTGACATACAAGATGGATATCAAAGTGGTTTTTTTTTAATTCTTCTCCATCTAGTTTAGAGGCAGCCACTTAAAATCCAAGTTGCTTCAGGTGGTTCCAGGTAGGTAGGTGGGTAGGTAGGTAGGTAGGTAGGTAGGATACATAGATACGATATTGAGAGAGAGAGAGAGAGAGAGAGAGAGAGAGAGAGAGAGAGAGAGAGAGAGAGAGACTACATAGATATGATATTTAGATAGATGGATGAATGGATAGATAGATAGATAGATAGATAGATAGATAGATAGATAGATAGATAGATAGATAGATAGATAGATAGATAGATACATGCATGCATGCATACAATATTGAGATATAGATATGATATTGATAGATATAGATAGATAGATATGATATTGAGATAGATAGATAGATAGATAGATAGATAGATAGATAGATAGATAGATAGATAGATAGATAGGATATTGAGATAGATATAATATTGAGATAGACAGACAGACAGACAGAAGATAGATAAGACAGTGGGAAGAGAAAGAGGGAGGGAAAGAGAAAGAGAGGGAGAAGGAAAGAGAGAGAGAAGAGGGAGGGAAGGAGGTTAGGTTGGCAATTGAGGCAAGGAAGTTTCAGGTGCCCTATAGCAGATGCCCCTTCTGAATGTTTTTCATTGAATCCCAAAGAGACAATAATTTTTAAAAAGCAGGCTATTCATAGATAGCCTTCAACTGCTTTCTCACTAAGCATGTGGAAGAACATCACATCATCCCAGGGAGTTTCTCCAAAATGTCCACCTCCTTTGAAAGAATTGTTAAAAAGGACAACCTCTCCTGAGCTTTGAAAGAATTGTAAAACCTCTTTTATCCAACCTCATGAGACCAGTACAAACATAAAAATGCAAGGGATGGGAATTCCCCCTGATTCTACCTTGAAATACTTTCCCATTAGACATGTTCTCTCCACCACCCTGCACACTGTAACTTCCGCTCATTTGAAAGATCCCACCAGAAAGAAGATGTTCCCATAAATAGAATTCCAACTATAGTTTTGAATTAATAATTCAAATAATCCATACTTGCTTACTGATGGCTTTTCAGTAGAAGCAGGTTTGGCTTTAATTATTTAACCTTTTTTTTTACATTTGTAACTGAGTCAACAATTAGCCACAATCCTAAGTACATATCTCTAGTTGTTCAAGACTTTGCTGGTTTTGGTCAATAAAATAATAATAACAATTACCTCAACAGCCAACTTTTTAAAAAGGCAAAACACTGCATTTGCTATGCTGGTATTCTGGCACAGATCAGAAATATTTGTGGTCTGGGGCAATTAATTAAAGCCTGATTTGTAAATTGGCAAGAAAGATATATAATGTATAGAAATATATAATCATGATTCTATGGACCCCTCATTTTGTAGGTTTCCTTTTAGCCGTGTTAAAAACAAAACCCTCTTATAACCATTGCCATCTGATTGACAGAATAAAATAATTGCCCATTATCTTTTCTCTTCCACTTTCTGTCTCTCTCCTCCCCTCTCTTTTATTTATTTATTTATTTATTTATTTATTTATTTATTTATTTATTTATTTATTTATTTATTTATTTATTTATCCCAACAGAGTTACCAAGTCTGTTTCGCAGAGCCCAGTTTGAAATAACCACTGCAAGAATTAGCAACATCCAGCAGCTTAATAGAAAGGAGTCCATTTTAAATGAAGGTATATAAGCCTGTAACTACTGTATCTGAGCCGCCTGAAAACCTAATACAAATTTTCCCCACTAGGTTCAACAATCAGCAGTAAAAATGTGCTTGGAGGAAGGAAGGAAGGAAGGAAGGAAGGAAGGAAGGAGGGAGGAGGGAGGAAGGAAGGAAGGAAGGAAGGAAGGAAGGAAGGAAGGAGGAAAGGAAGAAAGGAAGGAGGAAAGGAAGGAAGGAAGGAAGGAAGGAGGAAAGGAAGGAAGGAGGAAAGGAAGAAAGGAAGGAGGAAAGGAAGGAAGGAGGAAAGGAAGAAAGGAAGGAAGGAAGGAAAGAAAGGAAGAAAGGAAGGAGGAAAGGAAAAGAGGAAGAAAGAAGGAAGAAAGAAAGAAAGAAAGAAAGAAAGAAAGAAAGAAAGAAAGAAAGAAAGAAAGAAAGAAAGAAAGAAAGAAAGAAAGAAAGAAAGAAAGAACTTGGCTTGAGGTGGTCATGGGAACCAATCTCTTTCTGGCTACTTTTTCCTTTGCATTTAATTCTCTATGACAGACTTTAAAAAGCTGGCCCTTTTTAAAACCCACATGCATAAAATGGGTTCTTGTGTGAGTATATAACTTGTCCTCTTTTAGTTCAGGCCTGGAACAAAGTCTTTCTGGAAGGATTACCCCATTCTCACAGCAATGTACCATCTGCCAACTGTGGTTTCCAGAGTCAGCATGAAGCATTACAGTGTCTTTATTGAGTTTAAGTCTGTTCTGCCTTCACTCAGGCCAACTTTTGCCATCTCGGGACATATCTAACATTCATTTTTACATTGTTTCTGCTTTTAAAAAACAAACATATCAAATCCTTGCAATTTTAAAACATGCATTTTACATTTCTAGGCATGGCATTTTCCTAACCCCATCTCCTACCCCCCAAAATAAAATTGTCAATTGGACGTCGGTAGCAATTTTAATCTAAAGCCTAATGGCATTCAGTTTGTTGGAAGTTTCCTTAGATGGATGGCCATTGTTGACTTCCTGCTTCCCTAAGACTTTTGTTTTTCCACATACGCTGCACTGAATAATTCTCTCCTAAATACAAATGAAACTGCAGCATCCGAAAGTTTTGTTTTGTTTTTTCTTTAAAAGAAAACCACCTTGTGGCATTTGTCACCGAGATTAACAGGTGACCTTTCTCCGAGGCATAGGGTCCGTTTACACTAAACTCCCCCCACTGAGCTGCTAACCAAATGCACCAAATTGCAGCACCGTAGTGTAAGAGCCTGGTGCTGGCATCTCAACGCATTTGTGCAGCAGCCCTTAGCGAGTAGCAGAGGAGCAGCAAATAACACACCCATCTTCTTTCTTAAAAGCCCAGATACACTTGAAGACGTTTTAAAACTGTCTTCCAAACTCCCAGCTATCTGACCAGATATGATCTTAAAGACCCCTTGTATTTCTTTTTTTGCTATCCAAACCGTTTCTTGGATAAGCTTTAGAGACTTTGCAAAATCTCACCATCATCTCTGTAGCCACTCCACCCTGCTGCCTCAGCAAAAAAATTTTCCAGTCCCTGCCACCCCGATGCGCTCCTGCCTCATGCAGAAAGAGAGAGAGAGAGAATACAGCTCACAAAAGAAGAAATATTTCTCACCCAAAGTAAGCAAATGTTTCCTGCCCAACAGCCAACACGTCCGCTTATTTGTTCCTCGGTTGTTTCTCCTTCTGTTTTTTTCAGCCGTCGGCTGTTCAGATGGAGCAGCCGGGGCGGGGCGGGGGGAGAGAATAGGAGGAGTAAATCTCTCGGAGAGCATCAACCCACTGAGGATGCGCGACCAGGTAAGGCGAGATGGAAGAGTGAGGAAGAAGTCCAAGCCACTCGCTTGGAGAGCAAAAGGGAGATTCCCCTCTTGTCGGATCCACTCCCACGCCACCCACTCGGCTGATTGTGGGCGAGTGGGTGAGGGAGTGACAAAGAGGCTGCTGGCGGATCGGATGAGAGGGAACGGGTTAGGGAATTAGAGCAGATGCGCAGCCTTGAACTTCCTTCGTCAGGAAATTGATGGTGCTCAGCGTGGGAGGATGGTGGGGAGAGACAATAGACTGTGTTAGAAAAGGAAGGTGCTTTTAAGGCATCGGCCATTCTGGGACTCTCTTTAGCCTTTGGTAATCTTCAGAGGGGGAGGAACTAGTGCCAAGCAGGGAAATACTCCTGCTGAATATTCTATCTATCTATCTATCTATCTATCTATCTATCTATCTATCTATCTATCTATCTATCTATCTATCTATCTATCTATTTGTTTTCTGAGGTTTTCGCGGGTATTTGTATGTGGATCTTTGGTTATTTGGGTTTTCTCCCGCCTAAAATTGGAAGTATCCTGGCGATGAAGTCTCATTCATCATCTTCAGGCTTTACCCCCACCCAATCAGAACACAGCCAAGCCCCCACCCAATCAAGTCACATCCCCACCAGCAGTTAAAAGGAAGAAGCAGCTGCAAGCTCACATCACTCCGAGAAGCACAAAGCCGAAGACACAAGCCTGAAGATGATGAATGAGACTTCATTGAAACGTCGCCTAGATACTTCCAATTTTACACGGGAGAAAACTATATATATATATATATATATATATATATATATATATATATATATATATATATATATATATATATATATGTTTTCTTAAGTTTTATGGTACTTACATGTATGGTGTTCGGCTTAGTTCGGGTATTTTCCCACGTCATTGTAGTTCTTTTAAAGTTGTAGCAACGTTTCAGCAGAATCTCATCTGCCATCATCAGGCTTCTGTATTGTGTCCGTCTGTGAGTCAGACTTTACAGTAGTTTCAGATTTGAATTTGGGGCAGCCTATTGCTGTGCCAGAATGGTTTTTCATCCTGATTGGTTGGGAGTCTTGGTCTGTGTTTATTGGTCTCGGAGTTTGCTGTGTTCTGCTTGATTGGTGTCTCTAATATCTTCTGTCTGTTTTTGGCTCTTTTTGTATCTTGATTGGCTGGCAGCATTGTGTTGCTTTAATGGAGGCTTTAGTGCAGCTTGGCGGAATGACGCCATTACCGAAGCTGCATAAAGGCCTCCATTAAAGCAACACAATGCTGCCAGCCAATCAAGATACAAAAAGAGCCAAAAACAGACAGAAGATATTAGAGACACCAATCAAGCAGAACACAGCAAACTCCGAGACCAATAAACACAGACCAAGACTCCCAACCAATCAGGATGAAGAAAACCATTCTGGCACAGCAATAGGCTGCCCCAAATTCAAATCTGAAACTACTGTAAAAGTCTGACTCACAGACGACAATACAGAAGCCTGATGATGGCAGATGAGATTCTGCTGAAACGTGCTACAACTTTAAAAGAACTACAATGACGTGGGAAAATACTCCAACCAAGCCGAACACCATACATATATATATATATATATATATATATATATATATATATATATATATATATATATATATATATATATATATATATCTTTGGTTATTCGGGTTTTCTCCCGCGTAAGATTGGAAGTATCTAGGCAACGTTTCGATGAAGTCTCATTCATCATCTTCAGGCTTCTGTGTTCAGCTCTGTGCTTCTCAGAGTGATGTGAGCTTGCAGCTGCTTCTTCCTTTTAACTGCTAGTGGGGGTGTGACTTGATTGGGTGGGGGCTTGGCTGTGTTCTGATTGGGTGGGGTGTGTTCTCATTGGTTGGGGGTTTCCAATCTTACGCGGGAGAAAACCCGAATAACCAAAGATCCACATACAAATACCGCGAGAACCTCAGAAAAAACATATATATATATATATATATATATACACACACACATACACATATACATACATATATACATATACACATACACATACATACATACATACATATACATACACATACATACATACATACATAGATATATAGATATATATAGATATATAGATATATAGATATATATATAAAAAGCAAAATACCGCTCACGGATCATCACAAAATCTCCAGAACTGTAAAGCCTACAAACTTGAAATTTGGCATGTATGTTCCTCTTGGCTTCTAGGTGCTCACTAAGAAAGGATTTTTCGAAATGACCATCAGAGCATTAGTATTTCTATATTATTAACACACTCTGATGCTAAGGAATTCTATCCTCCTCCCCACCTGAAAAGAAATGTGTTCCAAATGCAAAACAAAAGCAGAGAAGAGGAATTTCAATTTTAGTTTCATGGCACCATAGTAGGAACAGCTGAGCTAAGCCACACCCAGGCTCCTTGCTGTCTCCTTCTTGCTCACACAGCAAATACTGTTTGAGTTTCCAAACAGCCCTCAACTCTTTCACACACTGACAGGACGCTAGCCAGATGAATACTGATGGATGCTGGTAGGCAGAGGCAGAATTCCCCCTCCCCCATTTTCCTCCCCAAAAGCTAAGCTCAATCACATAGCTTCGTAGCGAAGCACGGGTATCGAGCTAGTGCCTAATAAAAAAAACCTACGGCTTTCATAAAGGACAAACAGTCTTTGATCAGATATTGTTGAACTCTGATGAAAAATTAATGAAGAAAATATATAATTTTTTTTTATTAAACTGGAAAACGGAGGATGTAGAAGGCACAATGACACAGTGGGGTAAAAAACTTTGGTTATAGTATAGAATTGGAGAAATGGCAAAACTTATGGGAAAGGAACTATACATTGACAATGGCAACTTTTTATCAAGAAAATTTATATAAAATGTTTTATAAATGGCACTTACCGCCTGCTAGGTTAGCTAAAACATTTAAAAACTTATCTGGCACAAGTTGGAAACGTGAAACCAAAAAATGTGCACTTATGATTATATGTGGTGGACTTGTGTAAAAGCAAAAAAAATGGGCAAAAATACGTAAGTGGTTAGAAAAGATGATAGGAGAACCTGTAGATTTTAAACCTGAACTGTTTTTATTAGGTGTAATATCAGACTGTTCGCTTTTCTCTTTAATAATAATATCAGACTGTTCGCTTTTCTCTTTAACTTTCTCTCCAAGGGTCTGCAGCATCCTTGCTTGCTCTAATTTCATCTCAATCCCAAACCAGGGGGGTCTTTCCCTCTTTTTTATTTTTTAATTGTTCTTTTTCACATTTTACAAATCTTGATCTAAACAGTAACGGTAAAGTGACATCTTTATTCCATATATCAATCTCATGTAAATATATACATTTATATACATTCATATACATTTGTATACAATTTTCTTATCTTTATTGTTCTTATTTCTATTGTTCAACCATTTGTACCAATTATCCCAAACTTTGTGACTCTTCTTTATCCTTGAATGCTATCCTTGCTGATGTCAATATACGTAGTAGAATATATTTAATCTTTTTACTATATTTTCTTTTAATTATTCCCAACAAGAACAATTCTAGTTTAAACTCTATCCGATCTTCCACTATTTCTTGTATCCAACTCCATATTTTGGTCCAATACCTTTGGACTTCGGGGCACAACCACCACATATGGTACAGCTACCTTCTTTCCTAATGACCTTATCAGACAAATCTTGGCAACAAGTTAAGAGTCCCTAATCCCTCCAATGAAATATGTCAGATAAAAAGGATTACCTATCCTGCCCTCAGCTAAAATTAGACCTACTTTTTGCCTCTTCTGGGCATAGACATTCTTGTGCCTGGATGTGTCTACATAGAGAGGCATACACATGTGCACAGAGGAAGCTTCCCTCTCATTCCTGAACCTGAAATATTCAGTTTATGATATTTTCTAGGAGGGTATATTTTCCCCACACCCACATAACCATAAGAAAAGCAGGTGGTGGTGCTAGAATACATGCAGAAATTATACAATTTTATTTCCTATATTTATACAGCAGATCTTGCATCACAGACAGTGGTTTACACAAAATAAAAAATATAAAAGCCATAGCACAATTAAACTAGAGAATAAAACTTTCATGGTTCAAGGCCTGAATATCTATAGAATTGCATTCTCCCATTAACATCTGGCCAAGGGTGGGCTGTTCGCATGTCATCTGGATTACAGAAACATGCCTAAGTATACAGGAGTCACTGCCTCCCCACTGGTATCAGGTATTCAAAGGGTATCACCTCTCCTGATTTTCAGAAAAAAATTTTTTTCCTGTTAATTGTTTAGTTTTTATTAGTTTGTAATAGAAATACAAAAATACAAAAGGAAATAGTAGGAAAAAGGAGGGAGGGAAAGGAGAAGGGAGCAATGCGGAAAAGAAGGTGGGAGATATTGACTTCTAATTCCTTCTGGTGCAGTAGAATAAGTAACAGCAACCCTCAACATTTTACTTTTACATACTAGTCTAAACTAACCATTTCTATAACAACAAAATCAAAGTTTCATTTTTCCCCACCTCAAACACAAAGTCCAGAAGCTGTTTCCAAATGCAAAAATAAGACCACCATAAATTATGCAGAATTCCCTAGGTATATTGGTGGCTACAAACATTTGTTAATAAAAAAATAAGTTGGTAGTTCCTGTTTTTTTATTTTTTTTATTTTATTAAGTTGCTGTTGACTTTTAGCTATACCAGAGAGAGATTTTCTCCAACAGGAATTGTTCCCAATCTGGTTTTCTAATGGTCACCTCAAGTTACTTCCTCATGTTTTCCATTTTTAACATTAATTTTCCTTCTAAAATTTATGCACAAGTCCAAACAATGTTTTCTACACATTTACTGTATATTAGTATTGAAAAACCGTCAATGTTCTTTTGATGGCTAATCTTTAAGGAAACAGTGAGAAGCACCTTTCTCCCACTTTCTCTCCGGCCATTTTTCTTGCTCTGGTATTAATTTAATAGGATCACCCTGTCTGTCAGCCTTCAAGATTTTCTCCCTTTGCTTTGCATCTTTCGGCTGTCATAAGTAAGATGGGGGGAGGAGGAGGGGGAGAATGATTATGGGAAGTGAGCTGGAGGTGTTACAAACCAGAACTGTATAAGCTGGGGGGAGTACATTCATGCTTAGGTTTCTATTCTATGCTATGCGCAGCTGCAACTCTTTATCAAACTATGTCAAGGTCAATGGACAGAAGCTTCATCACCACCTGAAGATGCCCACATGATGGTATACACAACTTTTAATTGGAGGAACCAATTGAACTATTGGGAGTGGGAACGTTGCCATTACTTTGTATATGTGATTTACACACCCATTTTCTCAGATTCAGAATAATGTCAGGTGATGCTCCATTCAAGATCCAAGAAAGAAATACAAATATATCTTTTCTCTAATTAAAAGAGTCTAAGTATTTCTGTCTAAGTATTTCTCTCTAAATACTTAGAGTCTAAGAATCCTGTGTTAAACCCACCAAAAGAGATTCATGATTGTCAGGCTATAAGAACCAAAAAAGACATATACTTCTGGGCAGATTCCTTTATTGTTCCTCACCAATAGACATAATCTTGCCAAAAAGCAAGCAACTACTAAATATATTCTCGGAGAATTGCTAGGGAGGAGTCATCTTAACCCTCTTCTTCCCTTCCAACCAAACTATCTAAACTGTTTGGTCTCTTGGCCTTCTGGAATTCAGCTCCTCCCTCCTGGGAATCCAGATTACATTACACCACAATGACACTAATAAGACAAACACAGCAACTTCATTTTCCCTGCTCGTATAAATAAAATGCTTTAAAAAAAAAACCAATATCTTGAAAATGGAATCAAAGGGCCTGTACTTTGGAAAACGTATTTTTCAAAGAGAAAGTAGCATCAGCAGGATGATTAAGAGGAGGTGTTATGTGCTTCATGAGTAAGGCAGTTGACATATTCCAAGAATATAACACCCATACACATTGCATCAAAACTGGAGTCACTTGTGCATATCTTAGTTAAAAATCGCTGCATGTATTTCCATGAATATGGGAAAAGAAACAAAGCATTTTCTGTGTATATAAATTTAATGCACTCTCTGTGTGCTTTTAGGTCCCTTAATATCTCACCAAATATTTATATCTTTTGTGCATCGTAGGTACTAACCTGCCCTCTGGGTTCCAAAATAATAGGAGTGGGATAGGGGTAGGGGTAGGGATCACCAACATGCAAAAGACAACCATCTGGTAGCAGTACCAAATGGTACCAATACTGACAGGCACCTTAGATGCAATCCCAAAACTTCTGAAGCACCAACTGAATGCCATTGACATTGACAAAATCACCCTCAGTCAACCGTGAAAGGCAGTTTCACTTTGGAACAGGCTACACCCTGCAACAACACCTTTTAACACCATCAAACGAGAACATCTGCCTGTCTCAGTCCTTGGGAAAGACTCGTTAGGTGAATAAAAATGCCAAGTCCAATCTAAACACCTGGCTGACTGTGCAACCAACCATAATAATCCTATAAATTAATCATGAAGTTTTATCAGAATACAACATGCAAAATAATAATAAGCCAAAACATAACACGATGGAGCAAGAGGCAAAACTAAAAATAAATTGAATTTGTATTTTTGGATCACCCCTACAATTTTCCTTAATCAGATCTGTATATGCAATTCCCAATTGCGCTGCTTCGTGTATAGAAAACCATATTCATTTATTTGTATTCCACCTTTATTTTTAAGAATAAGGCAGTGAACACATCTAATATTTCTTCCTCCTCCTATTTTTTCCTACAACAACAACCCTGTAAGGTGGGTTGGGCTGAGAGAGAGGGAGCTGACTTTCATTATATGTACAGTTTGGATTCTGACCACACATAAATATATGCATTTTCCTCATCTGTGGACACCATACTGCATGCCAGGTTCATGCATGTTCATACTGCATGCCAGGTTCATGCATGTTCATATGCATGCATGTTTCATGCATGTTCATGCTGCATGCCAAGTTCATGCATGTGCATACCGTATGCTAAGCTGCAAGTATTCCTTGACTTACAACAGTTTGTTTAGTGACCATCCAAAGTTCCAATGGCACTGAAAAAAGTGAATTATGACCATTTTTCACACTTACAACCTTTGCAGCATCCCCAGGGCCATCTAGACTCTTGACGACTGGTTCACATTTATGAAGGTCCCTGGATCATGGGATCTCCCTTTTGCAAAGTCCACAGGAAAACCAGATTTCCTTAACAACCCTGTTACTAGCTTAACAACTACAGTGATTCACTTAGCCACACTGTGGCAAGAAAGGTCATAAAATGGGGCAAAACTCACTTAACAAATATCTCACTTAGCAAAGTGAGATAAATTTGGGGCTCAGTTGTGGTTGTAAATCAAGGACTCTCTGTACAGTCTGACTTCCTTGTTTGCAGCTTCATATTATGCGAGCCCAATCCATTGCAATTGATTCAAAAAAACATCAAAAAGAAGGCATGGGCTTGACATGCCTTGTAAACACAGCTATTGCTTTCTGTTCTCGCTTTTCAGGTTGTCCTTAAATACACTGTAATAGGAACGGCTGTTCATAAAAATTATGTTTGTCTTGAAAATCTGAACCACTGCTACAGCCCAGCCTACAACAGTCCTTCCCAGCCTCAATAAATTAACTTGTTTTGCTGGCAAGATCAGAGACATTCTTTGCAGAAATCTCCTCCAGAATGGATTACTGCTGCATCAGCAGAGACGTGGACGATATACTAAAGAGGGCAGAGTGAGTTAGCAAGCAGAAGGCTGAAGGGAAGCAAGGAACAAGGGAGGAAGGACAAATCCTGCTGCATTGACACGCCATTCCTGCCAAGCAAGATCGTTGCCAACAGCAACTTGTTTTTGGCTTTGTTAAG
This sequence comes from Notechis scutatus, assembly GCF_049901735.1. NCBI lineage: Eukaryota > Metazoa > Chordata > Lepidosauria > Squamata > Elapidae > Notechis > Notechis scutatus. The sequence continues at coordinate 14,077,532 of NC_142019.1, forward strand.
AGAACTCACCTGTGGTGGTTTAGATAGATAGGTAGATAGATAGATATGATATTGAGATAGATAGATAGATAGATAGATAGATAGATAGATAGATAGATAGATAGATAGATAGATAGATAGATAGATAGATGATAGATAGATAGATAACAGTAGTTAGACAGATAGATAGACAGATATAGATAGATAGATGACAGACAGACAGACAGACAGACAGGCAGGCAGGCAGACAGATATAGAGGGAGGGAAGGATTTCTTTAAATGCTCTAAATCTTGTACTATGGAAAATGCCATCACTGGATTGTCAGCTTCAGTTATTTATACAAATCTATAACTCTCTGGTTTGGCATTGCAACCAATCAAGACAAACACAGACTTCAATGGATAATTAAAACTGGTGGTGGGTTTCAAAATAATTTTTCCTACTGGTTCCGAGAGAGCGCTTCTCCATTACCTAGTTTGGCTAATAAAACATCTGCAAGAAAACAACCAAGCTCAGAGAGCACCAAGGACCCCTCATAAAGGTGCCACATTGGCTTTCTTGTCCACATCTTGAAGGAACCCCAGCCCACAATTCTACTATTTCAACTATTTATAGTTCAACTATTAAACAGTTCTCCCTTCGTTTATTCTATTTCTCTCCTCCTTAAGTGGTGGGGGGCAAGACTTCAAGAGTTGATGACTCTGTGAAAGGCACATCTATCAGTTAATTTACTCACTGGCTAGCCTTCCCTTTGTCAAATTCTTATCAGGCTTAAGTCAATTAACTAGCAGTTTTAAGTTCAGGACTCTAAGCAAGCAGAGGCCCAGTTATAAATCCCATTCAGCTTCAAACACAACAGAGATCTTACTAGCTGACAAAGGTCCTAGGGTAATGCAGGCTATAAGGCCAAGGTTCTAGTGTGAAGTGAAATACATACCACACAGGCTAGGCTCCTTTCTCACACAGTGTCCATCCAATACCAGTCAGAAGAGAGAACTTCAGCTCAGCTGCAGGCACTGATTGTCCTTGATTTCCTGCATCAAATTCCTCCTGTGCAGACCTTCCTGGATCAGGGGTCCCTTCAGTTTGTCTCCACTTGTCTGCTTGCTGACTCTTCACAGAACATTGAGGCTGCAGGATGAGCCTCCAGTTCAAGGTTTGAGTCACAAAGAATTGGATCCTGATGCCCTCTCGCCACGGTGTCTAGTCCCTGTTTCTTCACTGTTGTCTCTCTCCTTCGGGGAAAGCTTTTTGATCTGGGAACAGGACATATAAATCCCATACCCATTGGATTAATTCAGTAAATCATGCATTAAATAAATCATGAGCTTATTATTAGTGGGCACCCTACAGTTCTAAGAGTCCCGCTGGCAATGACAGCTGAAAATTGAAGACATGATTTCCTATCCATTTCAAAACGGGATACTGTAATGCATATTACTGTTTGTTTTTTAAACAAACAAAGTGAATTTCCAAACATGTCCTGCAAACCTGGCTCAACCCATACCTGGAATCTGCTCTCCACCGACTTTGCAACTCTCAGCTGCACAACAAATATTAAAAATGAGTGCTGAGTTTGCACGTTGGGTGCATATCACGCCATTCTGTGGAGTCCCAAAGGCCCACAGAGGAGAGACTGCAGGCAAAGATGGGAGGCGGTAAGCAGTACATGGCCTGAGATTTTCAGGAAAGAAATCCTGAAGCAAACAATAGGAACAGCGTATGAATTTCTCATCTTTGCTGATAAATCCAGAACTAACAACCCCCAGGTCTTCTTTCCATCTTGCTTTTCGAACTTGCAAGATGGATGTCAGCCTTGTGAGGTGACAAGACAAGAAACTTACATTAGGTTACATTAACAGAATCTTGTGCGTCTAAAAATGCTGTCAAGAGCTGTGACAATATATATATGTGTGTGTACAATTGGGCATGACTCACATAATGCCTTACTTAGAGTTAATTCTGGTCCCAATTGTAGGAATAAGTCCAGGACTACCAAGGTTGGCATTTCCTTTGCTGCTTTCAGAGGAAGGGAAGTTGCAGCATAAAAAGAAAAAAAAATTAAATTAAATTACAAAAGCTCTCACATTACTTCGTTTTTTTTCTTTTTATGCCACAAGGCTCCACCTGGGAAAACCCACACAAAGAACACGTCCTTCTGTTGTTCTACTTCATTTGAAAAGGGACCCAAAGCTTGATCAGCAAATAAATGCAGAAATATGACCTACTATAAAATCCTGTCCCTTTCTAGGTTGCAATTTCTGGAGAAAGAACTGTTTTATGACTCATTGCTGAGTACAGCCGAACAATGCTATAGTAAGTCACATTAAGAGATGTACAAATGGGCTGTGTGTTTCTTTGTTTTGTGGTGACTTTCTAGTCTAAAAGTCTCCTCAGAGTCACTTTGAATAGTGAGACGGGTGGCATACAGGTAGACTTCACTACCCACAATTGAGCCCAACATTGCTATGGTTAAATGAAACATTTGTGAAGTGACTTTTGCTCCATTTTGCCACAGTGGTTAAGTGAATCACTGAAGTTGTTCAGTTAGTAACCCGGTTGTTAAGTGAATCTGGCTTCCCCGTTGACTTTTGTCAGGGAATTGCACAGCCGGTGTCCGAATGGAGTCAGAGACGCTGGGAGAACTTGTGGTTTTATCATGAATAAATGTATTTAGAGTAAATAAGAAAGGCAAATAGGAGCATAGTCAGGTAAATCAACACAACAGGAACATCATCAGGTAAATCCCAGGTCAAAAAGGCGGGAAACAAGGGAAGTCGCCCCTTTTTGCTCAGGGCAACCAATCACAGCTTAGATTGCCTCATGCAGTAGCCAGCTCTCTCTTTAATCCATCAGCTATAATTGTGTTTTGTGACTTTTTACACAACCCCCACTCTTCCAGTTATAAATTTAAATATCTTGACAACTTTGTTTGTCAGAAGGTCACAGAAGGTAACCCCAGGACAATGCCACTGTCATAAATATGAATGAGTTCCCAAGCATTTGAATTTTGATCATGTGGCCATGGGGATGCCACAACGATCATGTGTGAAAAATGGCCATGACTCACTATTTTCAATTCCGCTGTAACTTTGAACAGTCACTAAATGAGCTGTTGAAAGTTGAGGACTACCTGTATATCACTTCCTCTAACCTTTACAGCTCAAGAAACTAGAGAGTGTCCATTTTGGGACATTTGCTACACCCTACTGCTTCGGTGGGCTCAGCTACCTCTCTTCTGACCATTGTTCTGGCTTTGGTGTTTCCACCTGCCTCTTAAGGTCATTCCCATATCTCATTTACAGGAGCTTTGATTATCCAGTCTTGGCTACTATCTTGATTTGTTTTATCCTGCTGTCAGAAATGGTATAGGGTCTCCTGCTTGAGCAGGGGGTTGGACTAGATGATCTACAAGGTCCCTTCCAACTCTTCTATTCTACTCTACTCTACTCCATTCCATTCTATTCTCTATTTTCTACATTCTATTCTATTTTATATTCTGTTCTATTCTTCTCTATTTTCTATTCTATATTCTATAGTATTGTATTTTCTATTTTTTATTCTATTTTATTCTACATTCTATTCTATTTCTGTTGAATTCTATTCTTTCCTATTTTCTATTCTATATTGTATTGTATTGTATTGTATTGTATTGTATTGTATTCTATTCTATTCTATTCTATTCTATTTTATTTCTATTCTATTCTATCCTATTCTACATTCTATTCTATATTCTATTTCTATTCTATTCTATTCTCTCTACAGACATCCCTGAGCTATCTCATATTTTTCTTTACTGTATTTTAAAAGGGAAGGTGGGGAACTGAAGCCTACTTCAGACCCTGCTCATGAGCACTAGACATTAATTCCAGTGGCCAATTGAAATTTTATTTTAGGGAAACAAGCATTCAGCCTTATTTAAAATGGATAACCCTCCAACCCAGTCTTCATAGCACGGCCCTTCTCATGAACAGAGTTTTAGTGGATAGCCAGAGGAATACAGGTTTAAGACCACAACTGAGCCCATAATTTCTGTTGCTAAGCAAGACAGTTCTTGAGTGAATTTTGCCCCATTTTATGACCTTTCTTGCCACAGTTGTTAAGTAAATCGCTGCAGTGGTTAAGTTAGTAACATGGTTGTTAAGTGAATCTGGTTTCCCCATTGACTTTGCTTATCAGAAGGTCATAAAAGGGGATTACATGACCTCAGGTCACTGCAACCGTCATAAATGTGAGTCTGTTGCCAAACATCTGAATTTTGATCACATGACCCTGGGTGAGGCTGCAATGGTCGTAAGTGTGAAAAATGGCCATAAGTCACTTTTTTCAATGCTGTTGTAACTTTGGTCACTAAATGAACTGCTGTAAATTGAGGACTATCTGTACCACACACAATAGCAAGTGAATACATCTGATATGACCACTAAGCCACACCCACCCAGTCACATGACCACCAAGCCACACCCACCCAGTCACATGACCACCAAGCCACACCCACCCAGTCACATGACCACCAAGCCACACCCACCCAGTCACATGGCCACCAAGCCATGCCCACCCAGTTATATCACCCCCAAGCCACACCCACAGTACCAATAGTAAAAATGTTTGAATCCCACCACTGATGAGGTCCCCAAAAGAACTATTCTTAGACTGTTCTCCATTCAGTTCCCAGGACAGGATATTTGCCCCTTACCCAGGCCCTCCCCGTCCCTTATCATCAGGTGTGATTTTCAATCTTTCTGGCTTTAAACCCACATTCGTTTTTCATTGCATTTAGCAACAATGCTGTTGCAAATGTTTTCCTGACAATATAAACATGCTCCAAAAGATTAAAATATCACAAGAGAGACACAATAGAGAATGTGTTTATTTAATGTGTTTCTTCCATTGAGGACCTATATACTACATGAGTCAAAAAGGGGGCTGTGAAAATATTTACAGACCCCTCACATCCCGGACATAAACTGTTTCAACTCCTACCCTCAAAAGGAGCTATAGAGCACTGCACCCCAGAACACAAGGACAGTTTTTTCCCGAATGCCATCACTCTGCTAAACAAATAACTCTCAACACTATCAAACTATTTACTAAGTCTGCATTATTATTACTATTACCATTACTATTAATCCTACCATCCTTTCTTTCACCCATCTCCTCCTTGTGACTATAACCTTGTTGCTTGTATCCTAACAATTTTTACTGACTATTTCATGGTATGATTTGAATGCTTATTTGTACCCTGACTATTATTAAGTGTTGTACCTGATGATTCTTGACTCTTGATGAAGGTATCTTTTCTTTGATGTATACTGAGAGCATTTGCACCAAAACAAATTCCTTGTGTGTCCAATCACACTTGGCCAATAAAGAATTCTATTCTATTCTATTCTATTCTATTCTATTCTATTCTATTCTATTCTATTCTATTCTGTTCTGTTCTGTTCTATTCTATTCTACTCTACTCTACTCTACTCTACTCTACTCTACTCTACTCTAGTGGGTGGCTTTAAGATGTAGATAATAAACAGGAAGACAAGAAGGTTAGAGATAGCCTTTTTCTACTCATGAATTCTGGCTGGGTTGGAGAAGAGCTTCCTGATTCCAGCCCACAGCAAATACAATTCTCAGATGACACAAATTTCCAACCATCTGTTGGTGCAGGGCAGTGGGAATTGTAGCAGTTTTTCTCTCAAAGGCCTCCTGGTCTCATTCCTAGCTGTTGCTGCTGCTTGTGACATATTTTTCCTACAAGTTTGCATGATTCTTGTACAAAGACATCTCAAAGCCATTTACAACACATAAAACCCACCATCAAATTTAATAATGGAATATAATGCCAAAAGCTTCGTGCAATAAATACAAAGAGAGGAAAGCAAAAGATGAATGAAAGAGCATTTTAATCCAGCATTTATTTAGAAAAGGTCAAGAGGGAGACATTAAATGGATACCCCAAAAGTGTACATGGAAGCAGAGCAACAATTGTGCAAGGAAGCACAAGTCCAATTGCAGGTCGAAAGAGCATTTAGGAATGTAGGGGATTATAGACTATAGGGAAGACTTTCCGACAAGCACCTATAAAACAGCAATTATTAATTCCCAACACACTCAGGAGAATTATCCCTAATATTCTTAGTAATCAAACATGTCTATAATGGGAAAGCTTGTTCCCAGGCAGGTATTCAAAAGTCTATTACAGGTAGTCCTTCCTTAACTATGATAATTGGGACTTGAATTTCCACTGCTGAGAAATGCAATTTGAAAGTATGACATCATATGACTGCATTGCATAAGGACAAGCGGTTCCAGCAGTCTCCAAGCTGCCATCATTAAACAAGAATGTCATGTGTTTGCAACTTTCAATTTCCTGCCAGCTTCTTCATTGACTTTGCTTGTGGGGAGCAGGCAGAGACATCACAAATTGCATCCACGTGACTGTGGGATGCTGTGTGACATCATAATCAGGCACCTAGTATCTCTATCACAATGATGTGACTGTGGGGTCTGCAAATGGCTGGAGCTTCAAGGACCAGTTGCAATTACTACTTATCATCACAAGTTCAAGTGATTGCTGAACAAGTGGTTGTTAAACAAGGACCATCTCTATATAAACAACTGCTACAAGTGTCTTTGTTGTCAGAGAAGGCTCTTAGAAAAAGAGTATAGCCTTTATCCTAATATACTCAGGATATATTACCTCTAAATGGGAAAGTTCAGTTGCTGCATTCTCCTAACCCAATTGCTTCAATCTCAATAAACCTTGTTAAAGAGAGCTCTGCAAGAATTGTGCTTGGAAAGTTCTTGGGATTACTTTTAATTTAGGCAACTGTCAAGGAGCTGGAGAGAAAGGAAGTCATGTCCCTTCCCTTAAATCCAGCCAAAGTTTGTGGCTGCACACTTTCCAACCATGTAATTGCATCACTAGATTGCTTCCTTGAGGTTATTCGGAAAACTGAAGGCTGTTTTGTGGCTCTATCCTCAAGGAGGTTGCCCTACACCTATCTGGCTATTTAAGATCAATCTCCAATATTCATTGACATCTTACATTTGTAACTTCTAAAAACATTAAAGGATGCTCATTTTTGCCTTTCTGCCTGTTATTGCATCCAACCTAAGAAAATATTTCCGCCTCCCTTCTGTCCAACTCTGTAGAGTTGTAATTGCAGGAATATTCCAATCTTGGATGGCAAACCTCAGATAAAGAATGTATCCAAGCAAATACATCTCAGGTAAACAAAGTCACTAATCTAAAGGAGGATTAGAGAGAGGAAGTAAACATATGTTAGACTTTAACTAGAGATAATTAATTGTATGGATTACTATGCTAAACAGTAACGAAAGTTAAGCAGTAACCAAAGTTAACCAATGATGGAGGATAATTAAAAATGTGTATAAATGCAAGACTAGACTCCAATAAAGATCATCATGATTCAGTTGTTCATGATCAAACAACTCGACTGCCTCGTCATTACAACACAACTCCTTGAGAGTTGCTTAAATTAAAAGTAATTTCAACTACTTTCTGCAAAGAGACTTAAATGATGCAGTATGAATTGGCTAAAATATATATATCTAAAATATCTACTATGACTTTGCTGCTTTTAATAGTGGGAAATAATAGGAGGAGGAGGAGGGATGGTTTTAGTCACACACTGTGCTGAGCTCGTTTCTTTAACAACGCTTTGGCAAGTGAATCACAACTAGCTGACAGAAGTTGTGGTTTATGAGCCTTAGCTAAGTGGCCAGATATTAAACCAAATTCTTTAAAACACGCACGCACACACGTTCAGAATTAATTCAGTTTGCATACTCAGCTATTGAATGAACTCATTTGTTTATGATCCCTTCAAGTTATTGGTGACTCCTGATGGCCATCTGGATTACTTCCTGCAGTTTTCTTGACAGGATTTTCAGAAGTGTTTGCCACTTGATAGGGCTGAGAGACAGTGCCTGGCCCAATGTCACCCAGCTGTTTTCATGCTTAAGGAGGCACTAGAACTCATGGTCTCCAAGTTTCTAGCCACTATTTAACCATATATAATATTTACCAAAAATAAATATGAAATTATGTTTTTATATTTCCCTCCTTTCTTTTTTCTACTATGCTCATTTGAAACGTACTCCTGGCTGTTTCTTCTAGAGCTCTCTCTGTCCATCTCTCTCTCTGTCCATCTCCCTCTCTCTTCCTTTCCCTCCCTCCCTCCCTCTCCCTCCCTCCCTCCCTCTTCTCTCTCTGTGTTACAGATAGACAGAGGGAGTGTCATCCACCTCCACTCAAAAATTTGAGAAAATTTGATTGCAAAGAAATGCCAGAGCATTTTAGTACTGTTGGAAGTTTGGCCATCTGGCCCTCAACATTTCCAAACCTTTGCAAAAGTCCATCATATCAGCCTTCCAATATCAAATTGTCCCCTTTGCAGACTTTCTCGCCCCCTGGTGGGAAGGAGAACTGCAAAACTTGGGAGCTTATCCAGAGAGCAGCCAGAATGGAGAAGACCGAAGGAGTTATTCACGACGAACAGAGAATAATAATAATGAAAATAATAATAATAATCAAAGGACTGGGCTTCACGAGCTTCAGGACCCTGGAAAGCGCGAGGCAGGGAATCCGGAAAGCGAGGGAAATGGCCACGCCGAAGTTTCCCTTGAATTGGAAAGAAACGAGCTGAATTATTCGTCGAGGAACTTGGAGCAGAAACAGAATCAAAGAATCAGCAACAGTATGAACACAATGGCATCGATGAGTAATGATTACATATCGTTAATCTGTCTAATCTACTCCTTTTAGCCCACCGCACAGATAAATTTTCTCCATTTGATCTGTCCCTCTTAACCTGGTCTTTCAGCTCTTCCAACGGTACAATTAAATTAGCATGTCTGTAACGGATGCCGCAACTGGCATGGTGTCCAAAAGGAAGATCAAATTGATCTAGTCGCCCCACCTCTAGGAGACATAAAGATATTCTCCCTGCAACTTTCAGCCGAGAGGCGTTTTCCTTCATTCTCTCCGGTTCCAAAACCGACCCGTGCAGGGTTCAAGTAAAAGCTGAGGGCGAGGAGGCAAGTCGGTGTCCGTCCTCTGAGCGTCTTTTAACCTGGTTAACGTTATCCTGGGTCTTTATAAAGACAAGGGGAAGGGGAAGAGAGGAAAGGGGAAGGGAAGGGAACGGGAGGAAAGGGAAAGTGGAAAGGAAAGAGGCAAGGAAAAGGAACGACAGGGAAGGGGAAGGAAAGAGGAAGAGGCAAGGGAAAGGATGGGGGAAGGGGATGGAATGACGAGGAAGGAAAGAGGAAAGGCAAGGGAAAGGAAAAGAAATATTAATCATGCACTATATCTAATTTGTGGGAAGAGTCGGCGGAGAAATTGCTGCAGCGAAGAAAAAAAACAGCCAATCCCCCCGGAATTCCTCGTTTTCACCTCCCTGCCCTCCTCCTCGTAGCCCGTCGGGTCCCTCGGGCATGGCCACAAGGCGCCACAAGGCGGGTGCCGCCCGGGCGCGGGCGCGGCCCCGGGAGCGCGCGTGGAGCGCGCCCGCGTGCAGCCTCGTCCTCGGATCGAGGCAGGTTCGGCTCCCCCCACTCCACCCCCTTCCCCCAAATCGCCCTCTCTTTCCTGGGCGACGCTTAACCAGGTTATTTTTAGGCCGGCTCTGGCGAGGGACGGAGGAGGCCGGAGCCGCAGCCACCCCGGGAGGACTCCGGCCGCGTCCGCCTCGAAGGGGCGTCCTCCCCCGGAACGACGGGGATGCTCGGGCGGTGAGCTTTGCCGGAGGCATGGAGGACGACTTGGCTTCCGAGGAGGACACGCGTGAGTATCGGGCGAGGGAGGCGCGCGCGTGGGGACCGGTCCCTGCCTCGGGGCGCCGGCAGGTCGGGAGGCCGAGAGCGAAGAGATCAGCCTGGCGGGGCGTCGTCATTTAAGGGCTGAGGTGGAGGGGTCGCGGAAGGGTCCCTTCCTTGGTGGGGGAAGAACCGGAGGAAGGGAGGTGGCCCCAAGCAGCGACAGATCCCTGCTGGGTTCCGCCGCCGCCGCCGCCGCGCGATCTTCAGCCTGCTTGTCGTCCGTGAAAAGACGGGAGCCAAAATCGCAACCTTTTGCATTGGGGTGGGATGGATTGGAAGACGGGGAAGAGGGAGGGGGGGAGGGCATTGCCACCAACCAACTGTGATTCAGGGTCAAAATCCTGCAAGGGTCGGCAGAAACTCCTTGGTTCTAGAATACTAATTTTAGTATTTGGGGTTCCACCCACACCCCTCTACCAACTCCCCACCCTGTTGACTTCAACGGATAGAGAATTATTAGGTCGGTGGAGGCGGGGGGTGGAATCATATTGGCATATGGGCAGAAATGAATGGCTTGTCCCTCAAGGTGCAACTATCCAGGTTTACAAACTTTAAGGCAGATGTTTCGTTTTTTTTTTTTTTTTCAAATCGCAGGGGCTGAACTGACAAGCTAAACCCATCGGATCAGTTAAAGCAGAGGTCTCCAACCTTGGCAACTTTAAGGCTTGTGGACTTCAACTCCCAGAATTCTCCAGCCAGCTCTGCTGGCTGGAGAATTCTGGGAGTTGAAGTCCACAAGCCTTAAAGTTGCCAAGGTTGGAGACCTCTGATAAAGTATAGTCCCGCTTTTTTTTGTATCTTCTCTCTTTATTCGTTTTATTCAGCAATTGATATGACTGCCAGTCTCACCAGATTCTAGGTCTTGTGGTTGTTGTTGGTTTAGGAAGGAGGAGGAGAAAAGGGAGCGATAGTAGATCTATATCCTGATCGCCCAAGAATATTTCAGATTTTATTTATTTATTATGTTACATTATTACATTTATACAGCCAGGTAGTCCTCAGCTTATGAGGTTACAGCAGCACTAAAAAAAATGACCAGTTTTTTCACACTTATGACCATTGCAGCCCCCCCATGGTCACGTGATCAAAATTCAGAGGCTTGGCAACTGACTCGTATTTATGACAGTTGCAGTGTCCCTGGCTCATGTCATCCCCTTTTGTGACCTTCTGACAACCAAGCCAGATTCACTTAACAACCGTGGGACTAACTTCATGACCACAGTGATTCACTTAACAAGAATGGTTGTAAAATGGGGCAAAACTCACTTAACAACTATCTTGCTTAGCAACAGAAATTTGGGGTCCAGTCATGGCCGTACATCAAGGTCTACCTGTATGCCACCCATCTCACTATTCAAGGTGACTCTGAGGGACTTTTAGACTAGAAAGTCACCACAAAACAAAGAAACACACAGCCCATTTGTACGTCTCTTAAAAATGTGACTTATTATAGCGTTGTTCGACTGTACTCAGCAATGAGTCATATAACCCACATTACATATCTGATATTAACACGGTTGAGAAAGTCCAGAAATATTTCACAAGAAGAGTTCTCCACTCCTCTACTTGTCGCTGAATACCTTATGCCACCAGACTTGAAATTCTAGACCTAGAAAACCTAGAACTACACCGCCTTTGGTCCGATCTAAGTATAGTATATAAAATCATACACTGCAATGTCCTACCTGTCAATGAATATTTCAGCTTCAACCATAACAATACAAGAGCACATAATAGATACAAAGTCAAGGTAAACCACACCAAACTTGATTGCAGGAAATACGACTTCAGAAACAGAGTGGTTGATGTCTGGAACACTCTACCTGACTCTATGGATTCTCCCCCAACCCCCCAAAACTTTAACCTTAGACTTTCTACTATTGACCTCACCCCTTTCCTAAGAGGTCTGTAGGGGGCGTGCATAAGCGCACCAACGTTCCTGCCATCCCTGTCCTATTGTTTCTTTTTATTTTTCTTATATGTATCCATTTCATGTGTTCATAACTATATTTATACTTATACCTATTATCTTATAATGGCTTGATAGATAGATAAATAAATAAATAAAGCAAAAACAAAAACAAAAACAGTTCTTTCTCCAGAAAGGGAAAAAGGGAGAAATTACATAGTGGATCATATTTCTGCATTTATTTCCTGATATATATGATTCTATGATTCTTATATTTTATATATATATAAAAGCTAAATACCACTCAGGCATCATCACAAAATCTCCAGAACTGTAAAGCCTACAAACCTGAAATTTGGCTTCTAGGTGCTCACTAAGAAAGGATTTTTCGAAATGACCATCAGAGCATTAATATTTGCTATATTATTATTAACACGCTCTGATGCTAAGGAGTTCTGCTCCCCGTCCCCACCTGAAAAGAACTCTGTTCCAACTGCCAGTTGCCTCACGTTCCGTTACCTCAGTTCAAACCGCCAGACATTTCACTCCTTCCTCAGGAGCAGCCTGGGGCTCCTTACAGTACTAAACGTCGGTACCTCACCAAAATGTCTACACCTTCCACCTCTGGAACTTGCTTCTGGACTGAAGGCGGTTGGGGGCCATATTCCCTTATGTGTTTCAGTCACCGACCACCACTGAGCCAATGGATGGTGAACCAAATTTCTCCTTCATAGCCCGATCCCAAAGTTTCATCACGAAGCACAGGGAACCAGCTAGTTTTGTTATACTTTTTCTTGTATGCTGCAATTTTCCCTCCTGTGAAAGCAGCAAAGGAAACATCAACCTTATTTTATTTTTTTATTTTATTCGTTTGTCAAACATGTACAAGATAACAAGTATAAGTATGAACGTAAACAAGAACAAAGGAAGTAAATACAGATAAATGGGGACAATAAGACAGGGATGGTAGGCACGCCGGTGCGCTTATGCACGGCCCCTTTAAGGACCTCTTAGGAATGAGGTGAGGTCCATGGAAGGCAGTTTGAGGTTGAAGCTGCGAGGGGTTGAGGCAGGGATGGGATCCGACTGGTATAACTACCAGTTCTGTTGCTCTGCGTCGCACGTGAGTCGCACGAGTGCAATTTACGACTTGCTGAGCAGCGCTGCGTGCAAGTGCGCAGTGGTTGGAAAAACTCTTTTTTTCCCGCTTTTTCAACTGCAGCTGTGTCACGCAAAGGAGCTGCGGTTGAAAAAGCGGAAAATAAAGCTCAGGTAAGAGCCCAGGCGGGTGGGCCAAAACAGCAGCAGACATAGAACCGGTTCTATGTATGCTCTATATCTGCTACTTTTCAAAGCAACTGTATCTACAGAGGTGGACAGAACCGGTAGAATCCCACCCTTGGGTTGAGGCTGTAACAATGGAGTTGGGTAGGGCCTTCCGGGCATTGACCACTCTGTTCCTAAAGTCATATTTTCTGCAATTGAGTTTGAAGCGGTTTACCTTGAACTTGTATCGGTTGTTTGGCCATATATTATTGTGGTTGAAGCTGAAGAAGTCGTTGACAGGCAAGACGTTATAGCAATATAACGTAGAGTTAAATATTATAGACTTATTCCTACAATGGGGACTAGACTCTTGCTAAGTAAGGCGGTTGTTAAGAATTAAGACTGAAAGAGATCTGTGCTGACCCTCTGCTCTGCATCCAACCCCACAAACCCTCCCTCCCCCGAATTTTCACTTTATAATTTTAACAATCTTTAACAAGCCCTTTCCTTCTCTCAAGTGCTCCTTTCGGAGAAGATGTTCCACGATGCGGCCAAACAAAACGACACGGCGTCCATGATCAAGCTGATCAAGAGAGGGGTGGATGTCAAAGCAAAGAATAACGTGGGTATTTTAACTGGGTGCGGGAGGTATAGAACGGGGTTATTTGGCAAAGATTTGTACCTCTCTGTGTCCCTGTTTCTCAAAATTTAAATCCTGAAGTGTGATGCTTTGTGTTACTTGTGGAATGCACTTTGGCAAGTTGGGATGGCATGAAAAAAGAGGTGGGAAGAATAAACGGAGGAGGCCAATCCTATTGAGAGATTGCTGGTCTCCTATCCCAGGTGTTTTAATCAATCGGAATAGAGCTGGAAGGGACCTTGGAGGTCTTCTAGTCCAGCCCCCTGCTCAAGCAGGAGACCATATACCATTTCAGACAGATGGCTGTCCATCTGTCTTCTTAAAAACTTCCAGTGATGAAGCTCCCTCAGCTTCTGAAGGCAAGCTGTTCCACTGGTTAACTGACAATTAATAAAGCACCAGGATCTGGTAACTATTGCTAGATCCAGGAAATAATGAGGAGGGTAGCACTAAAGCTTTGAGAAGAAACAAGATGACCCCTTTCCTTTCCAAAGCAGTCCTATCCACAAACAAGTGGAATATAAGTCTGGTTGTAAAAATGTCTTCCCATGGACTTGCATTATAAGATCATGGTTTTCATCTCAGGACTGCAGATAGCTGATCAGCCACTAGGTGGGAGCCAAGAGATATGGTCTGCATCTCATTGCTACTACCTAGTGGTCATGCACGGATTTACAGTCCACATACGCTGCCCCTAACAAAAGACAACCAAGAGATAGATGTGGCTCAGAAGTTCCCATCAGGTTCCTGCCTTTGTAAATTCCAGGGCTCTTTCAGATCAACCAGTGTTACTACTGAGTGCTTCTAATTTGTCTCAGTTGGATAGGAGCAGAGACTGGGGCGGGCGGGGGGACTGGTAAGTTCCCAATAATGCTTTTTCAAGGGGCAACTAAACTTTGTTTTTCCTTGAAGATTTTTCACTTCTCATTCAAGAAGCTTCTTCAGTTCATGGAGGAGAAATGAACTATCTTCAAGGAAAAACAAAGTCCTTTTGATAAAGCACCTTTGGGACAACCATGACCTGGATGACTGAAAATCTCCATAGACACTTGGCATTGGCAAGGTCACCATGTGGTGATCCAGGCTCAGGCAGTCTCTTTTAGCTTGCTCCTTAGGAGCCTGTCTGTTGACAGAAGGACTAAGCCAACGAAGAAAAGAATGCAGTTGACTTTAGACTTGCGCAACTTTGACAGAGACAAACAAGGGGAACACAGTTGCTCTCCTGGCTTAATTTCTCTTTCTTTCCAGATAGACAGGACCGCTCTTCACTGGGCTGCAGGAGCTGGCCATGAACAGGCAGTCCGCCTTCTCCTGGAACACGAAGCCTCCGTGAATGGTGAAGACAGTGTGAGCTTTTTTGCCATGCTTTGTTTACTAGCTCGAACACAATGAGTAACATGTCTTTATTTACAGTTGCATATTGGGACGGGGAATGGACAAGGCGGCTCAGTGGCTAAGATGTTGAGCGTGTCAATCAGAAAAGGTTGGCTGTTCGACGGTTCGAATCCATAGTGCCACATAAAGGAGTGAGCTCCCGTTACTTGTCCCAGCTTCTGCCAACCTAGCAGTTCGAAAGCGTGCAAAAAAAATGCAAGTAGAAAAATGGGGACCCCTTTGGTGGGAAGGTAACACCATTCCATGCGCCTTCGGTGTTTAGTCATGCTGGCCACATGACCATGGAGACGTCTTCGGACAGCGCCGGCTATTCAGCTTTGAAACGGAGATGAGCATTGCCCCCTAGAGCTGGAAACGACTAGCACCTATGTGTGAGGGGAACCTTTATCTTTACCTATTTGGGGGGCGGGGGCTCTGCTTATAACACACTAGCCCATATCCACAGCAGGTATCATAGAGTGACGTCATCATGCAAATGACATCACCCTGCAAATGATGTATGTTGTGTAATTTTCATCATTTGCACAATAGCAACACGGCACACAATGTCATTCCATTCCTGTATGGATGCTTTCATTCACACTCAGTTGAAGTTACTTTACTTTCCATTTGCACCTCTTTAACCCGGGGTCCCAAGGGGTCTTTATTTGAGGGGGAAACAAGATTCTTCACAGAACTTTGGACCATTCAGATAGCACAGTAGACTGTTCATCTATGGAGATTCGCAATCATCCAGGTTATGGTTGTCCCATCGGACTTTTTTGTTTTCCTTCGAAAACTTTTCGCTTCTAAATCCTTCCAATCCCCACCATCAGTTAAAACTGAGGAAGCTTCTCGGGGAAGAAGCAAAATGTTTTCAAAGGGGGAAAAAAGGGAAGGGCTCTAAGAAAGTTCAGTTAGCTTTTGGAAAAAGCATCCTTAGAATAAACTGGACTGTTTTTCCCTTCTTTCATTTTTCATAATCTGCTGCTGCATTATAGCTACTTAGTTTCTCAGCCATCAGATTGGATTAAATTGTCTTTTTCCAAAGAGCATTGATTTGTTGTAATCAAAACTTCCACCAAGTGGTTCTGGGAATATTGAACACCTGCTTTCATGCCAATGAACACCGATTGCGAGACAGGACAGCAAAGAAAGCAAGATGTACACACTGAAAAAAATGGGGAAAAAATATAAACATTTATTTTTCCCTTTTTCTTCTTACCAAAAAGTGTCACTTAAATTCAGAGATTTTTTTTCCCTAGCTTCTCAAACACTTTTCAATGTTTGAGAAGCTAGGAGAGTCCATTTTTAAAGTCATGACTATTTTGAAGCAATCCTTTTTGGAAAAAAAAGTGCCAGAACCTCCGTCAGCTTATTTTCATGCTCTTTCATTCCAAAGGCTCGTTTTATTGACTTTTAGGGTGTAGAGGAAAATGGGATTATCTTGTCATTTGCATTCCTTTAACACTGTAAGTTTCTACAGAAATCAAGATGTTGACTTTTTGCTTCTTTGGCCCAGGATAAATCTTTGTTGCTGAAAAGCAAGAAAGATGATATAGAATCTGATGTTTAAATCAAATAATAAATAGTTAAGGGAGCTAAGTATGTATAAAGCCTTAGTAAGACCACACCTAGAGTACTGCTTCCAGTTTTGTTCACCACATTATAAAAAAGATGTTGAGACTCTAGAAAAAGTACAGAGAAGAGCAATGGGGATTATTAGGGGACTGAAGACTAAGGCATATGAAGAACGTTTACAGGAGCTGGGCATGGCTAGTCTAGGGAAGAGAAGGACCAAGGGAGACATGATAGCGGTCTTCCAATATTTGAGGGGCTGCCACAGAGAGGAGGAAGGGGTCAAGCTATTTTCTAAAGCGCCTGTAGGCCAGACAAGGAATAATGGATGGAAACTGAACAAGGAGAGATTTAACCTGGAAATAAGAAGAAATTTTCTGACAGTGAGAATGATCAACCAATGGAACAGAAGTTGTCTTTGAAAGTTGTGGGAGCTTCATCACTAGAGGCTTTCAAGAAGAGATTGGACTGCCCTCTGTCAGAAATGGTGTAGGGTCTCCCGCTTGGGTGGGGGGCTGGACTAGATGACCTACAAGGTCCCTTTCAACTCTATCTGTTATCTGTTATGTCTAGCCTATTGAAGAGAAGGATTGGGGGGCGGGCGAACATGATAACTGTTTTCCAGTGCTTGAGGGGCTGTCACAGAGAAGAGGGGGTGGACTTGTCTTCCAAATCACAGGAGGACAGGACAAGAAGTAACAGGGGTAAGATATTAGATTGTGCGGAGATGGATAGATTGACATTCAAAATAAAGGATAAGGAACAAACAGAATATTTTTTAACATGGGATTTGTTTTATCAGTGGCTAGATAAAAGGGGGAGAAATTAGAAGACAAAAGATTATTACTATGTATAAGTAAATGAAGAAAGATTATATTATAAATAAATAGTATTATTACTATAATTACCAATATTATCACCGTTATTAGTATTACTTAGTATAACCAAATTGACTCAGACAATACACTGTTTTACTAAGCACATGTTAATTAAAGAAAAAATGTATAAATAAAAAATTAAAAAATAAGAAGTAACAGGTGGAAACTTATTAAAGAAAGACCCAATTTAGAACTAAGGAGAAAATTCCTGACAGTGAGAACAATTAACCAGTGGAACAGTCTGCCTCTAGAAGCTGTGGGTGCTCCATCACTGGAGGTTTTCAAAAATAGAGAGGACAACCATTTAACCAGGATGGTATAAGGCAGGGGTGGGATTCAATTTTTTTTACTACTGGTTCTCTGGGCGTGGCTTGGTGGGCGTGGCAGAGGAAGGATACTGTAAAATCTCCATTCCCTCCTCACCCCACTAACCTGCTTTCCAGCTCTGTTCTCCTGTGCAGGGCAACCAAAGAAGACCCAGCCAATCAGCTGGGACTCCGATCAGCTGAGACTCGGAAGGCAGAGAATAGATGGGGGCAGGGCCAGTCAGAGGTGATATTTGGCGGTTCTCTGAACTACTCAAAATTTCCGCTACCAGTTCTCCAGAACTGGTCAGAACCTGCTGAATATACCACCTCTGGTATAAGGTCTGCTGCCTTGAGCAGGGAGTTGGACTAAAAGATTTTGAGGTCCCTTCCAACCCTATGATTCTATGTTCTAACTTTCCTTTTCTCATCTTCCTGTTTTCCAGTTTGGGATGAGTGCACTTCTTCTGTCGTCTTGGTTTGGTCATTTACGTGTCCTTCAGGTCCTGGTCAATGCTGGTGCTAAAGTCAACTGTGTAAATAAGGTAGGGTAGTTTTTTTCTGGATTGGGGGTCTCGACTGACAAACTTTCTATGGACTCCATAGGAAGAAATGAACGCAAGAACATGGATATCCGAAGGAGGCAATCACAGCATTGAGATGCAAATTCCCTTCTTAGCATACTTCCATGCAACAGGACAGTGATATTATGAGAGGGGGAAACTGGTATTTTGCGGACACAATGCACATTCTGTCATGGTGGCATCAATAAAATTGGGAGCACCTGGCTCCTATGCCATCAAGATCTGCAGAAAAAATATATTGCGTCTGTTAGGAATAACAAGGTTACCTAACGTAAGTAAGGTAAAATAATATATATAAACTATGATAGTAAGTTTAAGTGTGTGTCACTTTAAACTGCAAAGCAGGTAATTTTGGGTGCAGTTGTAAAACCGGCATAAGAGGGAGCAAGAGAACATGCTGGATTGCTGACTATGCTGGATTGATGGTTTGATAACTGCGTGTTCCCTGCTGCTGAGTTCTTGAACGTCGAAGGAAGAAAAGAGGTTTGACTGTTTTATATCTCTACTGCGAGGAGATATATTACTGGACTGATATTTGTAAGTTTACTGACCTCTTTATCGACACTGGACTTTGCAACTGAATAATCCCCAAACGGACTGAACTAGTGAATGATATATGGACTGTTTGACTATGATAAAACTCTTACTGGAATAAACTATTTAACTAGCACAGTGTATCTGTTTTACTGAGTGTAAGCTACAAAAACGTTTATCTCACGTATTTGCCTGCCTGCCTGACTGCCGTGCACATTCTGCTAGGGTGTATCCCTAACAGCGTCTTCTGGATGTGAAAAGTTCATGCAACATATTCAGCCAGGTCTATTAGAGAAATAGTGGCTGTTCACATAATATATTTATTGAGAAGGGGAGAAAGCCACTCATCTCCCCCATACATTTACAGCATAAAATAAAAACAACCATACAAAAAATATGCCAGAAGGAAAACAGCCATTAAAGACAATCAAACACAAATGCAACCCAAGATCTGGGAAAAAAGCCAAGTGTTTTAGAACTATTTTGAACACAAGTAGGGTGGATCTACATTCTCAGTGAAAGAGAGCAATAGGAGATGGACTGGGTTGATTCAAGTAGCTTTGAGACAACACCCAGCTGAAATATGAGGAAATTACTTTAAAGGTAGTTTCAGGGAAGACAGTTTGGGGGCTGGGGCATTCAAGACACATATGTTGGAGAGCTTAGAATTGTTTTCATCCCACAATACTGTATGGAACCAGCAATGCAACCCTGTGCATGTTTTGATCAATGCTAACTCAGAAGGAATCAAATATGAGCTGACAGTTGCAAAGCATAGAAAAAAAGTGCTTCTTTCATGGCAGCTTTTCATTTGCTTGGCAACAGGCAGTGAAATTTCACACATGGGGGAAGGAACTAATTTAAAAAGAAATGGACAGCTGCTTTCTTCTAAAACCTCAATCTTGGAAAGCATGTTTTGACCTTCCCCTTAGGACAAGACCATTCAGTTAGGGGTGCAACTGATTCTAGAGGCAGCGACCTTAGAAAGACAGGGGGTGAGGGAGAGATGGAGATTTTTTTAAAAAAGTTAAAATGTCTGCTGCAATTACATGATTCAAACTCCACCCCCTTTTTGCCAGCATTACAAGGGGGTGGGGCCTCAACCTTACAATCATATCCCCCATCTTGACTTTTATGATCTTCTCCTAGGACATTCCTGCTTAGAGGTCCTAGCTTTGAACGGTGGCATTACCTGGGACCTGAAGACCAAGATGGGGCAGGTGGCTGATTTATTCCTCCACACCTTGAATCCCTCATCCTTATTTTTTTCAGAATGGCCACAACCTCCTACACTGTGCTGCCCAAAGGGGTCATCTCAAGGTGATGAAGTTCATCGTGGAAGATCTGGAAGATGTGCGGCTGGAAAAGAGAGATAAGGTAAACCTTTAGGCTATGTGTAGTCTCCCTTTCCCCGGGTCCATGAATTGTTCTGGGATCCCCAACATGGTGCCTTTAAGTTCTAATGTACTTAAAGATTCTTCTTCTTCTTCTTCTTCTTCTTCTTCTTCTTCTTCTTCTTCTTCTTCTTCTTCTTCTTCTTCTTCTTCTTCTTCTTCTTCTTCTTCTTCTTCTTCTTCTTCTTCTTCTTCTTCCTTCTCTCCTCCTCCTCTTCCTCCTCCTGTTTCTTCTTTCTTTCTTTCTTTCTTTCTTTCTTTCTTTCTTTCTTTCTTTCTTTCTTTCTTTCTTTCTTTCTTTCTTTCTTTCTTTTTCTTCTCCTTCTCCTCCTCCTTCTTCCTCTTTTCCTTCTCCTGTTTCTTCTTTCTTTCTTTCTCCTCCTCCTCCATTTCTTCTTCCTCTTCTCCTCCTTCTCCTTTTCCTTCTCTCCTCCTCCTGTTTCTTCTCCTCCTTCTTTTTCTTTCTTTCTTTCTTTCTTTCTTTCTTTCTTTCTTTCTTTCTTTCTTTCTTTCTCTCTCTTTCTTTCTTTCTTTCTTTCTTTTTCTTTCTTTCTCCTCCTCTTTCTCCTCCTTCTCCTCCATTTCTTCTCCTTCTCCTCCTCCTCCTCCTCCTCCTCCTCCTCCTCCTCCAACAGATTACTTGCCCAATAAGACATTTTATTTGTTAAACCAGGATTTAATTATAAAATAGGGATTATGTAGTTTGGAGATTCCAATATGAAACCAGATGGATATTTCTGTTCACTTCCAACTTTGTAACTGGTTGTGTCTTCCTTGGTGGCCATTTTCTGAGAGCACCTTCAACACCTTCTCAAAATTCCAGAAGGCCCCATCAGACCAAAAGAATCGCTTTCCATAGATTGTTTCATTTGATGCTTTGCCACAGGGCAGTGTTGCTAAATGTGTCCTAAGTCAGCCTCCAAATGGTGGGTCCAAATGGCTGAGCAGGGGCTCATAATTGACAGCATGCCAGAAAGAGTTTCCCAGAATGTTTTGCCAAAGTTGCATCTACGATGAGTGCACAATGACCAAACAGCATTGCGGTCATGACTGCTACACTGCAGCCTTTTTATGTATGAAGTACAAGAAAAGACAATGTTTGCACCATAATGGTGTGATGCTGCTTTGATCATTTTAATAAAAACACCAACTCTTTCAACACAATCTCACAATATACTAGAGGTTTTAGTTTCCCAATGTGGAAAGAATCTCTGAGGCTAGAAAGTTTGAAAACTAGCAGACCAACTTTTCCTCTTTTATCAATAGAGCAGAGGAGAACAGAACAGAACAGAACAAAACAGAACAGAATAAAATCTGAAAGTGACTTTAGAGTTCTTCTAGTCACCAACCTTTTGGACTTCAGGGACCACCAAACTCATAATTTTAAATCCCGCGGATCAGAGACCCTGGGAAAATCCCCCAAAAAAGTCTGCAGGAAAATTCACCACCCCGTTTTCCTACCGATCAATCATTCTCTATTTGGGATTGCAGCTCCAGCTCCATTCTCAGGTAGAGAGAGAGTGAGAGAGACTTTTGGCTTCATGCAAGGAAAGTAGCAAGGGAAGCAGTAGAAGCAGAAGTCTTTCTCCCCCAAACTCTGCCAGAAATGAGTCTTTTCCGGTGTACCCTCTTGGAGCGGGATGCCTTGCAGGGTCTCAAAGACTCATTTCTGGCGGGGTTTGGGGGAGAGAAAGAAAGACTTTTGCTGCTTTCCTTGCATGCAGCCAAAAGCAGAAAAAGAAAGAAGTGGAAAGAAGCAACCCAGTGGCCAGGTGAGGCATGTGGGTCAAGTGTTGTTCACAATGCAAGCAACGCAAGCCTTGTGTTCCTGTGCAGCCCAGATTAATTGTTTTGGGAGGTGCTTTGGGGGTGACATTTCTCTGTGGACCACCAAAATTTTCTCGCGGACCACCAGTGGTCCCCAGCCCACTAGTTGGCGAACACTGTTGTAATCCAACCTTCTGCTCAAGTAGGAGACCCTATACCATTTCAGATAAATCTCCTCTTAAAAACCTCCAGCGATGGACTGCCCATGATATCTGAAGCCAAGTACTCTTATCCAGAACCAAAGCTAAAATGAAACGATCAGCATTGAATCCATTGATAATTTTTTGTTCTGAGTGCAAGCCTCTTGCAGCAGAATTCCTCCAAGCCCATTTTATTGTCTTTCATTGGCATGAATGTTAAATGTAGATGTGATGACCCAGAGTGTAACACAAACATAACAAAATCCAAAACATAAATAAATGTCCTTTAATGCCTCCAACTTGGCCCCACCGTTCAATAATTCTCAGGTGGAGATAAAACTTACTCAAAAATAGTCTTCAAAAGAAAGCAATACAGTCCGAACTTAATGAGCAGATAGAGGTGAAATAAAACACTAAAACAAACTACAATGAAAGAATTTCCACAACAGACCAGGATAAGTAATTACCAACTTCAAGGAGATAAGGCACAGTCTGTTGGAAGGATGCCAACCAAGATAACTTCAGCCCAAAATAAAACACACTTTGCTTCTGGCAACAGCTGTGTTTTAACCGTCTCTCTTATATACTATTCTCCCCAGCTGCAACCAATGAGGAGGATCATGGCCACTTCCTCTCTCATAAGCCAAGTTGTTGCCTTCTCCATTCTTCCCTGCGTGTCCTAGGATGAAGAGGGGATGGGCCTGGTTCTTCCTCTGACTGCCCAGCGGCCTCTGCCCTTCCCCAGCCTCCTCCACAACCTCTGGAGCCACACCTCCGCTCCCTGTGGGCTGTTCCTCCTCTCCCTCAGAGTCCAACTCTAACAAGGGCATGACAGCAGATAATGCAAAAGGTTTTTTTTAGTGATTGTTCAAAGTTACAACGGCACTGCAAAAAGTGACTTATGACCGTTTTTCACACATAACAACCATTGCAGCGTCTTCATGGTCACATGATCAAAATTCTGATGCTTGGCAACTGGTTCCTATCTATGACGGCTGCAGTGTGATCCCCTTTTGCGACCTTCCGACAAGTCAATGGGGAAGCCAGATTCACTTAACAGACATGTTACTAACTTAACAACTGCAATGATTCGCTTAACAACTGTGGCAAGAAAAGTCATAAGATGGGGTAAAACTCATTTAACAAATGTCTCACTTAGTGACATACATTTTGGGCTTAGTTACGGTCATAAGTCGAGGGCTACCTGTACCCAAATCCAATTTTCTGCAGTTTTCACCGCCTGGTTTTCTCTTCCTCTCCCTTCCCTCTTTTTCTCCCCTCTCTTTCTCTCCTTGTAGGTGGGCAGGACAGCCCTTCATCTGGCTGCCGAGAAGGGACACCTGGAGGTGGTGGAGTTTCTCCTGGCCCTCGGCTCTTCTCACAGCATCAAAGACAAGGTTTGAAAAAAGACCTGGGAATTGTTTTGCCAAAGATCTCGGAATCTTTTGGATCCTCCAGCTTTCTATCTTTCTCATAAACGTCCATTATGCTTTCCACCATTAACAGAAAAACAGACCTTTAGGAGGGATCTTGGAGGTCTTCAGATTCAATCGATTTCCCTCAAACTATAAAATAAAATGTTTGAGGAAAGCACCAACCTGACTTTCATTCAAGAATGTGCAGGGAACCTTGTTATTCCTCATAATCTCTCATATCTCGAAATGCTGCCGTTCCGTTAAACAAAGCCATTGATTCAAAGGTGCTTTTTCCAAAAAGCAATTCTGGACTTTCTTTGTTCTTCCTTGAGGAGGTTTCGCTTCTCATCCAAGAAGCTTCCTCAGTTCTGGTGGAGGAGATGGAAGGCTTGTTTCTGACTAACTAAGAATTAAGTCAAAACTAAACCTTCCGTCTCCCAAACCATCCTGCTAGAACCAATGAATCTTTTTGGATGAGAAGCAAAATGTCTTCAAGGAAAAAACAAAGAAAGAAAATTCAGAGTTGCCTTTTGAAAAAAAACACCTTTGGGACAACCATGACCTGAATGACTGAGAATCGCCATAGATGCACACCCATTGATTTATTGTATATATACAATAAACCATATATGTGTGTGTATGTATATGTATATGTATATATGTATATGTGTGTATATGTATATACATATTGACTAGAACTCACCGTTTCTAGCCTGGCCTCTTAATCGCTAAACCAAACTGGCTCGCTTATATTTACTTGCCTTGTTTAATATAGAACCCATCCGTCTGCAAATCACTTTGGGTGCCTTAAACTTTACCAGCCAGAACAATACAAGTAAGGAACTGTGGTTCATCTGGGTTAGCTGGAGCCGGTTTTTATTGAATTATAAAGTTTAGAAAAGTATTGTTATGTTTTTATGCCTTCTGGAGAGGTTCGGCATGATTGAAGGCAAATAAATTGTGTAAATAGACTTGTATAGCTCTGTTTGCTGGTGTTTAAACAAGTCATGTCTACAATGAAACCTTCAGGAGGTACCATTAGGGATAAACAAATCAAACAATCATTCAGAGTTTGATCCAAGTTCAGGTTCACATGTACTAGGAAGAGAATTATTCCTGGATTTGGGAGCCATTCAGCTTCTAAGCAATAGAAATCCCTCCTATACTTATTGATTTATTTAGCATCTGAGGAGAACATGACAAAAGAGAGGCAAATGTATATGGTAGTCCTTGACTTACAACCACAATTGAGCCCAGAGCTTAGGTTGTTAAGTGAGTTTTGTCCCATGTTGCGACCTGCGTGAAACATTTTGTTGTGGTTCACCGGTAGCCGTTGCAGATGGTAGCGGAATCGGACAAGGGGGAAGAACGGGGACCAGTCAGGGAGTCCGGAGAGGACTTGGATGAGGGTCCTGCGTCCAATGCAGGGGCGACTCGGGAGTAAGGCTTGGAGGTGATTGCCCCTCCCATAAGGGATAAAAGTCAGGCCAAGGTGATGAAACCTTTGCAAAGTCATTTGATTTGTTCTGAGTCATCCTAGAAGCTCTTTATACTTTGGTTGTTTGTTCTTGCATTTCAGTTGTTTTCTTTTCTAGTTAATTTGATACTTCTGTTTTGGCAGCACTTCACAGAACTGAAATGTGTGTGCTTATCTTGGGAGGGCGTTTGAGATTAATTCCGGCTGGGAATAAAAACAATTCCCAGCATTGCAATAAAACAGGTTTTGTTTATAAAACAAGTGTGTAAATAATTACGGTCTACGAATCCTGGGTCAGAACACATTTGTTAAATGAGGTTGCGCATTTTACAACTTTTCTTGCCCCCGTTGTTCAGTAAATCTCTGCAGTTGTTAAATCAGTCACACGGTTGTTAAGTGAATCCGGCTTCCCCCCCTTGACTTTGCTTGCCAGAAGGGCACAAAAAGGGATCATGTGACCCCCCCGGGACACTGCAACTGTCGTAAATGTGAGTCAGTGGTCAAGCATCCAAATGTAAAACATACGACCCCGAGGATGCTGCAATGATCATAAGTGGGAAAAATGGTTATAAGTCACTTTTTTTCAGTGCTGTTGTAACCAGGTGCGGGATTCAAATTTTTTAACAACTGGTTCTGTGGGCGTGGCTAGGTGGGCGTGGCCCGGTGATTGGGTGGGCATGGCTTCTTCTTCTTCTTTTTTGCAGCACCCCCCCCCCCATTTTTTTGCCTCCTAGGCCTCAGACAAGCCTCCTGGGGGGGGGACACGTTTTTGCTCCCAGAAGGCTTCCCTGGGGTCCAGGAAGGCAAAAAATGGAGCACAGGGGGGTGCATGCAAACCCCCCCCCACACACACACACACATGCCCTTTTTTGCCCCCTGGGCCTCAGGGAATCCTCCTGGGCAAAGCAGTAAGACATTGAGGGAGATCCCGGGAGACAGCTGATCATCGGAACAGCTGATTGTTGGGAGAGGGGAAAAGAGAAATACCTTAAGGCAGGGGCCCCAACCACGGTCCCGGACCGGTACTGGTCCGTGGAACAATTTCTACCGGGCCGCCGCGATTTGCTGGGCGCCGCCATCTTGTTTTGATGAAAAAGTGCTTCCGATGAGCTTTTCGGGTAGAAAGCGGCGTTTGGGTGCTGAAAGAATCATCGCGCCTTAGTTTCGTCGAAGTGGGGGGCAGCTTTGAACAAAACTAAGGCGCGAGATTCCTTCAGCACGCATGGCAAGGCGAGCTGAGCGACCATCGCAAAGCCGTCGCGAAGCCCATCGACACAGGTACAAAGGAGGAGTTGAAGGTGGTGGGAGAAGCGGGGGACAGCTGGCTGGCCGGTCGCTTGGCTCGCCTTGCCATGTGTGCTGATGCCGGGCTGCGGATGATTTTGTGATGCCGGTACCGGGCCACGGATGATTTTGTGATGCGGTACCAGGCCGCGCACAAAAAGGTTGGGGGCCACTGCCTTAAGGAGTGACTGGGCGAGGGAGAATGCCATCAGCGATGTCGCACATGCGTGATAAGGACTGACTGGGCAGGGAGGGGAGGGGCAGGCGGAGAGGGGTGGAGCCAGCCAGAAGCACAATTCGCTAGTTCTCCGAACTGCACAGAATCAAATCAACTGGTTCTATAGAACCGGTCCAAACCGGTAGAATTCCACCCCTGGTTGTAACTTAGAATGGTCACTGAACAAATTGTTGTAAGCCGAGGACTCCCTGTACACACGATCCACGTAATTATAGACAAAACCTCCCTCGGGGATGCGGCAGTGGCCTCATAACTGGGCATCCAATTCAGCTGGATGCAGCCGTACTGCCCTCTTGGGCTTCACGGCTGTGAAAAACAAGGATGTATAAAATCAGATGGCCCTTTTGGGGGATTTAGCATTACTGCTGGAATGGAACATAAAAATGAACTTAATAAAAGCATTTGAGAACTGTTCAGTGAAAAATAAAAGAGAACTCAATTCTCTGGGAAAAGGCACGAGAAAGAAACTCTAAATATCCTCTCCTTCTTCTGATTTTAATAAAGGAGAATATTTGCAGATCAGGATTGAAATGAGGGGTCCTTGGTGCTCTCTGAGCTTACTCATTTTCTTGCAGATGTTTCATTACTCAACTAGTGATATTATCAGCGCTAGAGCATTGACTAGCACTGATGGTGTTACCTGATTTGTCTAATGAAAGGTCTGCAAGAAAATGAGCTCAAAGAAGGACCCCACAGTGCTCCTCCTCCTCCTCCTCCTCCTCCTCCTCCTCCTCCTCCTCCTCCTCCTCCTCCTCCTCCTCCTCCTCCTCCTCTCTACAAGCCCTACTCCTTTCTTATAACTGATGATGTTACCTAATATGGGTAATGAAATGTCTGCAAGAAAACAAGCTCAGAGAACAAGGACCCCACAGTGCTCCTCTTCCTCCTCTTCCTCCTCCTCCTCCTCCTCCTCCTCCTCCTCCTCCTCCTCCTCCTCCTCCTCTCTACAAGCCCTACTCCTTTCTTATAACTGATAATGTTACCTAATATGGGTAATGAAATGTCTGCAAGGAAGCAAGCTCAATGAACAACAAGGACCCCACAGTGCTGCTCCTCCTACTCCCTACAAACCCTCCTCCCTTCTTACAACTGATGATGTTACCTAGTTGGTAATGAAATGTCTGCAAAGAAAACAACCAAGCTCGGAGAGCAACAAGGACCCCTCCTTTGATTCTGTCAGGGATAAGTGGGGCCAGAAGGGAAACTTTCAGGATTGATATCTGCCCTTCCAGATAGGCCAGGAGAGGAACAGATATTGCAAAGATTCCAGGAATGCCACTTTTACGTTGTAAGGTATAACAACAACGACTTGAAAGCCTGGCAGAATTTCTCTCTACTCCATCTTACGCCAAGTGGGGTCAAGGTGGGATCATTTTGAGTTTCTTTCTCATGCTCCCTCCTTTCCCCAAATGACATGCCTCTGAGCTATGGTGGTGCAGTGGTTAGAACACAATATTGCAGGCTGACTCTGCTCACTGCCAGCAGTTCGATCCTGACCGGCTCAAGGTTGACTCAGCCTTCCAACCTTCCAAGGTCATTAAAATGAGGACCCAGAATGTTGGAGGCAAGAGGCTGACTCTGTAAACTGCTTAGAGAGAGCTGTAAAAGCACTCCGCAGCGGTAGGTAAGTCTAAGTGTTATTGCTATTTCCCCTTCACAGCTCTTGCATACTTCCACCAAGGTAACTGTTCCATTCTACAATTGCCCCCCGCTGGGTCACTAGTTGATCAGTGTTTGACACAATATGTATAGTGGTTAAAATATTTGCTTAAGACTGGGGAAAACCAGGTTTAAGTCTGCCCTCTGCTATGAAAGCCAGGGGCCACAAAAAGGCAGGATGTAAATAATAAGTTTGAAAGTTTATTATAAAATCCAAGTCAAGGTCATGTTAAAATATTTACATGAAGGTTTGGAATGACTCCATTAATTCCAAATTTGAGATGACTGCATTAATTTACTAACTAATGCCCTTATTTTCTTGGATTCATAACTTAGAATGTGTGATCGTTGGATGGTGCTTTGGGTTGGCAAGGGGATTAGGTGGTGACACCTATTCCTCCATTTTCTATGTATACCACAATGTTACATGCAAACCCCAAAGGAACTGATCTTGTGGTGTGCCACACTGCAACACTACATCATTCCATGAAAGTAATAACACCTCGTTTGAAAGAATAGTTGTTTTGTTTTTCAGCATCTTAAACTAGAATTTTGCTTTCTCATTGCTAATGCTCTACCCATTGGCAATTAGCCAATATAACGATGATTATCAGATATAATCCCAGAAGTTTACTTTTATGGATTGATTTTATGGTATTGTGCCTGCCAGAATTCCTGGGGCTAGAAAATCCATAGAGATTTAAGATGTTGGTGGACTTGTATGAAAGCAAGAAAATTGGACAAAAATACACACATGGTTGGAAAAGATGATCAAGCAACACATAGATTTGAAACCAGAAATATTTTTGTTGGGTATAATGCCAGAAGGATATGATAAAGGGATTGTATATTTAGTTTTGCATGTATTGACAGCTGCAAGGATTGTATTTGCACAACATTGGAAAAATGAGAACACCCCATCAGATGAGGACATAATTCAGAAAATACTAGACTGTGCAGAGATTGATAGATTGACATTAAAAATAAAGGACAAAGAAGACACAGAATATTACTTAACATGGAACAGATTTTACGAGTGGTTAGAGTTTGAAATTAGGTGAAGAAAGATTATTGTTATGTATGAATTAAATACAAAGAGGGTTGATAATTATAAACATGTTGATATAATTAAGAGAATTATAAATAAGCTAATACATAGAGAAATTTAGTTAAAATTATTTTGCTACACTATTGTTATTGTTATTACTACATATGTTGATTCTTCTGTTTGTTTTTTGCTTTTTCGTAAATGATATGCCCTGACAATTTACTGTATTCAAAATGTTTATGAATAAAAATAAAACATACTGAAAAAAAGGAGAGGTTTAAGATGTGTGGAATTCAATTCCCCAAATTCCCCAGCCAGCAGGCTGATGGAGAATTCTGGGAGTTGAAGTCCATACAACTTAAAAGTGGCCAAGATTGAGAAACAATGTGTCAGATCCGTGTATCTGTCATTTCTTCAGTGGAAGAAGAAAAGGGTGGGGGGAGGCTGATAAAGAAATCCTTTCTTGATGTAACCTGAATATATTTAACCTTATATCGAATTTGTATAACCCACACATGATACAACGGAGGGAGAAAAGCCAGATGGTCAGAACCTATCACCTCCGAGAGGCACAGCCAGGAGATGAGAAGATCATAAAAATTCCACAGTGAGATGTATCCAGGGAATCTCTGGAAAAAGTTCGTTCTAAAAAGGGAGTGGGGGGAAATTAGGTATGTCCTGGGAAACTGGGAGAAAGATCATTCCTACAGAAGGGGTGGGAGGGGAATTAACATACTGGCTTTTGTTTCTCTAAATACACATTGAGATAAGGGGAGGGGTTCTAAACTCCCTTATGTATCCCTGTATGCCTGAGGGACCTCAGATGCTGCTTTGAACTCCTACATGAATTGTCTCATCTCAATAAAGGATTCCTTTTTGATACGTTTGGTTTTCAGAAGTTCATTCTTGCTAATTGAATGGGAAAAAGTTCTGTAGCCTGACACAATGTCTTAGACTTAGAGGAACATTTCTACCTGTTCTCCCACTGGATCCCCATGACAGCTCTTCTCCCCTTAATATGGAATGTCACCTTGGTTTACAGGAGAAGAACACAGCCCTTCATTTGGCAGCCATGAATGGACATGCAGATGTATTGCAGAAACTTCTAGAAGTTGGCATGGACCTGGATGACAAGAATGCAGTGAGTATAAAACTGAAAAATATGTTTTCCCGCATAGGAAACATGGAAATTTAATGCCAACTCTTTTTCTTGAGTTTTGGTAATAGCCAAAGCAGATTACATAACATAAGGCAGGTGTATGACACAGTCATCCTTATCTTGGCCCCTTGCCATGATTTAGTTGTTTGTGGAATTCTTGGCTGTCTCTGAACTTGTTTGTTTTCTTGCAGATGTTTCTTAGTTGTTTTCTGCAGACCTAGCACTGAAGATGTCTCTTGCAGAAACATCTGCAAGAAAACAACCAAGCTCAGAGAGCACCAAGGACCCAACTGAAGATATAATGTGGTGAGGTAACAAAACATCTTCAAGAAAACAACCAAACTCAGGGAGCTCCAAGGATCTCACTAAAAATGTAACCTAGTCAGGTAACAAAGCATCTTCAAGAAAACAACCAAGGACTCAACTGAAGATATAACCTTGTGAGGTAACAAAACATCTTCAAGAAAACAACCAAACTCCAAAACTTCACAGCTGAACTCTGAGCTAGAGAGATTCTCTTCTATTTAGTTGTCCTTCCAGACTGCTCCAGTGCTCCTTCGCTCCGACACCAATTCCATCTTCTTCCTGAGAGGGCTGCTTTGCAGATCTCATTCGTGCATGCAATGGCCACAGATATGCTACTATGTTGTTTATCCCTGACTGTGTGAGAACTAATTCTCATGCATTAAATTAGAAGGACAACCAGAGCTTTCGTTTCCTCTCTTTCTCCAGGAAGGGATGACTTCCCTACATTTAGCTGCTGAGGGAGGACACAGTGATTGCATCCATCTACTTCTGGAAGCTGGCTGTGAAGTCAATGTCCAAACGCAGGTATGGTTAGTTGATTTGAAGTATTTGGTCAAGACATATCGGAGGAATATTTATTTGTTCTTTTATAGAATAGAATTCTTTATTGGCCAAGTGTGATTGGACACACAAGGAATTTGTCTTCGGTACGTAAGCTCTCAGTGTACATAAAAATGCATTCATCAAGAATCATAAGATACAACAGTGATAATCATAGAATGCTACAATAAGCAATCAAAATCATACTAGGAAACTAAATAGAACAATATAAACTGTAAAGATGCAAGCAACAAGGTTATAGTCATAAGTAGGAGATAGATACTAGGAAGGATGAGAAGAATAATAGTAATACAGTCTTAGTAAATAGTTTTGACAATGTTGTGGGGATTAGTTGTTTAGCAGAGTTATCTATTTATTTGCATCATTTCTATAGCCCCATAATCATGGGGAGGCTACAATGGTTGTAAATATGAGAAACATTCATAAGTGACTTTTTTCAGTGTCGTTGTAACTTAACAGTCAATAAACCAATGGTTGTAAGTGAAGAACTAGCTGTAGTAGATTTTTGTGAGCTTGCATTGCCTGATGTCCTCTTTGATGTTTTTCTTTTCCCAGAAAAAAATGACCTGCCTCCATTATGCTGCACTGAATGGCTATGTAGACATGGCCAAAACCCTTCTTGCTGCAGGAATCCAGACGGATGCTCTGAATTATGTAAGTGACTGATTTCATCAACTGCAACCAGAATATCTTCACACCTCCAAATAGAGGAGACAGGCGCATCCTCTGAGTTTCCCTTGGAAGGATCACATAGGAGCCGTGATGGCACAGTGGTTAGAATGCAGTATTACAGGCTAATTCTGCCAACTGCCAAGAGTTCGATCCTGACCGGCTCAAGGTTGACTCAGCCTTCCATCCTTCCGAGGTCGGTAAAATAGTTGTTTGTCCCCAGATTATTGTGGACAATAGGCTGATACTATAAACTATTTAGAGAAGGCTGTAAAGCACTGTGAAGTGGAATATAAGTCTACGTGCTATTGCTATTCCACTCCACCTCTATCTGGAACATCCCCTGGTGCAGCCAGAGCACCAGCAGCTCAAAACTCCAATAGTGTCAGACTTCTGGCTACTATTAGAAGCGGACATTGTGTGTGCAATGATTCTGGGATGTAGCTCAGAGATCCATAAGATTGTTACAAGAACAAGGAAAATCGTGAAGAAAGAAACTCAACAACTGCCAAGGATGAACTATAAGCCCTATTTACAGTAAAAACAAAGGTTCAATTCCTGTTTATGTTTCTCCCACCTGTGGGGCACAACTGACAAAAGATCTTCCGCATTTGGTGTGGAAGGAAGATTTATTATTCAGTAAACTAGCCCGAGGACAGATTGTTTCCTTTTGTTCTGTTTGAACCCAAAAGCAATCAAGATGGCATTTCTAGAGAAATTTTTCTGAGGGCTTCTCTATGACTTTAACTCTGACTTGGAACAAGGAGAAGACTGTTAAACTCACTAGATACACAACTGCATTCCAGAGGGCTAACATCACGGTGACCTTCTACCACTGCACCATAGAGACTATCTGAACTTATTGACCTGTGTCTGGTTTGCCAATTGCACAGTGGCAGATAGGAAAGCACTCCAGAGGGTGAACATCATTGCCAGAGGATCATTGGTTGCCCTCTCCCCTCTTTGGAAGAGCTTTATAGCTCCCGCTGCCTTAAGAAAGTTCAAAACATTCTCAAAGATCCACCTCATCCTGGGAACCCTTTTTTTGAACTATTACCATCTGGCAGACGGTACAGGACAATAAAAACAAAGACAAATAGGCTGAAAAACAGCTCCTATCCCAGGGCAGTAGCTCTTTTGAATTCTGCTGTATCGTGCAATATTAATGCAATATTGGGTTTTCAATTCAGTTGTATAGAATGTGAAGGATGTGTGTTTGTGTTATTTTCATAGTCATAATGTACACTAAAGATGTGTTTAATTTCGTTGTACGAGGTGCAATGACAATAAACTAAACTAAACTAATTTGTGGGGCACTTTGGGATTAAAGCTGAACCCTCTGAATTAATAATCTGGGCCTGTTTTTCCCTCATGGCCCAGGAGAATGTGCCCAGGTAGTCTTCTACTCAGGACCACAATTGAATCCCAAATTTATCTTGCAAAGCAAGATAATTATTACGTGAGTTTTGCCCTGTTTTAGTCTTGTCAGAAAAGGATGAGGAAAAGATGGAGAAAACAGGGGTGGGTTAAACTAAGGATGGCCAACTCTTTGTCTTTAGGCAGAGATCTGAAAGCCCGATAGAGTTAGTCCTCGACGTACAACCATTATTGAGCCCCAAATTTCTGTTGCTAAGTGAGACATTTGTTAAGTGGGCTTTGCCCCATTTGGCGACTTTTCTTGTCACATCTGTTAAGTGAATCACATTATTATTGTCCTAATAGCACGGTTGTTAAATGAATCCGTCTTCCCCACTGACTTTGCTTGTCGGAAGGCTGCAAAAAGTGACACTGTCAGAGCTCCCAACAAATCCACCCTCATTCAAATCAAAAGTCTCTAGCCGCATCTCAGAAAAAGTAAACTGGTTTATTAGAAGTTGCCATGTTGGTGCGTGGCTGGGTGCAACCGGTACTAAATCACATCATACATTTCCCCCTTGACCCTGGTCTTTCCCCCACCCTCTGCATGTGACTTCTCCAATGGGACACATCAGTCTCCAAGAGTCATCCATCATGCTCTCCAATAACCTTCTTATGCTCCGAAAACTTTGGGCTACCGAGGTGATTATCTAGGCATTTCAAGAATGCCTTGTTTTCCCCCAGTCCCTTTTTCTGGCAGCTAAAAAGACCAAAGGAGTAATCTTTTTAGTTGACAATCACATAACCCTGGGACACGGCAACTGTCACAAATAATATCAACCATTTGCCAAGCTCCCAAATTTTGATCAGGAATTCATAGGGAGGCTACAACGGTCATAAGTATGAAAAACAGCTCTAAGTCATTTTTTCAGTGCAGTTGTAAGTTCGAGCAGTCACTAAATGAACTGGTGTAACTTGAGGACTCCCTACATTGTGCTACCAAGATCAGCAAATAACCACAACTTGCGTGAAGTTCCAATGTGGCTTTTTCCAGTTTCAGCAGAATGCAACTTAGAAGCCTAGATTTGCTCAATGCTCCAAGTATTAACATTGCCTTTTTTCCCCCACAGCAAAATGCATCAGCTATGCACATTGCGGTGCTACGGAACCACCCAGCCATGGTCAAGCTTCTCATTGATGCTGAATGTGACCTTGATGTTCCTGATAATGTAAGGCTTTTTAAACTATGGAGACCAATGTGTTTAAGTTCTAACAAAGCTTTGGCAGCAGATTAGAGTCCTTGCAAGTTCTTTGCCTAATTCATCATCATCAGCCTCTTTTAACAACCCCCATAATCCCTTGCGGGATGGAATCTGGGCAACTGAATGGAGCTGTGAGTTTACTGACCAGATTCCCTTCCTGTTGCCAATGTGGAGGTTTTTTTTCAGCAGATATATTCTCAGTGTGCTCAGGGAGAGAAATATCTGCCTCTACCTAGGATCAAAATCACAGCCTCCTGCACTGCTTTCATTTCTTTTAATTAAATTATTTATTCAATTTAGTTGCTACTGCACTCCAGAACACCTCTGGGCAGCTTGGAACATATGGAGGATAAAATCTAATATGAATAGGGAAAGAAAGAAAAAAAGCAAGTTAAAGAGACGGCAAGGAAAAAAATGGAGAAGAAAATGGCAATACTGGTCAACAACCCAACAAATATACACAGATAATGGCTCAGTCACCTTAAATGAATGTCTAGGAGAAGGTAATGCCATCTGAGAGGGATCTATCTGGATCTCAAGGGGATCTAATTCCAGAAGAATTAGAAGATGCCATGACAAGAGACGGGGCACTTCCTGGGTCTTTGAAGATGGCATTGCTTGGTCGAAGACTCGTGGAGCTGGTTGCATTGGTTGTAAACTGAAAATTAAGTTCACTTGCTGGAATTCTTTGTCTAATAGTTCAGGCATCAGGCTGGAAACCGGGAGTCCGGGAGTTCTAGTCCCACCTTGGGCATGAAAGCTGGCTAGATGCCTTTGGGCCAGGCCCATTCTTTCCTCCCAACTCACCTCACAGGGTTGTGGTTGTTGTAAAGACAAAAGGAGGAGGGGAGAGTATTAAATAAGGCAGCCGTCTTGAATTATTTATAAAAAGAATAATTATGGAATATTGAACAATTAATTAATTAAATCTCTAAATAAGATCTCTTTCTTTGAGAGAAATGGACAGTTCATAAATGCGAAATACAAATACATACGTAATTTTATACCTTATAGCTCTTTGTCTTAGCGCATCCTGGTAATGAAATGGTTATGGAATCCAAGTTGGAGGAAAATTCCCTTTGAGTTCAGGCAGCTGCCCCAAAGTCCAAGGAATTATTGAAAAGGCTTATCATTATTTCTGGGGTGAAATTCAGTAGGAATTGGGAGCTGGCATTTTCCGCTAGGTATTCAAGATTAATTAACTATGATTAATATTGATATTTATGTGTGTGTGTGTGTGTAAGTTTTGCCATCATTTTGTATAACTTGGCACTTTTGGCTGCTTCTGCTATTATATTACTGCTATCCTTGGAGTGCTGACATTGTTTGGTGGGTGGGGTTTTTTCTTTCGAGAGTGGACATTGGAATTTCATTTTAATGTGTGTACTACAGAAAAATAACAGTAAAGGCTACTTATTTCTTATCTATCCCTTTGATTCAGTTGGCTCCCTCCTGCTGGAGCTTCTTGTCCCCACAAGGTGCCAAAGATGGAAGAGAATGCCTCCTTAAGGCTACAGGAAAAGCTTTTATAACCAGATTCCCAAAAGCGGTTCATCTCAATGCTAAGGAACGGATGCTTCTCCCAAATTCTTTGCACTGCTGATTTCTGATTCTCTATTTTTTGCTTTCAGAGGCAACAGAGCCCTCTTCATATTGCTGCAGAGCACGGAAGGCAAGATATCGCTGAGTTGATCCTCATGGCTGGGGTGAATTTAAAATTAACCGATAAGGTAACGTCGCTGTTTTGCTATGCATGAAAGCTTACCTCTTTGCAAACCTGTGCCAGCCATGGCCACACAGGATTTTAGCATGAGAATGCACCAGGGATGTTTTAAAGGGAACTTACCTTATACATCCCACATTTGATCTACAAAAATAATGTTTTTCAGTGCACATCCTGTCCCCATTATATTTTTTACTCCTAGAAATTCAGATGGGCCAGTCCCTGATGCTCTTAACTTAAAGACAGTCAAAATAGCCCCCTCCGGGAGGGCAATAGGTAGTAGATGCCACTTAGCTTCATGCTAGGGGTGGTGACATTGTTGTTGTTCTTATGAGTAGTATTAGCTTATTTTAGGATCTTAACCCAGCTCCCGGTGCTACATAAATGAAAGGAAGGTTGCAATCTGGGCTTGTGTGATTAATGATTGTGGTGATTTGTTTAACAACTGTGGCAACAAAAAAAAACATTAAAAAATCAGTTGTGGTCAGAGGATGCTTTATTTAATGACCAAGATGCTTAACAATGAATTTTCCAGACCCAACGGTGGTTGTAAGTCAAAGACAAACTGGTCATACAAGATAGAGGGAATGGTTGCATCTCCTGGTCAAAATGATTTGAGGGCAAAGCATCTAAATGTTCCAGTGTGACACCTCTTTTATATAATAACAGCATTTGAAGATAATGGATATATGAGGTCATTGTAGCAGAAGTGTCCTGGGTTAAATCTGTCCTTCTGGACCTCATCAAAGCTTCTCTGCTAGTCTTCATTCTAGGTTTTGTCTAAGCCTACTATAGGGAGATACTGGAGAGCAAACTCACAATGGATCATATCAGATGTTATTGGCTTCTATGTCAGGGAATTATATGAGTTTATCAATACAGGTTGGATGGAAAACCCATCTATATAGATATTTTATTTTATCTTCTGCGATAACAAGAGTTTTACTGAATCTGGCTTCCAGATATTCAACTCAACAGTCCCAAAGGTGCTTTTTCCAAAACGCAATAGGACTTTTTGGTTTGTTGGTTTTCCTTGAAAACGTTTCTCTTCTCATCCAAGAAGCTTCTTCTAATTGACTGGTGAGGAATGGAAGGATTTAGACATTCTTTGCAGTCATCTGGTTGTTAGCACTAAATCCTTCCACTCCCCAGCAATCAGTCAGAACTGCAGAAGCGTCTTAGATGAGAAGCTAAAAGTTTTCAAAGAAAAAAACCCCAAGAAAGTGCAGTTGTCTTTTGGAAAAAGCAGTTTGGGACAACCATGACCTGGATGACTGAGAATCTCCACAGACATTCAGCTCGACCGTAAAATATAAAATGCTTGAAAATTCCTCCATGCTTTAAAAAATCACAGTATAAGATTGTTATCTAATAATCTGCATGGCATCAGCTACACAGATGTAAATTCTGTTTTCCATTACATCAGGCAGAACTAAATCTAAGATTCTGGGATAAGTATCTATCAATTAGTGGAGTAAACACAGTCATGATATGGCCAAAGTTAAATATTTGCTGCCCATTTATTTTTAAAAACTCCAATGTTTTGTCTTGTTCAACTCAGAGGATTTATATATATTTTTTCTGCAGCAAGGAAAAACATCTCTGGACGTAGCTGCCCGTGGGAACCACGTCAGTTTGGTTGATATGATCATCAAAGCGGATAGGTTTTACAAGTGGGAAAAAGTAAGTGGGATTTGTGGTTCTGAGGTGACCGAAGGAGGTGAAGGAAGTTGAGGGCTGAGGAGATAATGGAAAGAAGTTAACTGGGCAGAAGGGAAAGAGCACAAAATGGCTTTTGGTAATAAAGATAAGCAGTTAATTGTGCAGGGGGGAAAAAAATAGGCAAGCAGGAAATTGTAGCTGTGGGATGGAATCGGAGGCAAAGAACTTGTTGGAATTTTCTGTCAAATCTTGGGAGAATTTCTCCAGAGGAAACCAAAACCCTGCAATTATTTCTCAAGAACAAAAATCTCTCTTTGTGACAACAGTCATGCTGCTATTGGAAAAAGCCCAGGGACTTGATTGATTGATTGATTGATTGAGCTGTATGGCTTGCCATCTCATTTAAATCCCTCTGGGAGGGTCACAACAGGTAAAAATGATCGAATAAAATGGATGGAAATGTGAAAAGCCAGGGAGACTGCAGAAGTCTGATGACAAGATGGCTAATACTGTAGGACATTTATTGGACATGCATTGCATGTCCACCTTGACATTAAATAGCTGCAAGAACATGCAGTGCCTTCCTGGGATATTTTTACCATCATCCTCTTTCCTTTGAATGGTTTTTTTTTAAAGCCACTTTGTTTTCGTCAAACGGAGTAGTAAGATAGAAAAGAATATCTGTAGCTCAGGGATGAACTGTGGGTCCTTGGTTCTTTCTGAGCTTGATGTTTTCTTGCAGACATTTTGTGACCCAACTAGATAACATCATCAGTACTGGAAAGGAATAGGGTTGGTTCTTATTTTTATATACAAAAGGCTTGCCCAGTCAGTGACGGTGAGACTGGATTTGGTAGCTCTTTGATTGTGCTGTTGTTTACCGTTAGTGTGTTTGTCTGACACACTATTGTATAACCCAAGATACTGTTGGCTTCTTGATTGTTGATCTAATGTTAATCTTGG
Organism: Notechis scutatus; assembly: GCF_049901735.1. Taxonomy (NCBI): domain Eukaryota; kingdom Metazoa; phylum Chordata; class Lepidosauria; order Squamata; family Elapidae; genus Notechis; species Notechis scutatus. The sequence goes on from NC_142019.1 coordinate 14,116,566, forward strand.
TGCTAATTTCAGCTCATCAGGATGTTGATTGCTTAATAAACACCACTCCCTACTGGCACTGATGATATTACCTAGTATGGTAATGAAACACCTGCAAGAAAACAAGCAACCTCAGAGAGCACTAAAGACTCCACCAACTAGTAGGAACTGGTAGAAGAAATGCAGGATAATGAGGAACCAGACAAGAGAGATCTTGAGGACTGAAGGGCAGGAGTAACAAAAGGCAGTGACATTCCCCCTTTTTATGGACCATGGCAGTCTCTGATGTGGCTGGAACATCCAAAGGCTTAGGGTTGGTAGACATCTTACTCTAATCCATATTGTGGTTTGTGGGATTTGGGCTTCGGACATTGGGTAAACCGAGTCTTCAGGGTGTGCTGAATCATAGTTTACTGGTTTCGATGTAAGCTATGGTTAGATGTCTAGTGGTTAGATTGGTGTTTTTCAACCTTGGCAAGTTTAAACTGTGAAGATGTCAACTCCCAGAATTCTCCAGCCAGCTGGAAGTCGAAGTCCACACAGCTTAAAGTTGCCAAGGTTGGGAAAAACTAGGTTAAACAAACCATGACAAACCAGCTTTGTGTACTGCTCAGAGGTAGATGAAGAATTAGAAGTCAGCTAAAAAGGATATGATAAAGTTGAGTCAGCCTTACATCCTTCCGAGGTGGGTAAAATGAGGACCCAAAATTGTTGGGGGCAATATGCTGACTCTGTAAACTGCTTAGAGGGCTATAAAGCACTGTAAAGTGATATATAAGTCTAAGTGCTATAATCCATTCCATGTTTAGATCTGTGGGGATGATTTGCCCCACAGCTCCTCCATTTCCCCCCTATAGAAGAGTCGTTACAGGAATCAAATCTTGCTCAGCAAGACAGTGATTCTAAGGGACTGTACTCAATCATTAAACAAAACCTGGGGTGTTTTAACCATGGTTTGTTGAATAACCATAAGTATCTGGGTTCATACTGTGAACCGTGAAGGAAATTGTGACCTTTTATCTCCAGGATAACCTCAACAGCGATTCGGATTCCTGGATAACCGAGCGTTTAACTTTCAAGCAAGACCATCGGCTGGAAACGCGACATATCCGTTCGGTGATATGGCGGCTCGCAACCAAATACCTCAAGGCCAATGAGTGGAGGAAACTTGCACACTATTGGAAATTCACGGAGGCGCACATCCGTGCAATTGAACACCAGTGGACAGGTAGGTGACAGGGGTGACTTTCTTCCCACCTGCTGCTGAATAGGAGACCAGGGACTCCAGATGGTCCTGGCCCCATCTCTGCATCGGACGCAGGACCCGTGTCCGAGTCCTGTCCAGGCTCCTGGACTGTCTGATTCCGCTGCCATCTGCACCGGCTGCCGGTGAACCATAACACATGCTATTAAGTGAATCTAGCTTCTCTCGTTGACTTTGCTTGTGGGAAGTCATCTGGAAAGGTCACAATTGGCGATCACAGAACCTTGGATGCTGCAAACCTTATAAATTACATACTGGTTGCCAGGGCCCCAAATTTTGATCTCAATCACGGGGATGCTACAACAATCCTGATCATGAGTGCCTTTTTTTCAGTGCCGTTATAACTTTGAACTATCACTAAAAAAGTGGTTGTAAGTTGAGGACTATCTGTATTATGAAGAGGGTCTAACTTTCCTAGAACATAGAATCATAGGGTTGGAAGGGATCTCGGAAATCTTCTAGTCCAACCTGTTGCTGAAGTAGGAGACCCTATCCTGTTCCAGACAAATGGCTGTCCACTTTCTTCTTGGAAATATCTGATGTTGGAGCACCCACAACTTGTAGAGGCAAGCTAGAAGGTTGGTTCTCTGTCTTAATGATCTTCCACCTGATACTATTTCTTCTGCCCTCAGGTGCTTTGGAGAATAAGTGGACTCCCTCTTCTTGGTGGCAACCCCTTAAATATTGGAAGACAATTATCAGATCCTCCCTAGTCCTTCTCTTCATTAGACTAGTCATACCCAGTTCCAGAGGTGGTATTCAGCCGGTTCTGACCAGTTCTGGAGAACCGGTAGCAGAAATTTTGAGTAGTTTGGAGAACCACACCTTAAACGTTTGAAAACTCTGGAGACCCAGCCTTGAAAGCCGACACGAGGTGTAGCGGTGCCAGTCGCCAGGCGAGGAACGCAAATCCCACCTCTGACTGGCCCCACCCCCATCTCTTCTCTGCCTCCCATTGAGTCCCAGCTGATCGGCTGGGTCTTCTTTGGTTGCCCTGCACAGGAGAACGGAGCTGGAAAGCAGGTTAGTGGGGTGGGGAGGGAATGGGGATTTTGCAGTATCCTTCCCCTGCCACGCCCACCAAGCCACGCCCACAGAACCGGTTGTCAATTTTTTTTGAATCCCACCACTGCCCAGTTCCTTCAATTGTTCATCATATGGTTTAGCCTCCAGACGCTTCATCATCATTGCTGCTCTTCTTGTTACTCTTTCTAGGGTCTTTCAGACAGGCTAGAACAGCCGTAGCCCTGGGTTTTTTAAAAATGCAAGACTAGCATTTCGACTGTGAGACCAGCACTGAAGGAAAACATCTCATGAAATATGAACGATGCATCTCTTTCAGAGAGGAGACCAAATCAAGAAGCAGTTTGCAAGAAAAAAGGAGAAGTAAAAATTGAAAACCACTTTGCCAGCCAGTATTTTTCTCTAACCTGGCTGCCATCCAGTCCTTATTAAGAGATTAGCTGGCTCAGCTGTGACCGGCTACTCATGTTGAAAAAAGGTGGATGAAGCATGTTTGAATTGGGTTTTCTGGTCTCCCACACCCCAAGTTATGTTCAACCCCAGGCAGGTTTTATAAAGAGAAAATAGAGCTGCATCAGTGAGCAAGCCCAACCCTCTAGGGAAGCTGAATTACTACTGTGCTTCCTTCATCATCTCCAATGAAAGCCAGAAAATTCTTTTCAGTTGTTGTTTTTTTAAATCCCCAGTGGACAACAATTGAGAACAGTTACAGTAAAAAAAATTTAAAACATTCAAAAATTGGCAATTCAGAAAAAGCCTTGAGCAGTGACATACTCAAAGACACTATTGGAGGGCCGCTATGTTGGTCTCTTAGCGGCACCTTTTCAAACTATTCTGCTTTATTAAAAGGCAGAAGCTTTCTTATAATATTTAACACAATTTGTTAGCTCCAGAGGATGTATCTGCAAGCAACCCATACCTATTTATCTGGTTCTTAGGAATCAAAGTGCGAATTAACTGATCTTTCCCTTTCTTTTTTGCTGACATTTTCAATGCATTCACAATGAGGCCCATTTAGAAAAAAAAAAATTCTTCTGAAATCAGATGTATTCTTACAGCAGTTTTATTCTTCTGTTAAGTCGTGTCCAATTCTCAGAGATTTCCTGCAGACAAGTCCCTGCAGTTTTCTTGGCAAGGTTTTTCTGAAGTGGTTTGCCACACTTCCTCTTAAGTAATTCCCCGTTCTTAGGAGGGGAAGAGGTGGGATTCAAAAAATGTTATTACCGGTTCTCTGGGTGTGGATTGGTGGGCGTGGCAGGGGAAGGCTAGTGCAAAATCCCCATTTCCTCCCCACCCCACTAACCTGCTTTCCAGCACTGTTCTCCTGTGCAGGTCAACCAAAGAAGACCCAGCCGATCAGCTGGGACTCGGGAGGCAGAGAATAGGTGGGGGTGGGGCCAGTCAGAGGTGGGATATGCTGGTTCTCTGAACTACTCAAAATTTCCGCTACCGGTTCTCCAGAACTGGTCAGAACCTGCTGAATGCCACCTCTGGAACTGGCCCAAGGTTATACAGCTAACTTGGTGCCCAGGATGGGACTAAAACTCATGGTTTCCTGGTTTTTAGCCTGATGCTTAAATGCGGCACCACATTGGCTCTCTACAACAGTACAAGAACCTATAAATCAACTTGACTTGATTATTGAGATTTGAAAACACTGTTCTGAATCAATGAGTTCCATGCAGAGCCTAGTTGCCTATGGCACAACTTTTGAAACTAGAGGAAGTTTGACAGAGAGAGAAAAAAAACTTTGCATAGGTAAGATATACAACACACACACACACACACACACACACACACACACAGCATAGTTGTATTCAAGTGCCATCATTAACTTGGTTATTGTGTTTGGGGCTTACACGATATATTGCCCTATATACAACAAACAGCTGTGGTGACGCAGTGGTTAGAATACAGTATTGCGGACTAACTTTTCCAACAGTCTGGAGTTCAATCCAGACTGGCTCAAGTTTGACTCAGCCTTCCATCCTTCCGAGGTAGATAAAATGAGGAGCCAGATTGTTGGGGGCAAGAGACTGACTCTGTAAACCACTTAGAGAGGGCTGTAAAGCACTGTGAAGCAGTATATAAGTCTAAGTGCTGTTGCTATATTTACCTACTGAACTGGATTTACACAATATTTTAAACTGGGGGGGCGGGGGAGCCAGGAGCATCAGCAAGGAGGGGTTAAATAGTCAAGATGGTAAATGGCATGCATGAAAAAAGTGCTTTGATTTCATCCTTGTAGCTGCCATCTTCACTTATTTGGGCACACAAATCCTCACAGATGATCCTCCTACCAAGATTACCAAGCGTAGCAGGCTATATGAATCTCAATGGATCTTCATCTGACTTGCTTAAGCTTGTTCTATGAACATAACCACTCATTATCTGGTTGCTATGCTGCCTTTTCAGTTATGATAGTGGCAATATAATAGAAATGATATGATGATGATGATGATGATGATGATGATGATGATGATGATGATGAGTAGTAGTAGTAAAGATAGTACCAACAGTAATAGGCACCTTGGGTTCAATCCCAAAACAACCCAACTTGAACATCCTCGGCATTGACAAAATCATCAGTCAATTGCAAAAGACAGCTTTACCCAGAACAGCTTATATCCTGCCACAATGCCTTGAACACTGTCAAACAATGACATCTGCCTATCATAGGTCCTTATGAAGGACTTGATAGGTGGATAAAAATGACAAATCCAGTCTGACCATCTGACTGTGCGATGGACCATAATAATATAAGATTGTCACATAATATTAGGTCAGGGAAATAGAAAAGGGGGACATGGGACTAATTTTAACTGATAGGGAATCTCTCTCAAATAGTTAGCTAGACATGCAACTAGAATAGAATAGAATGGAATGGAATGGAATGGAATGGAATAGAACAGAACAGGAATCTGTATTGTCACTTTAAATGTACACTAACCAACACTATTCTGAGATTCCAAAGCCTAGTCATAATACACCTGTCACAACAGGAAATTACACATTTCCATGTGCATCAAGTAGGCAAGAGACTTTCCGTGCATCAATCAAACTGCCTACAGTACATCATGAATGAAGTGACATCGTTTGTGTCATTTGTTGATGATGTCGTGACACGTGATATCATTGTGATATCTGTAATCCATAATCTTGGAATATTTCACTTCACCTGTGCTCTTCCTTTTTCACCAGGCACCAAAAGCTACCGAGAACACGGCCATCGGATGCTTCTGATATGGCTTCATGGGACCATCATGGCAGGAGAAAACACAATCAAAGAACTGTATGAAGGGCTGGTTAGCATTGGGAGGAGTGACTTAGCAGGTAGGGTGATGCCTTGGCCCTTCTCTTTAGTCTATTGAGCTGGTTCAGTCCAGGATCAGAGCCGAGGTGGCACAGTGGTTAAGAATGCAGTCTTGCAGGCTACTTCTGCTCGCTGCCGGCTGCCTGCAATTTGGCAGATTGAATCTCATCAGGCTCAAGGATGACTCAGCCTTCCATCCTTCCGAGGTGGGTAAAATGAGGACCCAGATGGTTGGGTGCAAGAGACTGACTCTGTAAAATAGTTGTTGTGGCCCACCGGTGAGCTGACAGAGCTGGAAGCAGAGTCGGACAGTAGTGAGGAGGTTGGGGAGGAACCTCGGCCAGTTGGAGACTGAGGAAGTCCCAGAGGAGGGCCCAGCACGAGAGGCAGAGATGGGGCCAGGGCAGGCTGGCAGTCAGCAGCTGCCTTTGGATTCGGACAGCAGTGATGCGGGGGAGCTTCTGGAACCGGTTCCCAGCCTGCGCATGTGCAGATCTAGCAGAAGACAAGAACAATTGAGAAACCAGGGTCGATTCAGGAGTAAGGCCACACCTCGGAGATGATTGGTCTCTCCCATAGGACATAAAAGAGGAGTGAATGGGATCTGAGCTTTTGCAGGAAGCAATCCGGTCAGTTCAAGCTTTGAAAAGTTCTGTTTGACTCTGTGGCAAGTTTGGCCTTGCCCTGCATCTGGCAATTAGTTCTCTGGCCGCATTCTAACTGTGATAAGGTGGGTGTTGATAAGCATCCCCCTGAAAGACTGTTTGGGAAGCCTTGTGAATGAACGCAATTCACAGCCATGGAAACAAAAGAGGTTTTGCCAGGATTAAGATTGTGTTTTATGCTTTCTAAGGAAGCCTAGGTCAGAACAACCGCTCAGAGGGGGCTGGAAAGCACTGTGATATAAGTCTAGGTGTTATTGCTATCTCCTGGATCAAGCCAAAGTCCAAAGTTTAGACACATATGTATGTTTTCTCTTCCATCAGAAAGTATCCGGAAACAAGCGAATGCAGATTCACCCGCATCTCCACGGAGGTGTTCAGCAATGTGAGATCCGAGGTGTTTCAGAACATGGCTCCACCATGCAACTCTGCCAGAGATTTCTTTCAGAACTTGCATCAAAAGGGCCACCATTTCCAAGGGCTTCTTGCCATCTTGAATGGCAACCTTTCCAATCCAGGTCAGGTCCACGTAAACTGTCTTATCAGCAGCCTCCTAAATCACAGCAATGCATCTGTAGGGCCTCAGCTGGAGAGAAGGGGAAATAACGGATTTTATTTTTTCCTCCCCGAGGTCTGAGACAAAGTCTAAAGCTAACTTTGCAAGGGATTTTTTTAAAATCTGTTCTTATCATTGCCATACGATCCCATTGACTTAATGTTTATGGGAGATTCTCAGTCGTCCCGTTGACTTGATATCTGGAATAATGGTCACAAGGAAGAGCAGGGCTATACCGCTTTATACGTGCCCTTAATTGGGAAAATCTCAGTGAGGTTCAGCATCCAACCAGCTTCCTGTTGTCTTGTGTTGTAGTAACACAACTAATGTCTCTAAAAACTTTTGGCTACACCTCACACCACAGCACCCGATTGCAAACTTGCGTTGCTAAGGACAATCATCACTCTGGTGCTAATAATCTCTTTTTTAGTCCAGAGTTAACTTGTTTAACTTGTCCTATTCATGTTGCTATCTTTGTTTTCCAATTAGGGTTCCTAAAGGTGCATTTCCTTCAATGGAATCTGCTCACCCATCCTATCCTAAAAGCATGCTTTCTAGACACATAGCCAGAATGTCTGCAATAATCTGGCAGCTCCACTTTGGATTAATCCGAGTTTCAAAAAGTTGTGCAATGCTTGCTTTTCAAGTGACTGTTCTAAAATATTGAGAAGTGGGGATTTTATGCCTCTCTCCCCCAACATATAATATAGCCCAAATACTTGTGCAGATTTGGGATACACTGAGATGAATATGATAATTGGGATCATGCTCGTTTGCATGGGAAAATTTTCCAGTTCAAATTTTCCTTGAAATTCACATCTTTTGCTTCTAAGTTACTTTATTTCTTTCACTTCCTTCCAATACCTTTGGAAAGCTCTTCTTTGGCTAAATTTCTGATACCTGTAGATATCACAACATCCACCTCTCGCCATAGATTATAGCAAAATGATCCTCTTAAAACTCAATGGGTCTGTCTTGAAAACTCTTTGAGTTCACACAGTACACATTCCATCTAGTTATTATCTCATTTGCTGCATTAATTGAACCATAAGCTTATCCAAGGTGAGCCATCAAGCAAAACTTAACCGTGGTTAAAACTGACCGCAATTACAATGGAACACACACTTATGGCTGCTATCTTTTGCTAACCTGATTCAGGGTGTTTTGTGAACAATCAAGGGATATAGGTCTTCTGGAAACAGAGTCAAAATTAGTTGCACTAACACTACAACAGCCACAAAGTCTCACTAATATAACAGCAGCTCGGTTCTCTAGAGCAGTGGCCCCCAACCTTTTTTGTGCCACGGCCCGGTACCGGCATCACAAAATGATCCGCGGCCCGGTACTGGCATCAGCACGCATGACAAGGCAAGGCGAGCCAAGCCACCGGCCAGCCAGCCGTCCCCCGCTTCTCCCCGCCACCTTCAACTCCTCCTTTGTACCTTTGTCGATGGGCTTCGCTTCGGGACAGCTTCGGGACGGTCGCTCGGCTCGCCTTGCCTTGGGTGCTAAAAGAATCCTCGCGCCTTAGTTTCGTTCAAAGCCCCCCCACTTCGATGAAACTAAGGCGCGAGGATTCTTTCAGGACCCAAACGCCGCTTTCCAACCGGAAAAGATCACCCGGAAGCACTTTCTCATCAAAGAAGATGGCAGCGCCCAGCAAATCAGCGGCCCAGTAGGAAATGTTCCACGGACCGGTACCGGTCCACGGCCCGGTGGTTGGGGACCCCTGCTCTAGAGGGACCTGGCCATTTCTGCTTTAGTTCACTGCATCCTTTTGTTGAACATTACTCCAAATTTGGATGTCCGCATCTGGGGAGAACAGCTAGCTCAATCCATATGACATTTAATGCTAGGTGGCTTAGGAATGCAAGGGGGGAACCATTCTACTGTTTCAGCCAACATTTTTGTAATTCATATTTTTATTTTATATATCTCAACTATGCACCTAGCTAGGGTGGGTGGGTGGCTTCTCTGCCTCTGTCTGGGCCTCTTCAGCCCGGCCTCTTTCAACCTTGGGTCATTTCCTTTGAGGAAGGGTCTTTCAACGTGGCAAGTTTAAGACTTGTAAACTTCAACGCCCAGAATTCCTAAGCTAACATGACTGGAGGAGGGATTCTGGGAGTTGAAGTCCACAAGTCTTAAAGCTGTCAAGTTTGAAGAGCCCTGCCTTTGAGAAAGAGATTGACACACCAGCTGGTGGGCTAGGATACAGCTCTAAGACTGGTGCCTGGAGGTGCATTGCACACTTTCTTTGGGCATTGGTTGCTCATCTCTGGTGAAAGGGAAGGCAGGAAGAAGTTGCTCTAAGTCACGCCTTGCACTTTGAAGTCGCTTCTGTCCAGGTGGTGGATGATACCAATTGCAGGGGAGAAGCTTGGGACTGTCCCCAGCCTCCATCATTATTTGCCCTGATCCCAAAGTCCTGGAGGGGACCCTGGGCCTAGGATTCACACACACATACAGACATGTTTCCAGCTGTACAAATATGCACTTTCAAATTCAAAACAGTGTTTTGTTCTCACAGGACAGTGTTTTATCTACAGACGGTACACTTTTCTTAAATTTGTCATGAAGTTTTTGTATTTTTAAAGCAATGTTGAAATGTCTGGTTTTCAAATAAATGGTTCCCCCCCCCCTCTTGTGTAGTTCATTTGTTTGTAGTTCCCGAAAACCTGGGAACTGTCACTTCTTAGGAAACCTGGATTGTTTCAGGTCTCAATAACCATCTCCAACGTTCAAAAAACTTTAATCTTCTGTAATTATGAAGAGCACAACTGGAAATTCTGAATTTGTAAAATTTGTAAAATTCTAATCTAACTGGAGGGCTCCAGGTCAGGCAGGATACTACATCTCCAAACCTTAAGGACGAAGCAAAGCTATTACCTTGCAAATTCTTCATAGCAGAATAACTGGGGTCCTTCCCACACCCAGTTAAAATTTTATTCAAAAATGATAGCAAATTAATTTTACAAAAAAACCCCTTTGATTTCAAGTCATTAAGCGGCAACAATATATAAAGAAACGTAACAGCAATACTGACACTTCCAACACAGTTTAAAACTAAATATTCAAATTATAAATGAGCTTACAGTCATCTGTAATTTGTTCATAATAGCCTTTCTCTGCATGGAGATAGAGATTTGTATATATACATATATATTAAAAAGATTTATTCTCTGTAAGAGCACAGTAATGAAGGCTTTGGTACCAAAAGTTTGTCTCTGACAGTTGCATTCGTTCTGTTTTTTTAAACGAGTCTGCCAAAGTTGCATCCTTAACTTTTATTATCCAAACTTAGCTTGTGAAACAGAAATGGGAGCGAGCATCCGTAGCCTTATTTCATATAACGAAATCCATCCAGCTGAGTTTAAAGGACACAATTCTAGCCAGTTTAGTGGGAGACAAGAGAAAGGCAAGAAGGTCAGATGTGACTGGGTAGGACATCTGCCAACAAAGGAAAGAGGCGAGGCCCTCCAGGTGAAAGAACAGCCAAACAGCTGCTTACAATGGTGGTTCTTGTTCGTTGCTAGATTGGAGATTGGCTTTCTGGACTTCTAGTTCTTCTGCACTGATCATGGAAGGGTCAATAGCAGCATATCTGGTCCCATGGAACTGAAGCAAGTGTATCTGTAGGGCAGATGGACAGAAGTAGAATCTATTCGTTCCTTTTTTTCCCCCTTTAAACCATAAAACATCGACATTGACTCTACTTTCACCCATGAGAGAGGAAAATGTTGCTCAGAGTTGCCTGAACTGTGAGTGGCAAATAAATTGGGTGGATGGATGGATAGGTGGGTGAATTGAATGAATGAATGAATGAATGAATGAATGAATGAATGAATGAATGTGTCAGCTTTGGAAGCCATATTGACATTCAATGCTCCCACGCTGCCACAAGCCTGAGAAAGTGGGATTTCAAATTGAGTATCTCTACATAGACAAAATGAAATTCTTTTGTCAGTTCAAGGCCATTGAGTGTGGCACAGAATGAAATAAGAATCTTACTTTAGGATGGACCTCGTGACTGGGCCATGTGATGTGATGGACGGCCAAGGTGGGGGATGGATTTGTAGTTTTGAATATTGCAAGGAAGCCCGAAAACTTCCAGATTCGCGATTCCACAGATGTGCCAGTTACTATCCTAATAAAGCAATCTTTGAGAAGGTGTCTGTCTCGGAGTTATTGGCTGGAAAGGAGGGTTGCTGGAACGCTGACAGAATGAGTGAGTGAGCAGGATTTACCTGGATATACAGGTTTACTTCAGCACTTCTGCAGAGATATGGGAAATTGCCTCCTGTTTTAAGATGAGCTCTCCTGGCGTTGGGATACAATTTATACATCTCTTCCTTGGCTTCTGTAGACAGGGCACTCTGATCAAATACCTAAAAGTCAAAACCAGCATGAGCTTTGCCATCCCTTATCACTGAGCTCAGGGTCTTCCCCTGAAGGGAATAACAGTTCTTTTATTCCAGAAGGTCCCAATGCTTGGAGGAAATGGTGCCGGTACGACCACCGTAGACACAGATCCTCCTGGATTGGAGATTCCCACAAACCAACACCCAGCTAACCCAGTTTCATCTCATGCTTATCAGCTAGGAATATTGCAAGGTTGCTCACATCCATGATGGTGACAGGGACATCTCGGATCTTATGAGGTTCAACGTAGGAATTCTGGCAATTGAGAGTGAGTCTTGAAGCCAGCTCGCTCTGGCCCAAACTTTCTAGCTGTTAGACGTTAAGAAAAACAAAACAAAAAAACAGAAACCATCTATTTTGGATCTGAAATCTGGCGACCAAGAAATAGAATGCAGAATACCAAAATAGAAAGGGATCTTGGAGGTCTCCCAATATATACATACAGGTAGTCCACGAGTTACGAACACAATTGAGCCCAACGTTTTTATTACTAAGTGAGACATTTGTTTAAGTGAGTTTTGCCCAGGGGTTTTGCCCAGGGGTGGGATGCAAATATTTTTACGACTGGGTCTTGGGGGGGGGGGGGGGGGGGGGGGGGGGGGGGGGGTAGCCCCCCCCCCCCCCCGGGCCCCCCCCCCCAAAAAAAACCCCCCAAAAAAAAAAAAAAAAAAAGCCACCCCAAAAAAAAAAAAAAACCAAAAAAAAAAAAAAAAAAAAAACCACCCCCCCCCCCCCCGCGAGGGTGTGGAGAAGAAACAAAAAAGGGGAAGGATTTGCGGTTCCCAAAACCCCAAAAAAATATACAACCGGTTCTATAGAACCAGTCCGAACCGGTAGAATCCCACCCCTGGTTTTGCCTCATTTTACGATCTTTCTTGCCACAGCTGTTAAGTGAATTGCTGAAATAATTACAATTAGTAACATGGTACATAAATGAATCTGGCTTCTCCAATGACTTTGTGAGGTCACAAAAAGTGATCACATGATCCCGGGAATTGTATGACCACACGATTCACTTAACAATCATAGTGATTTAGGAAACACTGCAAAAACCATTATAAAATTGAGTCTAGTTACGTATTGACTTATGGTTGCAATATCTTACGACCAACCATCATGAATATGAGCCAGTTGCCAAGCCTCTGAAATCTGATCATGTAACTATGGGGATGTTCCCACGGTCATTAAGGATGAAAACCGGTCAATAAGTCACCTTTTTCAGTGCCATTGTAACTTCAAACGGTGACTAAATGAACTTGTCAAGATTTGATGTGTACTGATGCTTCTTTCACTGCTATTGCTTCTCAACTTGCCAACGAACTATGGGGAGGGGGATTGAAGAGGGAATGTGGATTGTAACCATCAAGCTCTCAGCCCACGAGAACCAAGGTCACTTCAGCAGGTGTTTGCCAGACCTTCTAGATACCTTTTCATAACAATATTGTGACATTTAATTGAACAATGTGACCTCCACTAATTGGAGGGAGGGAGGATTCTATACTTTAATTATATTGAATTGTGCGGGAATTAGCCAGATCTGGTTTTGCTTTTATTGTGTGCCGAAATGATGTACTCAACAAAGTTTTGCATTAAGAGATCTGATCGTCTTGAGAGTGGTTGCTGGGTTGGGACCATCAGTAGGAACCTTGACAGAACTGTTGTAACTCAGGGACTACCTACACGCGCACACACACACACAGCTCACTGAACAGAAAAAGGAAAAAGAAAAGAAGATCAAAAGCACACAGTATTTTGCTATTTCCTGGACAAACTTCAGAACACCATCAAAGTAACCAAATTGACCGTTATGGATCTTTACCCTATCCACCATGAAATCAATTCCGTCAGCCATTTCAGGATCTACAGGACCAGAGGAAAAATTCCCAAGGACAATTTTCTTCAACATGAAAGCGGGCAACAACCAAAAGCTGGAAAGAGAGAGGAATATAAAGGTAAGTTAGGACTTCAGGTTCAGGAGAAGCCCTGTGTTGTCAAGTTAAACATAAAAAAATATCTTTGCCCAAAGATCTCTGCTTACCTGATTTCACACTGTTAGTAAGGCCGTTCTGGCCATCATCTAACAATTCCCAGATGACTATTAAATTATCCTATCCATTATTGTAGACAAAGACATCCAACCTAGATTGCTAGAGTTTAAGCCAGGGGTGGGTTTCTACTGGTTCTATCCACCTCTGTAGAACCGGTAGCCCTGAAGACCAGCAGACATAGAACCGGTTCTATGTCTGCTGATGTTTTTGCCCACCTGCCCACCCAGGCTGTTACATGATCTTTATTTCCTGATTTTTCAACTTCAGCTGCCAAATGAGGCACAGCTGCAGTTAAAAAAACAAGAAAAGAGGGCTGTTTCAAAGGCTGCTTCTCTGCAACCAGCGTGCTGATGACGATTTACAGGCCTGCGGCTCACAGCAGGCAGGGAAGCTCGTAAATCCCGAACCGGTAGTTAACCCTGTCGTATCCCACCCCTGGTTTAAGCTAGTGTTGGCCACTTCAAATGTTAATGACTACTTAATGTTGAACAACACCATTGGGTAACAAAGCTTTTTACTCTGTAACTTCCAATTTTAATTTCTTTTATTCTTTTCCTGCTGGCACTGACTTTGTGTTGTGCAAAATTGCATGTTGTGTGGTTGGACTTTTAAGGTCTATGGCTGGTTTTAGGGTAATGAAATATCTTTAATCTCCAAATCCAAGTGGGAGAAAAAAATATTGATTATATACCTTGCAGATTTATATGGCCACCCATCTTAAACAAATCAGTCTGGGTGGCTGAAAAAACAGTGAAACCAAGATACTCATACAAATGAACAACCACAAAAAAAGATCAATAACTTGCCCAGTAAAAATAAACAACTCCTTGATAAATGCAGAGGCTCTAATGCTTGGAGGAAGAGCAAAGTTTTCAAGGATTTCTGAGCAGCCAATAAGGTTGGCTTTTATAACAATGCAACAGATTTTGCAATGTTGGATTTCTGAATTGAATAAATGGAAATAGAAACTCTATATTTAACAGAATAACAGAGCTGGAAGGGACATTGGAGGTCTTCTAGTCCAACCCCCTGCTCAAGCAGGAAAGCCTACATCATTTCAGATAAATGGTTGTCCAATCTCTTCTTACAAACTCCACTATTGGAACATCTAGTGCTTCTGGAAGCAAGTTGTTCCACTGATTAATTGTTCTCACTGTCAGGAAATTTCTGAGTTCTAGGTTGCTTCTCTCCTTGATTAGTTTCCATCCATTGATTCTTGTCCTGATCTCAGGTGTTTTGGAGAATAGCTTGACCCCTTCTTCTTTGTGGCAGTCCCTGAGATATTGGAAGATTGCTATCATGTCACCCCTAGTCCTTCTTTTCATTAAACTAGACATAACCACAGTTTATTTGTGGACACACTGCAACCTCTTGAAGTCAAAGCTCAGAGTTGTTAAAGTCAAGTGTCTTTTCTGACACAACCATGCTTCCAGGGTAGGAAACTAGCAGACTTGCTTGCATATGCTAGCCAGGATGGTTCCCAGAACCATACAAACCAAGCTTCACAAACCAAGCTCCAGGACTCCAGAATGTATGGACGTGGCTTGCAGAATGCATTCCCTCCGGCTCATCATGATGGCCCTCAACTCTCCCAAAGAACAGAAGCCATCCAAAAACCTGCTTTTGTGAGCTGCAGAAAGGGAAGTTCTATTCAAACACAAGGAATGTGGATCCAGGGGTGGGATTCAAAAATCCCAGCAACCGGTTCGCTGCCCAGTCACCGGTTGGGCGTGGCCATGGTGGGCGTGGCCTACCGGAACTCCCGAGGGGCCATTTTTCACCTTCCCAAGAGTCTGGAGGCTTCTCTTGGGTCTCTGGGGGAGGGGGAAAATGGCCTCCCCCAGGCTCTGGAGGCCCCCAGGCTTGTTTCCGGACTTCCGATACTTTCAGAAGGCCCGTTTTTCCCCCTCCCAGAGCCTCCAGGCAGACCTTGCACTTATCTGCGTTGAAAATGGGCCACGTGCTAAATAAGATTTGTATGGATAATAAGTAAAGGTGTTATACTCCAGTCTAATAACTACAGGGGAAAAATTGTCTTATGAGAAAAGAAAATATGAAATTGTAAATAGGACAGACAAAAATATAAAAAATGTTGATTAGAAAGATACTGAAATTCAGAAAAAGATATGTAATTAAAATTAGAAAGGAATGAGATAATTAAAAATAAGGTTGCAGAAAGCAAGGGAAGGGAAAAATTACTGAGAAAATGTGAAAATAGTTATTAGACATGGAATAGAATATACAAGAGGAATATGTAATTGAGTGTTTATATCTGTATGGAAAAGTGACAACCCAGGATCATGCTGCTCTCAAAAAAAGATATCTTATTTGCATTATGTTTTGTGAAAACCCAAATAAAACTTTATTTAAAAAAAAGAAAATGGGCCCCGTGAAGACTCCTGGGAGGGGCGGGAGGGGCCAGCCGGTCGGTTCAAATACTGGTTCAGCGAACCAGATGCAAATTTAACATCCAGTTCGCCTGAACCGGTCCGAACCGGTAGAATCCCACCCCTGTGTGGATCCCAAACAAATGTCCTGCCTTCAAAAGCGAGCACACAACCTGGACTCGTCTCCCAACCGGAGAGACGGACATGTATGCAAAATGCTTCAAACTCAAAAAACCCTTGGAAGGAGAGGAACAGCATGTGAACCCTTTGTAGTAACATCAGATCTGAGCTTTCACCAGTCTTCCCTACTTCCACCAAGAGGCTCTTGTGCCTAGCTCCAAACTTCACAGCCGGGATGTTCTGAGAATCGTTTAACAGGGTTTGTCTCTTTAAGAAAAGAAAAAAAAAAGGCAAATGCGGATTTATTGACTGGCGCCTCACCTATTTGCTGTCCACGTCTGATTGAAAATCGAGGTATCGCTGAAAGAGTTGCACAGAATCAAAGATTGGACCCGGGGGGATTTGTGGGTGTACTCAGCAAATTTCTGAGCAAGGAAACCTCCCAATGAAGCACCAAAAAGGTGAACCTGATAATAAAACAATGAAAGAAAAAATCCTCTTGGTTATTTTTCTTTTTATCAAACACATTTTACCGTTCCAAGCATTTGGCAACTAGACCAGTTTCCACCTACTGACAGATCAAGAGGCAAGCAGAAAACATTTACAGCAGGAATCTCCAAGTTCGGCACCTTTAAAGACTTGGGAATTTCAACTCCCAGGATTGTGGAAATTGAAGTCCACATGTCTTAAAGTTGCCGAGATGGGAGTCCCCTGATTTATGGCAAATTCGGTAATCAGATTAAAGGTTCAGACAATGGACTTTCCAGTTAATCTCTCAATTTCATTCTATAATCTCTGCCATCTCCTGTTGGTTCCCTTCACCCGCAGAAACCGAATCATTTCAAATAAAAACACCACTTCCCCATTCTACTTGTATTTTCTGAATATTTTTATCAGTGATTATCCAACAGAATAGTCCTCCCAGAAATAAAGCAACATCTTCTTGGTGAAAATATATTCATTTTATCAGTAAACAAACCCTGAATCTTACATAAATGCTCTTTTAAGTTGATATACACTTTTTAAAAAAAATAAAAATAAACCATTTATGCAAACATCAGTTCAGAAGCTGTGTTAAACCGTTATGCAAAAAATTAGGGGCAGATAGAATGTTTTGAATCAAAGCATCTTAAATTTAAAAGCCCGTTTCGAATGCAAGGCGGGTGGCTGCAGTATTTGGGATGTGTTTGCCCTTCAAAATAGCTCCGTTTCAGGTGAGGAATGCTCTGTTTTGGGTTTGAAGTCCTATTAAAAAGTAAGAGTCTGTTTTCATACCCCTATAAAAAGTATCTTTGGTTTCAAGTCTGTTAGCAGGAAGGCAGAACAAGTATTCCAAGAGGTTCCACTTTTTTTCAAACAACCCCACTTTTCTTCCCAATTGTTAACACTTTTATTGCTTTTGATCCTACTGTTCTTAATATTGTGTTTGACATTGTACATCACCTAGCAAGGGACCAGTTTAGAAATCTGATAAGGAAACAAATGCCTAAGATTAATAGATTAGTGACTCAGTACAGACTAAGGAGATTCTCTCTCGGTTGAGCCAATAAACATGAATAAACTCTAAGCTTTTTACCTAACATTTTATTGTAAGCACTAACTTTATCCAGTTGTAGGTGATCTAACAGCTTCCGGAATCCATCGCAGAATTCAAAGATCTCCCAATAAACTGGATACTGTAACTAAAACGGTAAAAAAGAAAAAGAAAACAAAAACAGAGGAAAAGATGCAGGGTACCCTTATAGAAATTTAATTGCCACTTTCAACATTTTCAGCAGATAAAACTCGGAGCAGAGGCATAATTGCATCTTAACTGGGGAAATCCCATTTTGAAGAAAAGACCTTACTCCATACTCTTTATGTGCATGACTGTATTCTCACTCACGCTAGTAACACTATTACTAAATTTGCAGATGATACTACAGTGGTGGGAGGGATGAGCCTGCCTATCGAGATGAGGTGGACCAGTTGCTTTTGTGGAATGGAGACCATAAGACCAAGGTCCTCAACACCAATAAGACCAAGGAGCTTATAGTGGATTATAGAAGGAACAGATCAGACATCCAGCCCTTGCTTATCAATGGAGACCGAGTGGAGCAAGTGGACAGTTTTAAGTTTCTGGGTGTTACCCTAAAAGAGGACCTGACCTGGGGTGCCCACATTGCAGCCCTGGTCAAAAGGGCCCAGCAGAGATTATACTACCTGAGACTTCTCAGAAAACAACAACGGAATGTAAAACTGCTGGTGACCTTCTACCGCTGCACCATAGAGAGTATCTTAACTTACTGCACCTGTGTAGGGTTTGCCAATTGCACTGTGGCAGATAAGACAGCACTCCAGAGGGTGAACGTCATTGCCCAGAGGATCATGGGTTGCCCTCTCCCCTCTTTGGAAGAGCTTTATAGCTCCCGCTGCCTTAAGAAAGTTCAAAACATTCTCAAAGATGCATCTCATCCTGGGAACCCCCTTTTTTTGAACTATTACCATCTGGCAGACGGTACAGGATAATAAAAACAAGGACAAATAGGCTGAAAAACAGTTTCTGTCGCAGGGCAGTAGCTCTTTTGAATTCCACTGTATAGAGCAATATGAATGCAAGATCAGGGGTTTTCAATTCAATTGTATAGAATGTGAAGGATGTGTGTTTGGGTTTTATTTTTATAGTTATAATGTATACTGACGATGGTGTTTAATTTTGTTGCACGAGGTGCAAGGACAACAGAATAAACTAAAGTGAAGACCTGCTTAGATCCTGTGGTTCTTGGGTGGCTTTACTTACAGAAGATAGTTAGATTGTTGACGGTTTTCTTATTGATTTATCTTATTCTAAACCATTTCCAATTCTAAACCATCTGCAACTCTTAAAATGGGGAATCTACTGATAATTGCAAAATTTAAAAAACAGTGAGTAAATATTGTAAGCTTCAATTTCACAAGTATACTCAGTATTGTTTTTGTGGCCTCCAAAGTCTAAATATAGAAATTTGTAGTCTAAGTCTAGACAAAGACTAATATAAAATGTACTGAGATGGCAGAACTGCCCTACCCAAACAGGGCTCAGAAGCAGAGATGGGTATTCAGCAGGTTCTGACCACTTCTGCAGAACCAGAAATTTTCAGGAGTTTGGAGAACTGGCAAATACCACCTCTGACTGGCCCTGCCAACCCCATCTATTCTCTGCTTCCCGAGTCATGACCCCAAGCCTCTGCCCCCTGACCATGAAGGCAAGTTCAACAAATGAAACACGGGATGGTCTGAAGATACTCACAGCGATGACTCTGTAACCCCATCCAGACAGGGCTAGAATCTGTTGAAAGAAGACGTCCGCCGTTCCACTGACCGGTGGGAGGAATATGAGGGGGCACCGGATACTCCTGGGTCCAGCGTCATAGAGCGACCAAATCTTACTGTCGTCATCATCTACAATGATCTGCAAGAGAGACGTCAGAGAGGACCAAAAGGTGACTCCTTAGCAGAGGTGACTCTTGGCAAGTCCAACTGAAGACTGTCAGGGGTGCAAGAAACCAGAAACGGAGTAGAGTTCAAAGCCCCAAAACTTTATTTCATGCTGGCTATGTACAAGAATCTGATCTGCTAATACTCATGCCAAATTGGCACTAAGATAAGGGTTAATGGAATTGACGGGAGGTGAGAGCTTGGAAACTAATCAAAGAGAGAAGCAACCTGGAATTAAGGAGAAACTTCCTAACAGTGAGGACAATTAACCAGTGGAGGTTTTTAAAAAGAGACTGGACAGTCACTTGTCTGAGATTGTACAGGTTCTCCTGCTTGAGCAGGGGGCTGGACTAGAAGACCTCCAAGGCCCCTTCCAGCTCTCTTCTCTTCTCTTCTCTTCTCTTCTCTTCTCTTCTCTTCTCTTCTCTTCTCTTCTCTTCTCTTCCATTCCATTCCATTCCATTCCTCTGTTCTATTCTATTCTATTCTATTCTATTCTATTCTATTCTATTCTATTCTATTCTATTCTATTCTTCTATTCTATTCTACTCTACTCTACTCTATTCACTCAACTTAACTCGACTCTATTCCTACTCTATTCCGCTCTACTCCACTCCACTCCACTCCCTATACTTATTCCTATTCCATTCCATTCTCAACTCCAAAGTTAGAACAATGTAGCAGTGGAACAACTTGCCTCCAGAAGTTGTGAAGGCTCTAACACTGGAAATTTTTAAGAAGAGATTGGACAACCATTTGTCTGAAATTGTACCGGGTTTCCTGGGTGAGCAGGGGTTGGTCTAGAAGACCTCCCAGGTCCCTTCCAACTCTGTTATTCTATTCTAACTAGCGACGTATTTGACCCTGTCCCCGGGCTCCAATTGGTCATCTCTTAAAAACACCTCATGTCACTTTTAATAGCAACCATTAAATGGCCCTTAGATCTTATTTTGCCTACTTTTCTCTCAGTATCGGAAGTATTGTAATAATTATCACTATCATCCCATCAAAAAAGAAAAAAAAATCCCATCAGTGTACAAAACATCAGGAGGAACCCTTTAGCATCGTTTCCAACTAATACCGGATTTTATTAAAAGGCGTAAGCATTTGTGGTCACTTGCTGCCATAGACCAACAGGGCTCTCCTAGAACAGAACAACAGCGTTGGAAGGGACCTTGTAGGTCATCTAGCCCAACCCCCACCTCCGCCCAAGCAGGAGGCCCTACACCATTTCTGACAGATGGCAAGATAAAACAATTGATGGGTGGTAAAAGAATCAGCCTGGATCACTTTAGACCCAGCCCCACAACTTTTGGAGTGGTTCCAAAAGAAAAACCACTGCAATTGTACGTTAAAGATTCTTCTGGCAACATGGGAAATATTGCTGGAGAGATGGCGAGAGAGGCGCGTGGCAGGATTGTGGCCCATGTTATCCTGCAAGCTTTCTGGTGTGTGGGCACACTCTGATGAAATTCAGCTGGTGCCAGTACATTTGCAGCTCATGAGTTCCCAAAGCCTTCCTCACAAAAAGAAGGGATTTTCTTTGTGCCACGTGACAAGTAGGGCATATTTACTTTTCTTGTGAGGTATCTTCATTATATTTCTCTCATAATAAACTGGCCGCATTTTGCCCTCACATCCTGACAAATATTTGCTTGATGGACAGGCTGGTATGGCCAAGCACATGGGAGTGGCAATCGAACAAAACCTGAAGACCCAGGGATGAGAAAGGCAGAACAGATAGTCCTCAACTTACTACAACAGTTCATTTAGTGACCGTTCAAAGTTACAACAGAACTGAAAAAAAAAGTGACCGAAGACCATTTGTCACACTAACCACCGTTGCAGCATCCCCATGGTTACATGATCAAAATTCAGACGCTTGGCAACTGACTCGTATTTATGACATTTGCCATGTCCCGGGGTCACGTGATCCCCTTTTGTGACCTTCTGACAAGCAAATTCAATGGGGAAGATAGAATCACTTAATGACCATGTTACTAACTTAACTGCAGTGATTCACTTGACAACAGTGGCAAGAAAGGTCGTAAAATGGGAGCAAAACTCACTTAACAACTGTCTCACTTAACATAAATATTGAGCTCCGTTGTAGTCGTAAGCCAAGGACTACCTGAACTCCTACAAGACAGGAATGAAAGAGTCTCCATTCAGTTCACCTCAGCATTGCTATATTTTGCAAAAGATAAAGAGAACCTGCATTTAATTCCTCCCGTTTACTTCCCAAAGAAAATTAGACAAAAAAAGAACCTTGTTTGCTTCTGTTATCATCCTCTTGATAACACACAAACAACCCTCCTGTTTTAAAATTAAATTATTTGGGGAAGAGGCTGGTCATCTTTTTCGGATAGAGACAAAATAAGTAAGTAAAAGGCAGTGGACACTTGTCACTTCCACCTAACCTGGAGGAAACAGCAAAGTTGTGAAATAAAAATCAATTGCTTTTGTAACTGAAAACCACAACTTTGCCCATTCAGGTCGCCCCCAACTTGCCAATCCTAAGAGCAATCCACCGTCTAGACAGCATCTCATCGGCTCACGATGTTCTGTAGCACAAGGCACGAAAAATTAAAGTATGATGCACAATGTGCTTTTCAGATGGGTTTGCAACGGTGTTTTAAGGATTGATTGATTTCCTCGCCTCCAGCCGCAATGACTTATCAAGTTTCCTTTATCTTGCACTGTTTTTCACACTCAAGTGTTCTGTTTTCTTCTAAAATGCTTACAATTCAACAACCAATTAAAAAAAAATCCTAACATAACCAATTGGAGCTCTACTTCCGCTTACTCTTGGAAACGGGTGATCATCACATGAACACCAAAACCGTTCCACTTTGAAAGGGAAGGTATTAGGAAACAAGCAGGCTTGAAATAGTAATCCACTTTTTTTTTTCAGCAGCTCAACTGCTGTTGTCAGTGGCAGATCATAAGTCTAAAGACATGAGAAGGTTTCACCCTCCGGGGGAGATTAGAAAAGGGCCGACTTCCCTTTCATAGAGAAAGCAGAACTGCTTAACTCATTCTTTGCATCGGTCTTCACGCAAAAAGAAACTATATTGCAACCCACCAAAAACATAACTGTAAAGGCAGATCAGAAATAAAAGTTAAAATAAGCAAAAAAAAAAAAAAAAATAGTAAGAGAACACCTGTCTGATCTTGATGAACACAAATCACGGGGGCCTGCTGGATTACATCCCAGAGTTTTAAAGGAGCTGGCAGAGGTCATCTCAGAACCACTGCACCATATCTTTCAAAAATCCTGGAGCACCGGGGAACTACCAGAGGACTTTAAAAGAGCTGATGTGGTTCCCATCTTCAAAAAAAGGAGGAAAAAAAACAAACAGACCCAGGAAACTATAGACCAATCAGCCTAACATCAATACCCGGGAAGATACTGGAAAAGATAATAAAAAAACAGATCCACCAACGTCTAGAAACAAGTCAAGTAATAACTAGCAGTCAGTACGGGTTTGTTAAGAACAGATCATGCTAAACCAATCTCATTTCATTCTTCAACACAGTGACTAAATTAGTAGACCAGCAAAATACTGTGGACATAATATATTTAGATTTCAGCAAGGCATTCGACAAAGTAGACCACAACCTACTTCTTAGTAAGCTAGAAAAAAGTGGAATAGATAGCACCACTACTAGATGGACTTGCAACTGGCTGACAAACCGTACTAAATGTGTAGTCCTTAATGGATCTAAGTCTAAATGGAGGGAAGTAAGCAGTGGGGTGCCACAAGGTTCCGTCTTAGGCCCAGTACTCTTCAATATCTTCATTAACGACTTAGATGAGGAAATAGAAGGGGAACTTAGCAAATTTGCAGATGATACTAAGCTGGCAGGAATAGCTAACACCCAAGAAGATAGGCTCAAGATCCAGAGGGATCTTGACAGACTAGAACACTGGGCCCTATCTAACAAAATGAAATTCTATGTAGAGAAAAGTAAAGTCCTACACTTAGGCAAGAAAAACCAAAACTACACATATAGACTGGGTGAAACCAGGCTCAATAGCAGTAACTGTGAGAGGGATCTTGGAGTCTTAGTGGACAACCAGCTAAATATGAGTCAGCAGTGTGCAGCTGCCGCCAAAAAAGCTAATGCCATCCTAAGTTGCATTAACAGAGAGATACAATCAAGATCAAGGGAAGTACTAATACCACTCTATAAAGCCTTAGTAAGACCACACCTGGAGTACTGCATCCAGTTTTGTTCACTACGTTATAAAAAAGATGTTGAAACTCTAGAAAAAGTACAGAGAAGAGCAACCAGGATGATTAGGGGACTGGAGGCTAAAATGAACGGTTACAGGAACTGGGTTTGGCTAGTCTAGTGAAGAGAAGGACCAGGGGAGGCATGATAGAGGTCTTCCAATATTTGAGGGGCTGCCCCAGAGAGGAGGGGGGTCAAGCTATTTTCTAAAGCGCCTGAAGGCCAGACAAGGAATAATGGATGGAAACTGAACAAGGAGAGATTCAACCTGGAAATAAGGAGAAACTTTCTGACAGTGAGAACGATCAACCAATGGAACAGAAGTTGCCCTCGGAAGTTGTGGGAGCGCCATCACTTGAGACTTTCAAGAAGAGACTGGACTGCCATTTATCAGAAATGGTGTAGGGCAGGGGTCCCCAACCACCGGTCCGCGGACGGCACCGGTCCGCGGAACAAGTCCTACGGTCGCTGGCTTGCTGGCGCCGCCATCTTTTTGATGAAAAAGTGCTTCCGGTGAGCTTTTCCGGTAGAAAGCTCACCGGAAGCACGTTTTCATCAAAAAGATGGCGGCGCCAGCTGATGCGGTGCACCGGGCCGCGGCGCCCAGCTGATGCCGGTACCGGGCCGTGGCGTAAAAAGGTTGGGGATCACTGGTGTAGGGTCTCCCGCTTGGGCGGGGTTGGACTAGATGACCCACAAGGTCCCTTCCAACTCTGATTATCTGTTATCTGTTTATCTTCTTTGTTACTCTTCTCTGAAACAAAGTGAACCCCTCTACAAAGTGAGTCAAGGATAAAATGGCCCGGTATAAGTGAAGCAGCAGCTGCCAAGAAAGATATGAAGGTAAATAACAAAGCAAATATGTCTTTGTCGTGCAAAAACGAGTACTTGTGTAACTGGCTGAACTGAATCAGATCTTTCTCCATAGTTCGCTTACTGCTAAATACAAATCCCGAATCCTGGTTTGCTCATCTCTGAATTAAGAGTTATTAGCCGAGGACAAACAAAGGAGGATCTAAACAGAGTCCGTTCATATGAAGATCATGTGGTCACTTTAGATCAGTTTTCCGAGATTCTGTCAACTGAGAAATATAAAGAGAAGTGCAACTATTTCTCAGACAGGATATACAAATAAGTCTCAAAGGTTCTGGAAACGAAACAGAAACATTACAGATGTTCAAACTTCAGGCTAAATGAGCACAGAATACCTAAGACCTTTTTGGCACAAATGTGCTGAAGTCCCGTATTTCATTAACCTTTTCATTATTATGCCAAACTATTAGCTGTTATCAGCCGTTTCTCTGGAAACCCTCAAGTGTCCTTATCTCACTCAATGCAGGATGATTTGGAAGTTTTATTTTAAGCAAGTATTGCAACACCCTAAAAACATAATGGTTGTTTTAAATTTCCGTGGATTGCTTCTTTTCTCATTATTTTTTTAAATGTATTTATATTTATTGAGGATAATGATTTCTTGTCCAACAAATGCATAAATAAATGCAACAAATGCATACAGGATTACACCATGGGTTTGGTTTTTACCTGGAAAATGTTTAAATGAAAAAGATTCCTTCGTATTTTTCTCTGAACGTGGCCATACAAACTAATGAGATTTTCCTCTCTAATCTTTGTTTTATATGGGGATTATCTTCAAATCAGGGTCACCTTCCTTTTGAACAAATAAAGCACTCTTAACCTGGCACATGACATGTTTCTGTTGTCTGGAGACATTTTATAAATATACATCACTGCCATACTGCAACATACCCCAAATATCTTCATGCGAGTTTCCTTAAAACAATGGCAACTAGCATCCTTAAGGCACCTAGTATCCAGGAATTTAGCAGGTGCAGCTGTGCTAGGACTCCTGTTCCCAGAATTCCCAGCCAACACGCGCCTTTGCTGAGCATCTTGGAAGCTGCACACATCTCGAGACAATATCAAGCTCAGAACAGTTATTACAATATTTTCTGATGGTTCCAAAGGCGATCTTTGCCCTTTGCGCAGCATAATGACAGGCTAAATATCTGTTCTGTGGCAGGATTTCCTGGGTTAAAAAAAAGTGCAGAAACAAGGAAAAGATTCTCTTCCTCCTTCATCTTCAAATTGGTTGATATTCAGGAAACAGACCGCTTCACAGATCCTTGGAGACGGAGAACAGAATTTGATCGAGCATGTGAAAAATCACGTGGTGGGAGAAATGGCTGCCCAGTTCAAACTTAAGCTGACTTTCTCCTGCTTCCAGGAAAAGCTGATCAGGCCTATGTGCCCGAAACCCAACATCGAAGTGTCTGAGTTCATGCTGAAAAATAATTTGTATTTACTGGTGGGACCAGAAAGCAACGCTCAACAAAAAGAGCTGATCTCATTTTGAAATACCGTGGTACCTCGGTACTCATCGTTAACTGGTTCCAGGAGGTGCAATGTGTATCAAAAACCATTAGTACCAAACAATATTTTTTCTCATAAGGAATAAGTGAGTCATAAGGCAGCCAAAAATGGCAAGTTCTACCTTGTGTGTTGAGTACCAAATAGCATTAGCACTTAGACTTATATAATGCTTTACAGACCTCTCTAAGCAGTTTACAGAGTCAGCATATTGTCCCCAACAATCTGGGTCCTCATTTTACCTACCTTGGAAGGATGGAAGGCTGAGTCAACCTTGAGCCTGATGAGATTCAAATTGCCAAATTGCAGGCAGCCGGCAGTCAGCAGAAATAGCCTGCAGTACTGCACTGTAACCACTGTGCCACCGTGGCTCAAACAGAGTTTGCATCGAAATGCATTGAGTATCAAATTCGATGAGTTTCAAAGCAGTTGAATGCCAAGGTACCACTGTACGATACTTTGACAGGGATATTATTCTGTGTACATGCAATTATTTTTAGATCTATATGTATACAGATGAGCCGTGGTGGCGTGGTGGTTAGAATGCAGTATTGCAGTCTACTTCTGCTGACTGCATGCTGCCAGCAGTTCGGCAGTTCGATTCTCACTGGCTCAAGGTTGACTCAGCCTTCCATCCTTCTGAGGTTGCTAAAATCAGGACCCCGATTGTTATTGGGAGCAATATGCTGACTCTGTAAACTGCTTAGAGAGGGCTGTAAAGCACTGTAAAGCGGTATATAAGTCTATTGCTATATCTCCCCTGCAATGCCTCCTGATACCTTTTGTGGCCACTAAAGTCTCTGCCAACTGCACTCTGACTTTCAATTTCCTGCCAGTGATAGTATCAAGAAGCATCTAGAAAGCATAACGTGAGTTAAAAAGAAATTTCCCTTTACAGAAAAAAAAGAAAAGAAATTAAAGTCTTGCTTGATCCACCCACATGAAACTGTTCTATCAAATCAGCATTGCCACCAACAGATAGAGGCCTCTTCCTACCAGGTCAATCACAAAGCTTAGCTTCTCTGATGTAAACCTACAGGAGACTTCAATGGTCTCTTTGAAACATAAAAGGTAAAGGTTTCCCCTGTCCAGTTGTGTCTGACTATAGAGATCAGTGTCCATCTCCAATTCTTAGCCGAGAGAGCACTGTTGTCCGAAGATGTTTCTGTGGTCATGTGGCCAGCAAGACTATAAGCTAAAGGTGCATGGAATGCTGTTACCTTCCCACCAAAGTGGTACCTTTTTATCTACTTGCATTTGCACGCAAGGAACGGGAGCTCACTCCATTGCACAGCGCTCAGATCTCAAAACGATCAACCTTCCGGTTAATCCCAGCATCTTAACTGCTAGGCCACTGTGCCCCTTCTCTGAAACCTATAAGTGTTCTTATCCACATTCCTTCCAAGCTGAGATCTCAGCTCACTCTGTCCTA
The DNA here is from genome assembly GCF_049901735.1 of Notechis scutatus. Lineage (NCBI taxonomy): Eukaryota > Metazoa > Chordata > Lepidosauria > Squamata > Elapidae > Notechis > Notechis scutatus. The sequence goes on from NC_142019.1 coordinate 14,143,852, forward strand.
TGAAACCAGCCATTTGGTCATATGCTGTAATTTTTAGGTAGAACATGTTCTAAAAAGCATCAGGTTCATGTTTGGTGGGTCTTCAGAGGCAAAGAAAGGCTACAAGGTTTTCCCACACATTGCATGTCAATTAACCAGCTTAAAAACAAAAAATTAAGAGTCACCAGAAGGCTGTCTGTTAGGTCTAAATTCTAGAGACCCTGGGGCCGCAGTGGCTCACATAGTAAGACGCCGAGCCTGCGCACTGCTGAGGTCGGCAGCTTGGTGGTTCGATTCCCGTGAGCCAATAAATCACGTAGGAACAAGAAAGGAACTTCCCCTGATTGCCTACTGACATTCAGGTGTCCCACAGGTAAAGGTAACACCACCCGAAAAAAATTCTTTCACAGAGGCAGGCAGCCATCTCGGTGACCCCTGGCTAACACGTGCTATATGCTAAATAAATAAAATCTAGAGACCCAGAGTACTCTGACCTCTGTCATTCTCTCTCTCAAATTCATATGACGTTTCTACAGCATGACACAGAAGGGGTATAACCAGAAGTTCATTAGCCTGGGAAAAACCACACAGGAAACTGAAAAGGCAACACACAGAAGGCCCAATGTCCAAGAAATTCTGAAAAACAAAGAGCCACGTGTTGTTTTGTACAGACAGCCAGTTAACTAACTTTTTATAGTAAATCAATACTACAGGTGCTCCCCAAACAAACCTACATCTGCAGACCTCACTGTGACTCTCCGGCCTTAATGGGAATGTTCATCGTAAGCCCACCCAAACGGACAACATGACATGCAGACATTTTGGGGGGTTAACAAATAAGGATGACAAAATCCTTATCCAAACTAGAAGTTAAGACAAGCCAAGCAAACACTTAGGTCCTTGCAGAATAGAGCTGTGAGGTTTTAATTACTCTTTGTAGCTGGACGGACAAAAATAGGGATACGGCTAGTCATTTGCATTCTTTTAGTGAGACGCTGAGGTTACTCAAAGAATGCAAAGGACCAGCTGTCTGCCAGGAAAATCAATCCTTGCATTCCCCACCCTCTAGTCAGAGCTGAAGAAGCTTCTTGGATGAGAAATGAAACATCTTCAAAGAAAAACCAGAATAGTCCAGTTGCCTCCTGGAAAAAGGACCTTTGGGGCAACCATGACCTGGAGGACTGAGAATCTCCATAGACATCAAAGTAGTTTCCCCCCCAACTTTCTTTTCCATTCATTTTAAACATTTAGTGCCGGTCTCAAAAAGTAGTCTAGTGCTCAGACAGAACAGAAATGTATGTTCTGCTGTGAGTACCAAAGCATTTGCCAACTTTTTCTATAAGTATAGGATTGGTTTTCAAAGAAAATGAAGCCACTATGTTCACTGACATATGATATCCTGGAGCTGTGGTAGCACAGTGGTTAGAATGCAGTAATGCAGGCTAACTCTGACCACTGCCACGAGTTCGATCCTGACCAGCTCAAGGTTGAATTCCATCCTTCCGAGGTGGGTAAAATGAGGACCCAGATTGTTGGGGGCAAGAGGATGACTCTATAAACTGCTTAGAGTAGAAAACAGTATGAAGCGAAAGATTCCTCCATGGAACCCTGAACTTAAAGAAGAATTTACAACATATAAAATAGCAGAGTTGGAAGGCATCTTGATGGTCTTCAGTCCAACCTTCTGCTTGGGTAGAAGACAATCTTCAGCGACGGAGCACCCACAAGTCGTTCCACTGATTAATTGTTCTCACTGATAGGAAATTTCTCCTTAAGTTCTAGGTTGGATCTCTCTTTAATGATCTTCCACCCATTATTCCTTGCCTGCCTTTGGAGAATAGGTTGACCCCTTCTCTGCAACAGCCCCTCAAGCGCTGGAAGACTCTTATCATGTCACCCCTAGTCCTTCTCTTTGTTAAACTAGACATACCCAGTTCCCACAACCGAGGCAAGCATTTGTTCTGAAACCAATCTTTCTAAAGCTCTTCATGGGTTGGGGTCGAGTTACTTATAGGGCTATAAGTAGGGTTACTTATAGACTGACCTACTCAGTCTTATCTACCATCCAGCAGAAGAGAAATGCTCTGGGTCCAATCCAAGGATGGGCTGCTGGGGGCTCAGGAGAGCCCCTAGCTAAGACTCTGCAGGGCTTGGAGAGCCCCCATAACCTCAGAAAGACCAGCAGGCAAGAGAAAGCTCTTAATAGGCTTAATTGAACTTCTGGGCATTCAGCCAAGAGCATTTCACTCCTCGTAAAAGTTGTTGCAAGCTAGATAAACAATCCACTCAGCGCTTGCGAGGGACAGCCATGGAGAAAATCAGATAACATAGCCACTAGCCTCTGAGGGTATTAATTCCCAAATAATAAGAATCACGTAACTCACCAGAAACTCCACTAAGACTCCAAGATCCCTCTTACAGTCACTGTTATTAAGCCTGGTTTCACCCAGTCTTTTATTTAAGTATTAAATGCACGAAATAATAAACAACTTTTTTGTATATTATCTTTTCTTAGGCAAAGAAGCGACATCGAGTTGGCCACATCCATCCAGTCACATGACCATGCCCACCCACCTAGTCATTAGGGCAGAGAGCCCCTTGCTAAAAAACTTGAAGCCCACCCCTGGTCCCATCCATGAGAGAGTGCCATCTGGCAGGCCACAGGAAGATGGCTTTTTTCTGGCCATGGCACCTACCCACCCTTTGGAATATCATCCCTCAAAGATCAACTAAAACAAATAAAAATAAAAGAAGAAGCATCCTCCTTCCAGAAACCCTATTCTTTCTTTTCCATCAAAAGCCAAACCACACATAGATTTGAAACCTGAAATATTTGCATTAGGAATGGTACCTGAAGGTTACGGTAAAATAAAAAACATACTTAATCATACATGTCTTAACAGCAGCTAGAATTGTATTTGCTCAGAATTGGCAAAGCGATAAGATACTGATAGAGGGAAAAGTAATGGAGAAAATATTTGAATGTGCAGAGATGAATAGGTTAACATTTGAAATTAAAGAAAAAGAGTCTGAATGTTACATGGAATGGGATTTGTTTTATCAATGGTTAGAAAATAAAACAAATTAAAATGGATTAGATGTATGTATAAAGTAATTTAAGAGAAGCCTGCAAAATAGATATATTGGATATTACTTACATTACTTATATGGGAATGTGATTGTTGTTATATTGATAAGAAGAGTATTATTACTAATTGTTAAGCACATGAAATATGTATCTGATTGACACACGATAATCTGGCTCAAGGGAGGCTGCGGAGAGAGACATCTTATTCACTAGAATGAACTATTTGACTGCTTTTTGCTTTTTTCTTTTGACTTTAATAAAGCACTATGAAGCAGTTGGCCACATGCTTTTAAATGGCTCTGATCTTTCATTTAATTGCACTGTTGTGATCATTCAGGCGGACAACTGAATCAGGAGGAAGTTTAAGGATTTTGCAAAGGAACAAAGGCTTCTTGTGAAGAGAGAGGGAGGTCAAACTCACTTCATCAAAACCCCAACTGCAAAAACTGCTGCGCAATTTATTCCTCTTTCCTGGGTGGCCCTTGGCCAGGGACAAGCTCAAGCATGCCTCTCTTCAGTGTGAGTTCTAAAATGTGATTTATCCGTGCAAATCAGTTGATATTGGAATGCAGAAGAGTCTTAACTTTCTAGCGTGCCCTTTAGGTTTTTTTCTAGCCTAGAAAACTACTTCAATGTTAGGCAAAACATTCTCAAGTGGCACAGTTCTCTCCAAAGCCAGCCATTAAGCAATACAGCTAGCAGTTGTGAATTTCTCTGGACAACTTTTTAAAATTACACTTGCCCAAACATCTAGGGGAGACGTTTAGCCAAGCAAGATTCAAACAGCTTGATACAATGGTTAGATTTAGGAGATTCCATTTTTTCTATCCCATACAATGAACGTACATATATCTGTGCAGTGGAAGAGGTAGAAGATCTGACTCCTATATTATTTGAATGCTGACTGTATAAGGGGGCAACAGAGAAGTACCTTGATCCACATATTAAACATACGGACCAGTGGGAAGCCCATATTAAAACATCTACCTCATGTGTGGCCAGAATCTGAAAATGACGTTTAATACAGCATAATTTCTGACTAAAATGGTCCGACTGAGATTGTATGTGGGCCTGATTGGGGTAGATTGCAAGGGTGATACAGAAATATAATTGTATGTCATTTTATTCTATTTTACATGTTTATGTATTAAATTATTCTATTTTAGCCTTTTATTGTATTTTACCCTAGTCTCACTTTAAATTGTAGGTTTAGAATTTTACTGGTAATATATGTTTGAATCTGTATGTTTTGAGAGAGAGAGAGAGAGAGATTTTTTTATATGCCGTGTTTCTCTGAAAATAAGACCTTGTCTTATTTACTTATTTTTGCCACCAAAAAAGGCACCAGGTCTTATTTTCGAGGAATGTCATCCACTAACCTCACTTGCGCGCGTCACCCCTGGCCTCCTTTTCGCTGTCAGAGGCCTTCAGGAACTTCTTCTTCTGTGGCCGGCAAGTCTTTCCTGAACGCCACTGCAGCCGATAACGGAGCTCTGGATCGATCCAGAGCTTTGTTATTAGCTACAGAGGCCTTCAGGAAAGCCTTGCCAGCCTTGCCAGCTGCAGAAGAAATGGCCCGGCAAGGCAGGTGTTGGGGTGTGCGAGGCCTGGCTACAACTGTTGAAAGGTAAGTAGTAGGGCAGCTCCACCACTCCCCATCCCTACCCTAGCTTAATTTTTACCTGTCCACTCTGGAGTGGGCGGGATCTTAATTAGGGCTTATTTTGGGGGTAGGATTTATATCGGGCGCACGTGTAAAAATCAAGCTAGGACTTACTTTCAGGATAGGTTGTATTTTCGGGGAAACGGGGTATATATAAAAAGCCACTCAACAAAAAACAAGGCTGGAGGAGAAATGCATGCCCCAAGCAGATTGCAGAAGATTAACACAAATAATAAATCTTGTTTATCTGAAAGACACGCAATATAATTCCAACACTGAAAGCATATCTCATCTATGTTTACAATATTTGCAATGTATAAAACAATGCAGTAAAGTGAAGTAAATTGGAGCAGAGAGGGAAATTAATCTGCACCCACCTTTTTGAGGGGCACCGTACTTCTGAACCAGCTGTAGTCTGGAGAGATTTTAATCTCTCCCATGACGATGGCAAATTGCAAGGTAAGGGAAACCTGAAATATACACAGAGAAATCATTTCAGATGAAAAATTCAGCACCGCAGAAGATACAGAGAAGAAGAAGAAGCAAAAGACTCCTTCGGGATAAATCTTTCTAATCCTGTCATTTTATTTATCCCTGCTCTCCAAAATGTTTTGCTTTATAGAAAAGCAGTGAGAAATGGTTTGGAAGAGATGCAGGCAGAGACTAAAACACAGAAGTTTAAAGTGGAAAATATTCTGATCTATTCTTTAACCCAACAAATATGGCATTAAAAATCCAAAGAGTTGGGGAGCAATCTTTTTTTCCAGCTAACAGGTTTTATTAAAAGGCATAAACTTTCAGGGTGAAGGCTCTGCCTTTCGACCAAATTCGTTAGTCGAGAAAGATACGACCATACCCCTGATTTTCCTCCCCCAACCATTCTGGCTAGGGAATTCTGTGAGCTGAAGTCTACACATCTTAAAAGATACCAAGGTTGAGAAACAGTACTTTTTTTAAAAACAAACAAACCATAGTTTATTAGTTTTTACAATTAAAACCAACCAACAATACATACACAAATAAACGAAAGAAAGGAAAAGAAGAAAGAAAATAGAAGCAAGGAAAATTTAGAGAAAAAAGAAGGAAAGTTAAAAGCATTCTTATTTTTACAGTTTGCAAGATCTTTTTCCATAACCTTAATTTATGTCATATACACACACCTGTTCTTTACATATATCGCTATATCATTATTATAGATTAATACTTTTCTCTTATGCCTTATAATATATAATTTATCTTTGATCAAAGCAATTATACCAGCAATTCCAACTATCATAATATAGTGAAGTGTCTTTTGTTTTTTAGCGCCAAAGTCAGTTTATCCATTTCTGCACATTTTGAAATTTTTTCGATAATCATTTCATCTGATGGAATTTGATGTTGTTTCCAATGTTGAGCAAAAGCTAATCTGGCTGCTGTTAGGATGTGTATTGTTATGTATTTGGCTTTTTTTGAAATTTGTCTATCAAAAATCCCTAGCAGGAAGGACTCTGGTTTGTATTCGATCTGCTCTTTTGTAATTTCTTCCAACCACGTTTTGATTTTCTTCCAGTAATTTTGGGTTTCTGTGCAGTTCTATAGGTGAATTATATCTCTACTTCTCTAGCTCAAACTATAAGACCCTCTACTTTTCCCCCCTTCTAGCTATAAAATTAAAGCGGAGGCAGGCGTGTGCAACACAAGCTGAAATACTGAAGCCCATGGATACAGGCCAAGTCTGACTCACACAACTGCAAGCAGAATGGCACGATACAAACTTTAAGAAGAAATCAACATCTCAGAGGAGCTACATTGCAACAGGAGTTGCACATCTTGTGGATTTCCCCAAGGTTGCAGCTCCATGAGTCACGAAGCACACAGCACCCACTTTCAGAATGCTTCGGGGTGTTTTCATATTTTCATGAATGGACTGGGTGACTTTTTGTCCAGGGCGATTATAAAGTCTCCTGCCTTGAGCAAGGGGTTGGACTAGGAACAGGGGGTCACCAACCTTTTGGACCTCATGCACCACCAAGCTCATAATTTTAAATCCCGCAGACCAGAGATCCTGGGAAAATCCCGCCAAAAAGTCTGCAGGAAAATTCCCCACCCCATTTTCCTATCGATCGATCATTCTTTATTTGGGATCATAGGATACCATCTCCAGCTCCGTTCTCAGGGGGAGAGAGAGAGACTTTTGGCTTCATGCAAGGAAAGCAGCAGAAGTCTTTCTTTCTCTCCCCCAAACTCCGCCAGAAATCAGTCTTTGTGAGACTGGTCGTGCTGGCGCAGCCTCTTGGAACACGATGCTTTGCAGGGTCCCAATGACTCATTTCTAGTGGAGTTTGGAGGAGAGAAAGAAAGACTTTTGCTGCTTTCCTTGTGTGCAGCCAAAAGCAGAAGAATAAAGAAGCAGCCCGGTGGCCAGGCGACGTGCGTGGGGCAAGTTCTCCCCCTCTGCCCTTTCCCCCCCTCCCCTCACTACCTCGTGTTGTTCGCAATGCAAGCAACGCAAGCCTGGTGTTCCCGCAGGCCATATGGGCGGCCTTGTGTCCCTGCACAACCTGAATTCCTTTGGGGGGATGCTTTAGGGGTGAAATTACTATGTGGACCACCAAAATTTTCTCGCAGACCACCAGTGGTCCCTGGAGCACTGGTTGGAGACCACTGGACTAGAAGACCTCCAAAGGTCCTTTCCAGACCTATTAGTCTATGATTATATATTCAGAAACGAACAGAGGCCTTAGTATTCCAGTATTTGAGGGGCTGGCACAAAGAAGAGGGGGTCCACTTATTTTCCAAACCACCAAAATGCAAGATAAGAAACAACGGAGAGAAACTAATAAAGGAGAGAAGCAAACCTGGAATTAAGATGAAATTTTCCAACAGCAATAACAATTAACCACTGGAAGGATTTGCCTTCAGAAGTTGCGGGTGTTTCATCACTGGAGGTTTTTAAGAAGAGACTGGACAGCCACTTGTCTGAGATGGTATAGGGTCTCCTGCTTGATCAGGGGGTTGGACTAGAAGATCTCCAAGGTCCCTTCCAGCCCTATTCTGATTGGTTTACTCTCTGATTGAACCCCCTGCTCAAGGCAAGAGTCCTTATACCAGTGGTGGCTAACCTTTTGGGGCTCCTGTGCCAAAAATTGTGCAAGCGCTTGCACTTGCGTGCCAGCACCCAGAAGGCAATGCGTATGCCCCTCCCCTGCCCCCTGCACATGCATGTGCAATCCATCCCCCAGTCGCCCCCTTATCTGCACTGCGCCTCACAGCTGATTTTCAGCCAGTTTGAGACCTATTTCGGCCTCTGCAGGCTTTGCAGGATGAATAATAGGCCCATTTAATCACTTCCGGGGTTTACAGGAAGTGATGAAACGGGCCTATTATTCATCCTGCAAAGCCTGCCAGAGGCTTTTTTCAAGCCGTTGGGAGGCTGAAAAAGGCCTCAAACCTGCCGAAAATCAGCTGTAAGGCACGCACATTCACAGTGAGGTAAGTTTGCCTGTGGCTTGCGTGCCAGCACAAATGGCTCTGCGTGCCACCTGTGGCACGCATGCCATAGGTTTGCCATCATGGCCTTATACCATCTTGGTCAAATGGTTGTCTAGTCTATTTCTGAAAACCTCCAGTGATGGAACACCCTCAACTCTAGGAGGCAAACGTTCCTGTGATGACCCAAAGGGGCGTGGCACAAAAGCAACAAAGTCACAAAAATAGGTCAAGTCCCTTTAATACCTTCAACTTGGCCCCCAATGTCCAGTTATCATTGGCTGGAGAAAAAACTCTCCCAAGAACAGTTTTTAAAGGGAAGAAATTCCATCCGAACCCAAAGTACATCTATATTATAAATAAAAACCAACACAAACCATGCTGCAGCAATTAACGAGACAGGGCAGGATAAGGAATTGAAGACTTCAAAAGATAATGAAACACACAGAGTTGGGAGGACGCCAGAACTCAGATAAGACTTGACAAACCCAAAATAATTCACGCTTTGCTTCCAGCAAGGAGCTGTGCGCAAACACCCTCTTTATCCTGTTTTCCCAGCTGCAGCTAATTAAGGGAATCAGGGCCTTTTTCTCCCCTGTAACCCACATTGCTCCCTTATCTGTTCCTCCCTGGATATCCTAGGATGAAGAGGGAGTGGGCCTGGATCTTCCTCTGAATGCCCAGGCGGAGTAAGCCCTTCCCCAGTTTCCTCTACAGCCACTGGAGCCACACTCTCACGCCCTATCAGCTGTTCCACCTCTCCTTCAGAATCAGATTCCAACAGGGGCATGATAGTTCCATTGATTAATTGTTCTGATTGTCAGGAAATTTCTCCTTAGTTCTAGGTTTGTTTTTGGGATGCTCTTTTGAACATCTGAAACTCCAAAAATCCGGTTTTGTTTTAAAGCTGGATTGCTGAAGCTTAGGAGCCTGCAATGAACAAAATTCAATCAAACCAACTACATCTTAGATGCCTCCAGTGCTTGTTTTCTAGCCCCTGCAAATGTTACTTAGCTGCTCCCCACCTTCACAGAGGGAGAGAATTCCTTGAACAAATCCACAGATTTCCTTTATTTTTATTTTCTTTTTAACTGCTTTTTACGGTTATATATCTTTCATGGCTTTTAGACTTTCCCCAATTCTTCCTTCATCCCCCCCCTCTCCAATTCCTAAGTAGCTTGAAAAGAGGGTGTATTTTATTGCAACTCACTCCCAAGTCTGTTAATCAACTGGAGAATGTGAATTAAAACACATTTTTTGGTACATTCTGCTCATGCCCATAAAGGATTTGCACGAGCTATTTAAACGCACAGCTTAAGAGAAGGACCTTAATTCTGCAGGAACGAAACCAACCAACCTTGAATGTCTTTGAATTATAACCAAGACAGAAATGCAGGGTAAAATCAGAAAGTCAGTGATGGAAGGAAGTGCCTTAAGACAACGGAAACGTTCACCAATCTGCAAAACACAGTAAAACAAATCTCAACAAACCAATGTTATCTGAAGCACTATTACGGTAACTGTTTACTCTATTTTCTCCAGCAGCATTGTCATGAATTCACTGATTTATGAACCTGGAGACATACAGTATCTTGCATCCTAAAATATGTAGTGGATACTTGAAATAGCAGTGACCATGTTTAAAAAGGTAAAAGTTCCCCTTGCACATAGGTGCTAGTTGTTTCTGGCTCTAGGGGGCGGTGCTCATCTCCGTTACAAAGCCAAAGTGCCAGCGCTGTCCGAAGACGTCTCCGTGGTCATGTGGCCGGCATGACTAAACGCCAAAGGCGCACGGAACGCTGTTACCTTCCCACTAAAATGGACCCTATTTTTCTATTTGCATTTTTACGTGCTCTCAACTGCTAGGTTGGCAGAAGCTGGGACAAGTAACGGGAGCTCACTTCGTTATGCAACAATGCTAGGGATTCGAACCGCTGAACTGCCAACCTTTCTGATCGACAAGCTCAGCATCATAGCCACTGAGCCACCGCATCCAGGTTTACACCTCACCATAAACCATGAGGTAGTTTTCATGTGATTTTCACTGAGTTGTGAGCATCCTCTACTTTTTCGCTGTTACATTTTGTCCCATTCTAGAGTATTTTTTACTAATGTAGCTTCAAGGAAGGAGGCTGCCTTTCATTCTTCTCTAGTTTTATTTAAGCCAATCCAGAGTTTTAGGAAAGAACCTATTTACAGATAGCCCTCAACTTATGACCACAATTGAGCCCAACATTTCTGCTGCTAAGTGAGACATTTCTTAAGTGAGTTTTGTCCCGTTTTATGGCCTTTCTTGCCACAGCTGTTAAGTGAATCACTCCAGTTGATAAGTTCTTAACCCAGTTAAGTGAACCTGGCTTCCCCTTTGACTTTACTGGTCAGGAGGTTGAAAAACATAACCATCATAAATGTGAGTCAGTTGCCAAGCATCTGAATTTTGATCATGTGACCATGGGATGCCACAATGGTCACAAGTGTGAAAAACGGTCATAAGTTTTTTTTTCAGTGTTGTAACTTTGAATGGTCACTAAGTGAACTGTTATATGTCAAGGACTAGCTGTATTTTCTTCCTTCTCATTCCCCTAATCTTGAATTTCTATTCCTGCATTTCCTCTGTTATTTCAATGGCTGCCCAGGTGAATCTTTTTCCCACTGCTGAAGAAATAAAATTTATCAGATGGAGCCCAACTACGATTGATAGCTACCTGATCAGAAACATACCTGTTTAAAATTCATCCTGTCTGTAACGAAAGTATTTCTATATCAAGCCTAAGGCATGTGACCTTGTTCCGAACTGCTGATTATAGCTTAACCCGCCTGAACACTGAAGACTGCTCTTTCCATTCTTTCTTTTCCTGTTTCCTTTTGTATTTTTATTGAACGTTAAAAGAAAATTTATACAAAAGAAGACAAGAAGTGTAAAAAAAAAGTAAAACACAGATGAATGAACAAGGGATTTAGATCTGGAGGTTATCATTTTCTAGTATAATACAGCTTTAAGTAAATGAACTTATCCTATTGGTTAACAGTTCAAAAAGTCACTATTCACCACTAAACAAATGTTTTTCAAACTTGGCCATTTTAAGATGTGTGGACTTCAATTCCCAGAATTCCCCAGCCAGCCTTCTGGAAGTTGGGAGTCCACACACATTAAAGAGGATAAGTTTGAAAATCACTGCTATAAACTAAGAATGAATATTGACAACTATGATCAACCTACCATAACCCACCAGTAAAATTATAGTCACAGTTTGGTGGGGGTACACTACAAATGTTGTATTCTAGGAATTGATTCTAGTTCTAGGACTGAATTCTCAGCTAGATTGGTTTTTAAAATATGAAGTCACTCCAGACATTGAACCATCTTCTCACACTTAACTATTCTTCTCCTAAAGAGACCAAGCACCAGGAAAAAGCAGATAATACGGTGCGGTATTGTTGTAGCAACACACAAAGCTAATTCAGCACACTCTGAAAGGATCAATGATTTTAAGTTCTTCTATCATTTCTAACGTTTTTCTCAGCTTTGAACTGTCTTACTGACTTGGAACTTGCTTATGTTCAAAAAAGTATTAAAAGCTTGTATCAAAATGCTGCATGCAGAAAGGTATACCAAGAATTAGAAACAGCCTGTCAATGTTAGCCTTCTAACAATTCCAGAATTTAAAATTGCCTTTTCCCTGACCGCAACTGCTGCTAATTTCTTTTAAAAATTGGTAGGAAAACCTAACCATCTAATTTATAAATTATTTTTATTGCTTTAGTGTTGTGTGAAACCAATACATTGTGATTTTCCAATACATTGTGATTTAGTACAAGATGTAGAACTTGCTAGACAATTTGGGAAACGAGCTTGTAATTTTACTGAACCATTAAGAATCTTCAGATACCACTGTATATCAGTGTACTAAATTAGAGCTGAGAATACAGTAAGGAAATCTATTTTGAAATATTCAGTACAGTTAATGGTTGGGCCTTTCCTTTGATCTTCCAGCTTTGGCCATAAATCTTCTATGATCATCCAAGCATGGAGAAGTGTAGTCAGCTATCCCATCTGGCAGTAAATTATATACGAATAACATTTATGAATTAAAGGACTATCTCCAGTTTGTATTAATGAGCTCCCACCATTCCATCTCTTGCTACAGTTTACTTACAACCCTAAAAGATAGTTTGAATTCATTTACTTACATATTCCATATTAAAAAGTATTCAGTAGTCAAGACACATTCCAAATATTTTCAATCCACAAAGAATGTCAAAGAATAGCACCACTAACAGACACTGTAGCTTAGACTTAAAAATGAATGAGCTGGAAGAGACCTTGGGGGGGGTCTTCTAGTCCAGCCCCCTGCTCAAGCAGGATGGACTACAACTCCTAAACAGTTGCACAATATGTTATACTGAGCTACACACCCACAGAGAAAGACAGTCACCAGCAAATTAGAAAGGAATGAAATGCACAAGAAGATGTACAGCAATACATGTTTTTACTTAGCAAATTTCTTACTTAAAAGCACGCCTCTCATTGCTTATTTTATAAATTTCTTCCCCCAAGATTGTTCCTCGAAGCAGTTTACAATAAAAATTAAAATACAGTCATAAACACCTATATTGTATATGTTGTAAAATAACTCATTCAATTGATGGGGATGGAACAATGAAAACAAAACAGAACTATTCATTGGAATAGACAGGAAAGGCCTGGATAGAAGAGAAAACTTCAACAGGTGCCTTAGAGTTGGGATCATAGATGTATGAATATTTGCAAAAAGAGGATTAGTAGTATTGGAGACACCACAGAGCAGCTCTCTAAGGAGCAACCACAGGTATCTCTCTGTGGCTCTTGACATGCCCAAGCCCCTCATGTGATGGTCTATATCAGGAAGGTTGATCTTCATTTATCCTGACCCAAAGGAGACCCACAAAGTCAGGATAGAAGCTGTGAACGCACCCCACATAAAAAACAGGCAGAGTTTCAATTGTGTGGCCAGAGGTCCATTATAAGCAAAGCTCTGGATTACGGCCCAATAAACAGCCAGCACATTTATCTTGGAAAAGTGCAGCAGATACACAACAAATTAACAGCCTTATTCCACATCAGACAAAACTTGAGACCCACGTGAAGCACATGGGAATAATCTCAGTGTGAGGCTAGTACAACATATTTTCCCTGTACAAGAACTATAATTGTTGGCATGCCATTTGAAATGGACAGTTAGGATTTTGGGCTAAAGTCCCTTAGGCCTCCAATGAAAACGACAGGATTCTCTTAGAATTTTCCTTTTTCTGAAATACCAACAGCCTTTGCAGGAATCATTTCCTTCTCCATGTTAGAGCAGGATTTCATCTCTTATTCACATACCAAGACAATTGCCCAAGATTTATTTAATTGGGCAACACAACTTGATTCCTACAGACGTTTTCAGGATAACCAGAAATAAGTTTAAACATGCACTGCTCCATAACAACACATCTCGTACTACATATCCAGCAGGCTGAAACCCAAACCTGGTTATACCATAAGGAGGGCCCAGATTGTTGGGGGCAAGATGCTGACTCTGTAAACCGCTTAGAGGGGGCTGTAAAGCACTGTGAAGCAGTATATAAGTCTAAGTGCAATTGCTTATTAGGTCTTCTGGACACAGTCTCTCTGCTCCAAAACAACGGACATATCTAACAGTTTTTGAGAAAAGGCAACGGCAATAGAACTAGGATTAATGAGAAAAGAACCAATGAAAAACTAGCTGAGATTCAGCTGAAGGCATGGTGAAGAAACAGATGTGGTCCTGTAGTATTTATTATACAGGTAGTCCTCGACTAACAATAGTTTGTTTAGTAACTGTTTGAAGTTACAACGGCACTGAAAAATGTGACTTGTGACGTTTTTCACACTTGTGACCATAGTAGCATCCCCATGATTACATTATCAAAATTTATGCACTTGGCAACTGATTTATACTTATGACCGGTGCGGTGTCCCAGGGTCATATGATCTCCTTTTGTGACAAGCAAAGTTAATGGGGAAGCCAGATTCACGTGTTACTAAATTAACAACTGCAGCAATTCACTTAATTGAGGCAAGAAAAATCGTAAAATGGAGCAAAGCTCACTTAACAAATGTCTCACTCAGCAACAGAAATGTTGGACTCAATTGTGGTTTTAAGTTGAAGACGACCTGTATTTATTATACTTCTCTATTGTTCTATTTCCCCCCCTCCCAAAAAAAACCTCCATTAAATATATAATAAGACTTTAAATAACTGTAATGGAACTGACAACTCTTAAAAACAATAAATTGTAGTTATCATTTGGAATCAGGGAGTTGAAAATGACCTTTGAGGCCCCCAGATCCAACCCCTGTTCTGTTCTGTTTTGTGCAGGAATCCAAGCAAAAGGATCTTTAACTGATGTCTTTGCAATCTCTGCCTGAACACCTGCAGAAAAGTGATACTCTCTTATTTGTTTATGGAAGTTATTCAATTTGTAACACCACCCAACTCTCAAGCAAAAAAAAAAAAAAACATGAAAACCACACCAAAAGAAAAAAAACAAAACCCTTTTCTCTGGGGTTTCCGCCCTCCAAACAGCTCTCATGTGAGGAAATCTTTAGCAACATCTAACCGAAATGGCATTCCTTTAATCTGAAATCCAGGGCTTTGTGCATCCAGCCCTTTGCAACGAGTAATCATGGTCTGCATGAAATAGGCACCAGATCAAATACACCCTTAAATTGAGATTGAAGCCCCCGTTTTCCTTTTCCTTTAAAGTGGATTATGTTGAGTTGGGAAGGAAACATAAGCAGAAATAAAATGCTTAAAAAGGGATGTAAATAAACAAGGTTAGAGGCCCATCTTCCTGCACCCAGCAGAGCCCCCTTCCACTCCCATCTCCTTCCTCCACCACCCCCAACTCATTACACAACTGCACAACTTTCACACCAGCAGAGAATTTAGATTTAAGAGCAACTTATGTTGATCCTTAACAACAGTCTTGCAAGGCAGACCAGGCTGGGAGCAAGTGGCCCAGCATGCCTTCCTAATGAGGTTGGTCGGGGAGGGGCAGTTCTGAATGCAATTCCCACCACTCCGTCCCCTGGTCAGTTGCAGCCCCCGCTCCCTCCCCGCGCCCACTCCTCTTTTAACAGCCCCACTCAAGCCAGGAACAATAGAACACTCCCCACCCCACCCTCAGCCCCTTCATTTACCCCAGCCCCAGTTCAGGGTCCCGCCACGGTCTTCTAACGAGCCGCGCCAAAACCCGCTCCTCAATGCGGGAAAGCAACATGCCAAGCCCCGTGCTCACCAGGCGTGGGGTCAGCCCTGCGAACGCGAGGGAGAACTAACGTCGCCCCCCTCCAGCCATCCGCAATGGTACCGTCGCTCTTCCTAAAGCAGCCCGACGCTTCAACTGCCCCGCCTCCCCCAGTGGGCGGGGAAGGCCGGCGGCGGCACGCCGATCTCTGACGTCATGGCCGAAAAAAAAAAAAGTGGGGGGGACGGGCTTCCACAAGTGGAAGCGGATTTGCTGACCGAGCTCGGTGAGGATCGAGCCGGAAGAAGAGAAGCTACGCGAGCCCACGTGATGGGGCGGAGATCTGCGCAGGCGCATATCTGTCCCTTTAATGCGGAAGTACAGTAGTTGTCCATCGCCTAAGAATAGATTTGTCTGTTGCCACCTTGCTACGAGGAGGTTTTATATTTCTTATTCGTTTTGCATAATCCTGGCTGTATTACTTATTGTTTACAATTCAGAATCCCATTCAGAGGTTTATGCCTCTCAAACATTGAAATACACCCAACAGAGATGTTGAACTACAACTCCCAGAATCCCCAAGAAGCGACTGTGGTTTGTTAATTCCCTGCTAGGAATTCCAGCCCAATTCTGAAGGGTAAAAGCATGTTTGGTGACATTAGGACTGAACAAGGAGGCTTTAAGGATTTGCTTAGAGATAAGATATGGAAGAAGAAATCGTTTTTTGTATTTTAAGAGACGGCAATGAGCTACTAAAATTGTTTATACTTGTGATGGAGGTGGGATGTTGTTTTATGCATTTTTATTTTTTTATTTTCTATTTTTTTTAATCCATGTTCTATTTTTTAATTCATTTTAGTTCATGTTAGTTTGTACTATTGTAAATGGTAATCTTTAATAATAAAATTACTATTAAAGCACAATATGCTTTTTAAATTACTTGTTGAAAAAATTGCTCTCTTCCTGTTGGCTTTACTGCTGGAATTTTACAGAATGTACCACAATTCATTGTGGATTGAAAATTGTTCTCCCAATGTACTCCATTCCAGCTTTTCCTTCCTGAAACATAGACATTGCATGCCACCCAGAGGTGAAGGTTAGTATTTACTGACAGAGATATAAACTGCTTTTTATACATGTCAGAAATAAATTAGTTCTATCTATCCTATTTGAATTCTACTTAGAAATAAAGGAGAATAATCTCCATTATACTTAAAATTGTAATGCAGATGTCAGTGTAAAATATCCTTTCTCCTATCTTTAGTAGAGGAAAGGGAATAACTTAAGGTAAACTCCTGTAGAAATCCTCAGATGAGTCATTTGCCAAAAGAAAAAGATCAGAGTATCTGAAATTCTAAATAGCTACTGGTGTCAGCCCAATCAACAATAGATCAATGGAGGAAAGTTTAATATATTGGCAATTCCTTACTGGAAACCTCAAACAAACATCAGGTAGCTATATTACAATAATAATGCAAGAACTTACATTCTTTTTACAGAAATGAAGGGATTTATATTATGTGAACAATATTAATTACAACATGCATTGTGGATCCCAGGCTGGGGAATTGCTGCAAAATATTGCCTGGATTACACAATTTAACAAAGCTAAAATGGTTTGGTCAGTTGGTGGTTTAGTGGTTTGTGAGAAAGAAGCCATAAACTTTGCATATTGTTTGAACCAGACCATCTACTTTTTGAAGCCACTGCTTTGTTAACATGGGTTTTTGTGCAAAACCAGCCATTTGCTCAATCATGGTTTAACAAACCACAGTGCCTGAGTTTCCAACCACATATAAAGAAAAACAATCTCTTCTCTTGGTTTTTTTAAACACTAGAAATTATATCCCACAGATGTTCAGCAGATGTCTCTTCTAGTTGTCACACTCTATATTGCAAAGTCATTGTTCTTGTAGAGACTTCATTTTTCTTTAAGAATTTACCAGTTTCAAAATCTCCAAGTCTCTAATTTCTTTTTTTTTCACAAACTATTTAATATCAAAAGTTAATACACTATAAGGTTTCTTTTTTATTCTCTTCTTTTGCCCCTTTCAGCTTTGTTCAATTCTTATTATTTCCTGGTTTCCTTTTCACTAGTTCTTTAGCTGTCCAGCACCCTCACTGCTATAGTTAAAACTTTCGCAGTGTTTACCTCTCGTCAGGTTCCACGGCTCTGAAGTCTTATTTGCACTCCCTTCCACTGCTTTGCATAAAAAGCCTAGGGGAAAAGAAACTTCCGTCAAGTAAACATCACCATAGTTCCATTTGCTGATCGCTTATTTCGTCCAGCCATCAGATCATCTCAGCAGCCATCGCTGGTCACCTTCTCCCGGTCCTCTCAGATCCTGGTTTCTCCTGCTGCTCGCTGCCAGCCGCCGCTTGCTCACGGTCTGCAAGACACCCCAACTCCTTCAGCCGTCCCTCCAGGACTTGTGACAGCTCCAATGAGCTCCACGGACACAGGAAAAGTGACTTGCGAAGTGGAGAAGATTGCTCGCACTGCTGCTTTCTCCAACAGCTGGCCCCGGAGATGGCACCTCCCACCCACCAGATTAGCTAAAATGAATGGCTTCCAATCTTCGACATGCTGGAAATGCCTGAAAGAACGAAGCACTTACTACCATATGTGGTGGAAGTGCAAGAAAATGCAAGAATTTTGGCAAAAAAATTGGCAATGGATAGAGGAAATGTTAAATGTAAAAATAAATTATACACCAGAAATGTTCTTACTAGGAATAACAAATGAGAATCTTAAAAAAGCAGATCTGTATCTAATTATACATATTATCACAGCCGCAAGATTATCAATTGCCCAAATATGGAAATCAAAAGAAATACCTAATGATGAAATACTAAAAAAAATTCTATACTGCGCCGAGCTAGATAGCTTAAGACTGAAGAAACAAGATACTTCGGAATTTTATGAAATATGGAAAAAAAATTACAATTGGATATGAAAGGAAGTCAAAAAAATGTAAAATAGAAATTAAAGAGTTTATACTACAATAAAATTTCTTAGAAATGAATATAAAGATTTACAATGTAAATATGTATATAGATGTGTGTGTGTGTGTGTGTGTATGCTATATTGTGTGATGACATTCTGATATTCAACAATGTAAAGACTGCTGATATATGTCAAAAGATCACCATGTTCAAATGTTTTTAAATTTTAATTTTCAATAAAATTAAAAAAAAAAAAACTATGATGGCTTAATATCTATGGAGATTCTCAAGGTTCTCCCAAAGGTGCTTTTTCAAGAGGCAACTGGACTTTCTGGTTTTTCTTTGAAGATGTTTCGCTTCTCACCCAAGAAGCTCAGAGCTGAAGAAGCTTCTTGGGTGAGAAGCAAAACGTTTTCAAATCAAAACCAGAAAGTCCAGTTGCCTCTTGCAAAAAAAAGCACTTTTGGGACTATGATTACTTAGCATGCAGCAAACAGCATTTTGTGGCCAACTTTGTCATCAATTAATCAGAATAGCTGGAAAGGATCTTGGAGGTCTTCTAGTCCAACCTTCTGCTCAAGCAGGGGCCCTATACCATTTCAGACACGTGGCTGTCCAACATGAAACTAAGTCAACTGAACATTTAAAAATGTATCACAAATATTAGCAGGTGATACATTATTATTATTATTATTATTATTATTATTATTATTATTATTATTATTATTATTATTATTATTATTATTATTATTTATTATTATTATTATTATTATTATTATTATTATTATTTAATTATTCTTCTTCCCCTTTCCCCCTTCCACTCCCCCTCCTCTCGCGATACTTCCTTTCTTCCGCGCGACCTGAACGGCGCTCCCAGCAGGCGGCGCGCGCTCCTCTCCGCTCGGGAAAAGGGCGGCGCGATGCCTGCCGGGAGGCGTAGTTCGCCGCCTTCTTCCGTCGTCTCGAGCGGCGGAGGCCCGTGACGCCACACAGGCCGTCGAGCGCTGCCGTGGCGGCGGAAAAGCCAAGCGGCGGGCGGAGAGCGGTTCTTCGGCGTTGTTTTTCTCTCTCTCCGGGGGAACATGGCCGGATGCAGCACCTGCGCCGCCGCTGCGGCGCGACTCGTCAGCTCGTCGCTGCCGTCGGCGTGCCGAGGTAACCTGCCCGGCCGGAGGAAGACCCTCCTCTCCCCTCCGTCGCGGTGTCCCCTCAGCGAGCCCGGCCGACGCCTTCCCTTTCCCTCCCGGTCCCTGAGGCGGGGACTACAACACCCATCAGTCACAGCCGCGCGTCTGGAGGCCCGGGCGGGAAGGAGGCCCTTAATCCGACCCCTTTCCTTGGGGGGGCGGAGGGCGGTGTGACAAGAGGGGGGGAGGCCGAAGGAAGGAACACAACACCCCCCCCCCCAAAAAAATAAGCCTTTGGATTAGAAGCACCTGTGTTGCCTTTGGGTTTTGCGGGCTGTTTGGGGGGGGGGCAGGTGTGCCTTTGCGCGTGCAAGCACGCCCACTTTTTGCGCGTGCAAATTTCTGTCTCCGGTCTCTGCAAAGCCACTCGCTTTTCTTTCCTGTCTTCCCCCCCCTCCAAAAAAAAAAAAAAACCTGGCAAGATTTGTTTAACTTTCTGGTTGTTGTTTTGGCCTGGGACACCCATCCATCCATCAAGGAGTCTTGGAAGGTTTTGTTTATTAAATAGATTTAAATTCGTTTTATATTTCCCCCCATTTTGCCAATAGGCGAGAGGGGAACTCTGGGAGGCCCACCATTACAAACGCAGGTAGTCCTCGACTTAACAGCCACAAAGGGAGCCCAACGTTTCTCTTGTGAAGGGAGACATATTTTTTTTGCCCCGTTTTTTTTACAACCTTCCTGGCCACTGTCATTAAGTGAAGCCCTGTTGCAAAGTGAATCTGGCTTCCCCGTTGACTTTTTTTTTTTTGCTTCCCAGAAGGTCGTAAAAGGGGATCGCCGTGACCTTGGGATGCAGCAACGGTCATAAGCATGAACCGGTTGCCGACCGTCTGAATCTTGATCTCACGAGCGTGGGGAGGCTGCGGAGGTCGTAACTGTGAAAAGCAGTCCTAAGTTAACTTTTTTCAATGCCGTCTTAATGTTGTAATGGTCACTAAACGAACTATTGCTAAGTCGAGGACTACCTGTACTATGAAAACGATCAGCTGAAAAGTAGGGTCTGCCTGATAAGGTGACCCCTGTTTAAGGTGGGGCAGCTCTAGGATGATGAATGCTCCAGTCTGAGTATTTCACGAATGAAGGAGAATCCTCATGACCATAATTGAAGCCCCAAATTTATCTTGCTAAGTGAGAAATGTGTTGTGTGAGTTTTGCCCCATTTTACAACTTCTCTTGCCGCAGTTGTAAAGTGAATCCCTGCAGTTCTTAAAGTAGTAATGTGGTTGGTTGTTAAGTGAATCTGGTTTCCCCCCTTGACTTTGCTTGTCAGAAGGTCCCAAAAAGGGATGACATGACCTTGGGACACTGCAACCATCGTAAATGTGAGTCAGTGGTCAAGGATCTGAATGTAAATTACGTGACTCTGGGGATGCCACAACGGTCATAAGTGTGAAAAATGGTCATAAGTTAACTTTTTTCAATGCGATTGTAACTGCGTCCAGTCACTAAGCAAACTCTTGTAAGTTGAGGACTAACTGTATATGTGTCCCAGTAGAATATTTTATTATCTTAGCATTTCCCCCTGTAGTCAGGCAAGTGGAATTCCATTGTGGTAAATATATAGTCTTTGATTTGCAATCATTTGCTTAGTGACAGTTTGAAGTTACAACATCGTTGCAAACAGTGGTTTACCGACTGGTCCTTCCACTTACAACAGGGATCCCCAACCTTTTCGACGCCGCGCCCGGTTCCGACATCAGCTGGGCGCGCATGCCCGTGCACCAGCGTCAACTGGGCGCCGCCATCTTTTTATGAAAACGGCGCTTCGGTGGCGTCACCGGAGCGCTGTTTCGTCATAAAAGATGGCGGCGCCAGCGTTCTGGTGAGCTTTTTCGGGTAGAAATGGCTTTCTACCGAAAAGCTCACCGAAGCGCTTGGCGCCGCCATCTTTTATGATAAACAGCGCTCCGGTGAGCTTTCTACCCGGAAGCGCTTTTTACCAAAAAGATGGCGGCGCCCAGCAACCAGCGGCCCGGTAAGGGTTGTTCCATGACCCGGTGCGGTCCGCGGACCGGCGGTTGGGGACCCCTGACTTACAACATTACTGCATCCTCACAATCACATCATCAAAATTGGGGCACTTGACAACTGACAAGTATTCATGATGGGTCATGTGTTTGCCATTTGCAACTTTCCCAGCCAGGTTCCAACAAGGAAAGGGGGGGGGAGAAGCTGGACAGTTTAATGACCACATGATTCACTTTATTGCAATGATTCACTTAACAACCATGGCAAAGAAGTTTGAAAAATTGGGCACAACTCTCTTAACAGCTTCTTTATTTAGCAAATCCATAGACATGCCTAGATTTGCAGTGTGGTTTCTGAGAAGTCCCTTTTTTGTTGACTGTTTTTGTTTACTATATTTTGTTTTGCTAGATCTGTGTTTAATTTTGTTAAGATCTTGTCTGCTTATGTTGGCTTTTTTGTTGTCATGAAACTAATAATTGTGCCCTGAAAGGCTGTTAAATTATAAGATTCTTTAGTGTCTTTTAACACACACACATATATATTTGTTTTCGTAGATTTTCACGGGTACAGGTATGTAGGTCTAGGTGTGTTCGGGTCTTTTCCCGTGTAAGATTAAGAGTATCTTGGCGACATTTCGGCGAGGTCCCACTCGCCATCTTCAGGCTGGTGCTTTCGGCTTCCTTTTTTTGCTTGCACAATCACGAAGCCGAAAGCACCAGCCTGAAGATGGCGAGCGGGACCTCGTTGAAACATTGCCAAGATGCTCTCAATCTTACATGGGAAAAGACCCGAACGTGCCAAGACCCGTGAAAATCTACAAAAACAAATATGTATGTATGTGTATGTATGTATGTATATATGTATGTATGGTATTCAGCTTTGTTCGGGTATTTTCCCACGTCATTATAGTTGTGCTTTTAAAGTTGTAGCAACGTTTCGGCAGAATCTCATCTGCCATCATCAGGCTTCTGTATTGTGTTCATCTGTGAGTCAGACTTTCACAGCAGTTTCTGTTTTAAATTTGGGGCTAGCCTACTGCTGTGCCAGAATGGTTTTTTCTTCATCCTGATTGGTTGGGAGTCTTGGTCTGTGTTTATTGGTCCCAACCAATCAAGACCAAGACTCCCAACCAATCAGGATGATGAAAAAACCATTCTGGCACAGCACCCATTGGCAATTTCAGGAATTTCAAATTTGGATTAATGAGTAAACAATATTAAAGGGAAGGTCATTCATCAGCCGAGCAAAGTTTTACTTGTTTCATATCCTCATAAAGTTTTTTTCTAAAGAAATGATGCCACAAATTTAATTCTGCTTGTTTATTTGTATATTTTCTCTTCTCAACTTTATTCTGACAGGACAGATCTATGCCTATCTACCCAGAAGTAAGTCCCATTGATTGATGTTTCCATTAGACATAATCTTGGATAAGTATTTTCCAATTTGCCCTTAATAGTCTTGCCAGAATACTATCCGTGGAGAAGAGAACTTTATAATGTTGCTTCAGATTGATCAGGGTTCATGCTCACTGCAAAATAGTGTCCAAACTATATCCTGAGCTTTGATTCCTCATGAACTGTTGTGTAAGATCTCTCTTTGCTCTGTTTTGCTGATGAAAGATTTTTCTAGGATTTAGTGTTGGGGCATTGCTTGATAGGCATTGCTTTGAACACTGCTGAGATCTGGGTGAAACAAACATATTTTGTTTGGCCTGTAGTGTCTCCAAATGTTTTTTAAATTTAAAAAAATCTGCTTCTGTATGATTTAGTTACCATATCTGTAAAGTGTTCTATGTATTCCGACTTCCATGTTATTTGCACAGTCAAGCAACATATTGACTGGTTCACATATTTTGCTAGGCCATTGTTTTTTTTCTGCTTGAAAAAGCCACAGTGGCTGACTATGTGTGCAAAAATAACATGAGGATTTGTTTTGAAGTGTTTTTGATTAGTTCCTACCAAACCATATTTGCACAGTGAACATTCTAATATCCATCATTGGTAATTGCTCTGTTACAGAGAAGCAACTTTTTGTCTTGAATTATTTAACACCAAAGCTGAAAATATTGTTTTCTACCACCATCTCAATCTTTTATTCTGCCTTCATGCATTTATAAGCATTGTTCTCAGGTTCCCTATCTGGCTTTTGCTATCACATTTCACTGGGCTTAGAATTAACCTTTTTTTAGTTTGAGCATATCATTATCTGATCTTATAATTATACACCAGTGTAGTATTATTAGGCATATCATAATTATACACTTGAAATATTCAAATATACTTCAGGTATTATTAATATAATAAAAGTAAAAATGTAAATAAGTAGTTACAAACCTAGCACTGTGTATAACTAAGTTGTTAATGCTTCTGCTAAATGGCAGCTTAATTTTTAAAAAATGGGAACGTGAACATTTTTGAAAAACAAGTTGAAATGTCCTGAGCAAACTTTTTTTGAGAATTGCAGACATTGGACTAGTTCAGTTCTATTACGGTACTTAGCCTTTATATTCAAAACATAATTGGTTATGTACTAGTATAGTACTCTAAAATTCAGGTCTGGTTCTTAAGTATAAAAAGCAGGCACAATCTGTTCTTATACAAATGTCTCTGCAAGGTTTGAGTTGTAAGAGCCAAAGTAGCAAATTGAATCTAAATTTGCAAAGGAAGAATGTTGTATAATGACATTCTGTAGTTTGGCACTAGCCATAATCTGAATTAATAGGTACTTTCATATAGACAGACAGGCTTCTGAAATTAATTTATGCAAAGAAGAGCAAGCCAGACTCATGATTTGAGTTTGTAAGAGTCAAAAGACACAAACAGAGCAGCATTCATGAAGAAAACAGAAATTTAACTTCTTATTCTGCAAAGACCGCCATTGTGTGATTCTGAGTTACGCTGGAACTCTCATAATTTGAATGCTAATGTTATACAAATGCAGTTAACAAGCAGTAATTGAGGTAAATAAACTTTGGAATGGTGTCTAAATTCTGCTAGGCAGAAGATTTTCAACCCCCTTGATTTTCCACTGTTTTCCTTTTAGTAAGGTCAAGGGTACACTCCCTGGCAATTTATTTTCGTAAGTATTTATGTTGCCCTTCCTGTTATGATAAATTGCTTTGGGACTGTTGGTCATCTTAAAATTTCCCAAAATAAAAGAAGAAGAAAGTACCTTTTACAAGGAAATAATGCTTGGGGCTTAATATATAACAGATGCTATTCCTCATGTCTATGGAGATTGTCAGTCCTCCGGGTCATGGTTGTCCCGAAGGTGCTTTTTCAAAAGGCAACTGGACTTTGTTTTTTCCAAAAGCAAAAAACAAAAAGTCCATTGCCTTTTGAAAAAGCACCTTTGGGATGCCATTCCTCAGTACAAACTATATGTGAAAGTATCCCCCATTATGTGTTGTATTAACTTGGTCTGCATTTTGAGCAGGGTTGCACTCTAGTCCTTTAAGAGTATTTATATTGGAGAGGAAAGTATTTGCCATAGAAGGGGAGGACTTGCTAATGGGATTTGATTGTATATCTTTAATGCAGGGTTTTCCAACCTTGGCAAGTTTAAGAGGGTTGAACTTCAACTCTCAGACTCATGAACCAGGAGGGGCTGGCTGGGGAATTCTGGGAGTTGAAGTCCATGCACCTGAAGTTGCCATCATTGAAGAAAGTCTCCTTAAGGGAATGAGATTCAGTGACTTCTTGGGTTCAAGGTTCAGCAAGTAGATTCCATGAAGTGGGGGATAAGTTACTGAAAATGTACACCGAATAATCAAAAATCTTTTGTTTCTTTTTCCTTTTTCAGGAATTTCATGCGGGCGTTCCTGCTTCCCTGCTTTAGGAATAATTGGGACTTGTGAAACTCAGCCTCTAAGAATTATTCCTTTTCGAACTTTTTCTGAAACACCAGCATACTTTGCTTCTAAAGATGGTGCTAGTAAAGATGGTTCGGGAGATGGCAGTAAGGTATACACTTCGTGTGCTTCAAAAAAAAAAACCCACTCCTTATCCCACATACCACAAGTAGTCCTTCACTTATGACTGCAATTGTGTCTGGAATTATGGCCGTATGTCATGCCGGTTGTGAACATGATTGACCCAAGTTTACAGCTATCGGAACTTTGAATCATCAGGGTCATAAGTATCTATGTGGGAGGTCCATTGTAATAATGGTTGCTAAGTGACCAGTCATACGTTGAGGACTGCCTGTAAAGCTAAAAAATGTACATGTATTGAGTGACATCCTGAATCATGTCATCTCCCATCTAATTCAGCACAGGGAGACAGACACAGAAACCAGGTCAGAGGCCATAAACTAAGTCACTGATAAAAAAAAACACCCCTTAACTGTAACTTGGAATGCAGTTGTCTGAATTTAATCAACATGTTCTTGTTGTCAGAGGACTTTTGATCTTTTAAAGCTAAGTAAATGAAAAACTAAACACAGACAGACAAATTACTTTAAACTCAAACTTGCTGTCTGGAGTTTTTTAAAAGCACTGATTGTGATCTGGAAGCATAAATTAGGTTGAAGTATTCGATGTAATGGTTAAGTTGAGCAATCAATGTTTGTGTTTAGACATCAGTGCCTTTTAAAATTCAGCAAAGGTACTTTTCGGATTAAATGCTTGATATATTCTGCATGGAGATTATCTTTGACTTACAAATATGGCCGGCTTGCTGAGGAAACAACAACACCAAGCATCTGCTACAACTGGCACTTCCACTTGAGCTTTCTGCCAATGATGAGAGTTTCCTGGCCCCATTTCCCTTGGCTGCATACTGGAAAAGAAAATGGAGAAGTGTTCTCCGCTTGTCCTGTTCCTTCTTTTTGACAGCCTGGGGACTGACTTGAGGAGGAAGCGATTGAGTAGCTTTCACTGTAGGGAAAGGAAACTGAAGGAGGTTCTCTTTACAGAACATGAATTGCTGAATTTTGGGCAGGCTTAGGAACTTTTTTCCCCTTGATCCATTTGAATCAGAAACATCTTCTAGTGAATGATGGCACTTAAGCGTTCTCTGAGGATGCCAGTTTCAGTGACACGTGGAAGTATCTGCTTCACTGTGAACATTTGCTGTTATCTTTGGATTTTAAAGAACACAACATGCGGTTTTGAGAGAAAAACTGAGTTGTGAGAAAGATCTCAATTCTTTGTTGTGGAGGGGAGGGTAACTGCTGATCTCAAAGTAGCAAAAGATGTACAGGTAGTGCATGACTTAGAACTATTCATTTAGTGACCGAAGTTACAACAACACTGAAAAAAGTGACTTATGCCCAGTTTTCACACGACTGTTGGAGCATTCCCTGTGGTCACATGATCAAAATTTGGATGCTTGGCAACTGGTTCATACTTACGACAGCTACATGTCTCAGGATCACGTGCTCCCTTTTGCGGCCTGACAAGCAAAGTCAATGGGGAAGCCAGGTTCACTTAACAACCGCGTTACTAACTTAACAACTGCAGTGATTCATTTAACAACTGTGGCAAGATTGTAAAATAGGGCAAATCTCACTTAACTGTCTCAGCAAAATACATTTTGGGCTCAGTTGGCCTCATCAGTCGAGGACTAGCCAGTAGCTCATTATAAATCTATTATCTGACTTTCAAGATCCTGTTTCTTCTTTTCTTTTTCTTTTTAATTAGAAAACTGCTGGGGAAGGCGGTGGTAAAAAGTCAAGTTCCGGAAGCTCAGGAAAAGGTGGAAGCCAGCTGCGATGCCCGAAGTGTGGTGATTTATGCACACATGTGGAGACTTTCGTCTGTAAGTTCTAGAAGACGTATCTTCTGACTTTCTCCATTTTAGTAAAAAAAAAAAAATTGCATTATTTGCTCAAGGTGCTAACACTTAATCCGTCCTGAATGCCAGTCATTTTGCAAAGGAGTTTAGACATTGATTCTTGAATGCCATGGAAATAAGTAGCATACCACTTAACATCCAGAGTTTGGAATAACAACTACAGTACTAACAACACAGCTTCATATTACCATTGACCCAAACCATGTCCTTGTGCTGTTTCAGTCCTTTTATTTGCTGATTCAGCAGGACCTAATCAAAGAAATTAATGGAGGGCAAATAGTCAAGCTTGTTTCTCAGTTGTATAATCATCAGCCATCTAATCTTAGAGTTGTCAATGCAGCCCGCATCAAAAACCCCGATGTTAGGTAGTCTTTTTAATATGCTTGAATCTTCAGCTTTTAAATCATTTTTTTTTCTTGCTTGCTAACTTCAGAGTGATCTTGTTCTACATGCAGCGTATCAGCTTTGTGTGTGATACTCTGCGATTGGTGGAGTCATGGTTATTAGCCCTAATTAAAGGTGTCTTTGCATTAAGTGCTAAATGGCAGCTTCCCTCCACCCAAGGGGTGGGGCATGTATTGCATGTCCCAAAATTGTGCTTTATCACTGTACATGCTTACTCACTAACCAATCTTTCAACATGAGCAGGAAAAAAAGAACCTTTATGTGATTTTTTTTCTGTTATCCCAAGTGGCATCATAAATCTAAGTTTATGTCCTGCTGGCAATTAAGATTGTTGGAAATAGATACGTTCAGGTTTTAGAAACTGATTATCTGAGAGAACTGGGTGGTTTTTTTTAAAACATGGGCTTTAAGCTACACTTTGATGAAATGAATTTTAATGTTTATCTGTTTATATCCTTACCTTCATAAGAGTTCAGGGGACAAACAAAAGTTTATCTCATAGCTTTCTGAAATAGATTAGTATGTGAACAAGGCAGTACTTTTGCTAAAGACCTCTGACTGGTATGGCATATTAAAAATGTTAAAAGTACAACAGATTTTCTTAAAAGCATGTCATAGATATTAATATTAACCCAAGCAGCAAAAAAAGAAAAAGTTGTGCTAATAACAGCTACCTAAATGGTTTGAGTAGATGGCTGTGGTGACTTCTGATCAAGAAGCAAATAATAAAGAACATTTTTAGACAAGAGATTGTACCTGAATGAGATCTCCTGGTGTATATCAGCAGTAACCTAAACTCTATACGAGTTGATCACAACCACTGACAGGCAGGATTTTAGGATTAGTGAGCTTTGTGCAGCGTTGTGGTGTTTGTTTTGTTTTTGCCAGTCTCTTGGAATAAGATTTAAAACATTCATCTGGACAATGGCTATTGAAGGGCCTTTTTTTTCCACTTCAGCGTGTTCAGCTGGAAAATAAATCGCATACACCAATACCCATGGTTCTTAAATGAATAAGTAAAATTGAATTCACTTAGAAAGTAAAACAGATTTGGTGTTCCATGTTATGCTTGACTTCAGGGAGTTGTCTAAATTAACTCAAAATAGTTTACTTATATCCCTCTCATTTACAGGAAATATCAGGTATACAAAATTAATTATTTAACCATACAATGTACCATATTATATAATCTGTAATCATGTAGAATATATCTAACACTTGAAGCATAAAGACCAGTAAAGAATTCCAAAAGTGATGCCTAAACTCAAT
Source organism: Notechis scutatus (assembly GCF_049901735.1). NCBI lineage: Eukaryota > Metazoa > Chordata > Lepidosauria > Squamata > Elapidae > Notechis > Notechis scutatus. The sequence continues at coordinate 14,172,880 of NC_142019.1, forward strand.
TAATGTTTACAGCAAACTGTTCTAGTTTTCCAAATGTGTTAAACACCCTATCAAAATTTAGGTTTGGTCGGTTTCCAGTAGAAGAGGCACAAAAGACATCCTAAAATCATTAAGGGACATGGTGCCAAAGCTGCAATGCTACTGAGGAACTTTTTTCCCTTTAAACTTTTAAGTTCAATCTCCAGATGAGCTGGAGAGCAAAGTCCTTGTGATCCTAGGTGGGGTTAAATGGGAATACATTGAGTTAGTCTTCAAATACTTAGATCTTTAAAAGTTAAGCTCAGGTCTTGAATTGAACTTAAAAGCATTTAGGAAGGCAGTGGAAATTCTGCATCAAGAGTTAAATGTTCTGATTTATAAGCACCAGGAGAAAAAAGTCCTGGTCACCTCATTAGGTCGAACTAAAGGTTCCAAACTTTTTGGGAATTGTTTAAAATATTTGGAAATCATACTTTAAGATAACTTTCAACAATGGGAAAGGGCGGATTTCTGGCTGTCTCAATCATCACTTGGAACAACGGCCATTGATCCTGAAAATTGCTGTACACTAGTTCTTAAGTCTGTGTAAATATATATGATGTCACCCCTTTGTCTAAGAACATACATGGCACAATAGAAATAAAAGCACTGTAATCACAGTGTGTGTGGTTTTCAAGCAGATGAAAAGTCAATTTTCTGGGTGATTCTTTTAAAAAATCTTTTGAAAGTACACAGCTATCAAATAATAGTTTTCATATGATTAATCTCTTATGTGCAGTGCTACATGGTCTGGGGCTTTTCAGGAGAAACTGGAGTTGGGACTTGTGTGGCTGGAACATAGTCTTTGTCTAATTAGAAGTTTGTGAAATTGGCTCCAGGAAGCTTTTCATTTTGAAAAAGGGGAAAGGGAGCTCATACTAACAAAAATTTAGTGCTTTTGACACCAAACCTGTCAAATTTGAGTTTTGAGGGGCCATCTGTGGACCAACCTCCCCTTATTTTATAAGGATTTGATAGCTCATTTTGTAAGCACTGTATTTCAAACCGACTGTTTAACTTGCCTGGTTGGAAAACCAGCTGTTGCCAAGCAGGTTCTGATTCTACTTTTTTGCAGCTTCCACCCGCTTTGTGAAATGTGAAAAATGCCACCATTTCTTCGTTGTGTTGTCAGAAGCCGACTCCAAGAAAAGCATCCTTAAAGAGCCAGAGACAGCGGCAGAAGCTGTAAAATTGGCCTTCCAACAGAAGCCACCACCTCCACCCAAGAAGGTACAAGCCAATTAACCTTAGCTGAGGGGACACCACCTCTTTCATATTGTATGCTTTTTTAATTTAAATGGATGAGCTAAATTACTGTAGCCTTTGGCTGTCAATCCTCATTAATTGGGCTCTTAATGTACCATCTCTTGTGAAATCATACTATCCTTTCCTCTAGATCAGGGATATCAAACTGGCAGCCTGCTGGCCAGATGTGTCATGTGCAAGCCATGCCCACCCCAGCTTTGTGAATGGGAAAAACGTGAAACATCACACGACGGCAAAGTAATGCCACGAGTTTGACACCCATGCTCTAGATGTTGAGACTTAAAAGAGTGCAAAGAGCAACAGAGATGATTAGGGAACTGGAGGTTAAGTCACATAAAGAATTGTCATAGTTTGTCAACTGTCATAGTTTATGTGACACTTCATGTCTATCCAAAAGTTCGTCTCCATTCCTCACATTTTCCAAGACCTTTTAAAGTACTGGTGCCTGTACATATCATTATATATACACCAACTGATATGTATATGTAAAAAATTTTTTAAAAAGTATTAGTACTATCTCACATTTTCTCAATTTTTCCAAGAATTATACTCTTAAAGAAGAAGAAAAGCCTCTTGGTTTCCAAAAAATACCTTGCTGGCTTTCCTAGTTTTGTAGCCCTCATAGCTTCCCTGAAATATTTTTAAGCTCTGTAGTTTTGACAAGCTTTAGAAAAAGATTCTTTGGTGCAGTTCCCATCTGAGAGCCTTCCCATCTTTTTTTAAAAAAACTTTGCACTGCCAACTCCCCAAACCAAACCACCACATGTTGGAAGCAAGGAATCTTAAAAGCTCATAGTATAAAAACAGTTGCGGAGAAAGGAGTCCCTTGAATCTTAACAGAAGCTGAAAGGTAAATAACAGTCCTGAAGCCTTCGCAGTCAGGCCTCCCCTCCCTTTCTGATCCTGAATTTTTATTGCTTATCTCTACTAATGAAGCGCCTTCTGTTGTTGAGGATCTATTGGCTTTTTCTGCTAGATTTATAACTACCTCGACAAGTACGTTGTTGGTCAGTGTTTCGCAAAGAAGGTGCTTTCGGTTGCTGTGTACAATCACTACAAGAGAATCTACAACAATATCCCTGCCAATCTGAGGCAACAAGCCGAAGTTGAAAAACAGGCTTCTCTAACTCCAAGAGGTTGGTAGAGCATTTTACCTTGCATTCAGGGACAGTTGGATACGATCTTTCCTACTGTGGTCCACGTGCAAATGACTGTTTTTAAAAAGTGCAGAAACTGTTGGTGTTAGTAGCTCACTTGCACAAGGAGCAGATAACTGATACTCGTTATTTTATCTATCTCTCTCTCTCTCTCTCTTTTTTTAATTTTGCAAGTATAAGGCTTCCTTAGTAATTTAAAATAAAAATAAATAAAGCAGAATAAAATAAAACAGAAAAAAGATAACAAACATATATCAAAAAGAGGCCCCAGAAAAGAAAATGAGATTTTTTTAAAAAAAAATCAAATTGAAATACAGTTTGTTGAGGTAAAAAACAGATCATCAAATGGAGGGATGGAATGAGAGCAAATCCCTTTTTTTTTTTTTACTGACTTCCTCTCTTGCAGTTTTTCTTTCCCATTATTTTAAAATATCTTAAAAGCTGCTTTAAATATCTGTACTAGTTTCATGTCCTCTGTACTTCCAACACATAGGAACTAACAGCTGGAATTCTTTCAAGTGTTTGCAAATAAATTCACATAAGGAATTTATGGATACCGAATGCCAAATAGGATACTATTCTTTTAATGGATAAACAGTTGAGATATCTTTGATTCTGCTACAAGCAGTAATAAAAAAGTGTATACAGCCAAAGGCAACACAGCTATTTTCAGCATGGCATACATAGTATTATTAGCAAATTGGAAAGAAAACATATCAATACAAATCTTTTTTCCAGCCACAAGGAAGGACAAAAAACAGTATTATCATTTTAAAAATTCATTGAATTGTTGTAGCCACCATGAGAGTAGGTGACTTTATTAAAGAGGTGTGGTTCAATAAAAACACGTGATTTCCTGTAATGATGCTGACATTAAATGGGCCATTAGGGATTTGTCCAAAAAAACAAAAATAGAAGTAGAACTATTAAGTTATTTAGACTTCGATGTGAAGGTTTTTTGGGGTGGCACTATACAGTAATATTTTCCCATTTTTATGCCATGTGACAGACTGCAATCTTGGGAGGAAATCATATTGAATTTAGCAGAGCTTTCTTTCTGAGTAGACATTTATGACAGGTAGTTCTCAACTTATGACCAAAATTGTTGCTAAGTAAGACATTTGTTAAGTGAGTTTTGTCCTGTTCTACAACCTTCTTTGCCATAAGTTAAGTAAATCATTGCAGTTGTTAAGTTAGTAACATGGTTGTTAAATAAATCTGGCTTCTCCACTGACTTTGCTTTTCAGAAGGTTGGAAAAGGTGATCCTATGAGTGTGGGACACTGCAACCAGCATAAATACGAAACAGTTGCCAAGCATCTGAATTTTTATCACATGACCATGAATTGTATGTGTGAAAATGGTCATAAGTCACTTTTTTCAATGCTGTTGTAACTTTGAATGGTCACTAAATGAACGATTGTAAATTGAGGGCTACCTGTACATGATAAAACGCTGTACATTTTGCTTTTTTTTTTTTTTTACTCCTATTGCTATGGCAAAACCGTAGATGCTTGTATTAGCAAGTCTTCTGTGTCATTTATAAGCTGCATTATAAAATCGTAAATATTTCACTGGTGTATGTATATGTGTGTGGGTGTGAGCATGTCTTTTCTTTGCTGTCAGTGACGTCCGTTGCTCCATAAACCTGTATTCAGAAGAGGGCAAGAGGTGAAGAAAATGTAGTGCTTTTTAATATATCTCTTATCTCTTTCTCCATCATATTACTATTTTCATCCTGTCTCTTAGAATTAGAGATAAGAAGACGGGAGGATGAGTACAGATTTACAAGTAAGTGGTCTCTCCTCATGGCCTCCTCTGCAGTATCTCTCCCCCACCCCTTATTTTAACTATGAGTAGCATTTAAACTGTAAGCTGTGAAGAAACATTATAACCCCATCATGTGTTCATTTTGCAGCCAGACACATGACCTGACCCTCATTTTTGCTGTGAGGATGAACTTTGTGTCTCAACTTTGCCACTTTTTAACCCGCAGGTGATGAAAGGACATTGATGTGAAGAATGCTTCCTCAGGATTCATACACATATAACCAGATTTATATCTAATTGCTTAATTTCTGAGGATTTAATTGTGAACCTTTTCCTGCAGACTGCAGTAGTGGTTCCATTCAGATACAGATTACCCACTTCTGGGATGTTCAGAGCTCTGTTTTTTAGAAGGTTTTCCATGTAGTCAGGATTTGGCCTCTTTACCTCACTATAGTAAATGTTTACTTGGAATAAATAAGCACAAAGTAAATAAAAAGGAGAGATAAAATGAGCAATTTCTTAGGTTTTTTTTTATACTGGCTGAAATCTGTAAGGATTTTATTTTTTTAATATTTCCATGTAGGCTATGGAATCTATTTTGCTGTTGTTGCTATTTTCTCATTTTACATTAATGATACCCAAGCTAGAATGCGAGGGACCTGTGATGAATGAATGGAAGGGCACCAAGCTCTAAATTAATCTTTAAAAAAGGATGCAATATTACATGTATAGGGTTGCCAGGAACATTTTGACTTTTGAAACTCTCTCAACTAACTTTACTGTGGAAGATTTACATGATTTGAAGAGAAACCAGAGACATGTTTTAATTACTTGCAGAATAAATATTTCAATATATTTTGTCATGGCATAATGCATAGCTGTCATTTTTGTGGAAATCTGATTTATTCAGTTTAAATGGAATATCCTTGGGTTGCTAAACCATTTGTTAGAACTTAAGTCTTGACCTGAACCAAATGTTTGTTTGCTTGTCTGTGAGTTAGCATGTTTTGCAAGTGCAGCTGTTGTGGTTTATGAACCACGGTTAATGGCTTAGTGTTGAATGTGAACTGCACTGTTATTTCCAATTCAAACAGTCAAGGTTAAAGCAATCCATAATTTTTTGAGGTGTCTTAACTAAGCTATTGTGCTACAAGACTGGCTTCTAATGGTCTTCTCTCTGATAACTTTCAGGCAAGTGGAAGAATGCTTGGAATTGCAAATGTACACACCATATAGACTGTCAAGTCGCTTCGTTTCTCAGTTTGTGGAATGCTTGTGTATTTCAGAACTTCTCCAGATTGCTGGCATTAGTCCGCATGGGAATGCTTTAGGGGCATCCATGCAGCAGCAGGTGAATCAACAGATGCCTCCAGAAAAACGAGGAGGTGAAGTATTAGATTCTGCCCATGATGACATCAAGCTCGAAAAAAGCAATATTCTGTTGCTTGGACCAACTGGCTCAGGTGTGTGATCCCTTGTCAGATCGTAAATCAAATTTAGAAAGTACTATACAACATACAATAGGTTAAAAATAATGGTAGTTACATAGCTATTAGAGATATAGTATATATAATATATATATATGTACATAATAATTGCATTAGTTAACTTTATATAGAATTGTGAATATTTACTGTTAAAATGATATACTTTTTTCTTTTTCTTTTAAAGTTTTTTTTATTTGACAGTATATATTTTTATATTGTTCTATTTCTTTTTTGGTCACTATTTTTAAAGCAATAAAAGATTTAGTTGACAGTTGAAAGCACACACAATTGTTAGCCCACATAAATGTATATTTATGTACATAAATAAACATGTACATTTAATAAAGTAAATAAAGTTTGAATAAACTGGCAGAAAGGAACAGGATCTGTCCTATCGCATGAGTGGGTCAGCTGGCTCTAATGCTACTCCGCTGGCCTTATGGATATTTGGCAGCAGAGGTTTGCTTGGTTTTGTTTTCGTTTGTTTTTTCTTAAAGTTCTGTGCCGCTTTCTGTATCCCTGGCTCTCTGCTGCTGGATAGCCTCCCTCCCCAATCACAAGAAGCAATTGGAAAGCTTCAGTTCACTATACCTACAATGATATTGTTAGCCCACACAGACACTTCTCCACTGTGCCCTGAAAAAAATAAATACCTTCCAAACTGAACAAAATTCTTCTTTAGCCCAAAATACAGGGGAAAAAAGTTTATTTCTGCTGCTTGAAGAATAGTTCTGTTCAGCTTAGTTGGATGATGTTTGACCGTGCAGTTTGCCTTTTAAATAATAGCCACCTCTGCTTTCCTGCCTTTCACTGCCTATAAATCATACCATCTCTTTTGCGGTTTTCTAAACACCAGGAATCCAATTAGGATTTGCTCCTCTTAAAGCTAATTTGGATTTAATACGAAGAGCCCATAAACCTTTTAATGGGGGCCCTTTGTATTTATCGGTCACAAGATTGTCATAGCTGGTCATAGGAAGAAGGAAGTCCTCTTGAATACCAGAATGGTAGTGATAACTTAAAAGTTCAAGAACTTTGATGTGATATTAAGAATATTGCTACATCTACTGCTGTGTGTAGATGACAAACTTACATGACAAATCCCTGTAAATTTTTAAAAAGTCAATGTGTACTGTTAAAACTGAATGTTTTAATGCAGTGGTTTTCAACTTTTTCTTCACCACGGATCCCGTTTTAAATACCTTTTGTGGCCACAGACTCCCAAAACTCAAGATTTAAATCATCACATTTTTTTCCAAGGCTTTGCAGACCCTCTGTGATGACATCCCCCCCCCCCGGGGATCAATGGACCACAGATTGTGAACCACTGTTTTAATGCATTGTTGTTGTTTCTCAACTAGAACAATCGCAGTTCTAACTGGTAACCATTATTTCCATGGCAAAATAAAATGCATTTGAAACTCCAATTCTGTGATTTGCAGTAACGGATTTTTTAAAAATAACAAATAGGTAAAACTCTGCTGGCCCAGACTTTGGCCAAGTGCCTAGATGTCCCCTTTGCAATCTGTGATTGTACCACTTTGACTCAAGCTGGTTACGTCGGAGAAGACATTGAATCTGTCATTGCCAAGCTGCTGCAGGACGCGAATTACAACGTAGAAAAGGCTCAACAAGGTAAAACTATTTCCTGTACCCTTCCCTCAAATCATAGCTACGGGTTGCTCCTTATGTCTGTGGAGATTCTCAGTCATCCAGGTCATGGTTGTCCCAGAGGTGCTTTTTCAAGAGGCAACTGGACTTTCTGGTTTTTCTTTGAAGACATTCCACTTCTGTTCACCTCTGAAGAGCTTCTTGGATGAGAAGAGAAAGTCTTCAAAGAAAAAAAACAAGAAAATCCAGCTGCTGCTTAAAAACACACTCGGGTTGTTCCTTATAACTTTGCTATTATTGAACCAGAATTTTTTAGCAGGGTTTTTTCCCCCGTTGTCTTTGACCACCTCTTTATTTCAAGCCTATGTCCCAGGGAGCATTTTCTCCCTCTGTCACTGCCATCCTAGAAAAACAAATGGGGTTCCCTGTGTGCTAATTATATTTGTGTAATTCAAAAGATCCTCACTTCAACCGCCTCTCATTTTCAGGCATTGTTTTCCTGGATGAAGTGGATAAGATTGGCAGCGTTCCAGGCATTCATCAGTTACGGGATGTGGGAGGAGAAGGGGTTCAACAAGTAAGTATGGAGGCTTTCGCTTCTCAGCAATGAAGTAATTCCAGTTAGTACCAAATTCCCACCCTGATTGAGAGAAGAACCAGTTTTATTTCCCTGGGAGGTGCAAGGTTGAAGGCAGAAGTTATTTTCTAAGCTACCTCTTAGGGTTTTTTCCCCTTCTTAACACTTTCATGGGAGTGAACACTAAAAGATGGAAAACCTGGCAGTGATGATGCTTATAGCAACTCATCAGTCCCCTTCTTAACAATTACATGCATGTTTATGTAGGAGAAAACCACAGCCATACCAAAACTGGCAGAACAAGCTTTTGTACCTTGAGCAAATCCTACACCCACTCCCACTGAAGATATTATCTAGTTGGGTTATAAAACGTCTGTGAACAACTAAGCTCATGAGAGCACAAAAGCTCCACAGTTCAATCCTGAGCTACACACAGTTTCTCCTGTTGGAACTCTCTGATTTGCCTCTCAAGACCTGTTGTAGGAAATGGAAGAACAATTGTGTAAATTACATTCATTCGGTGCCCGTTTGACAGGTTCCCATAGGCCCCAATTAGTCATTGTTGTAAACTACTTGGAATTATAAGGTGTTCAGTGCATGTTTTAAGTAATGGATGTGTTGCTTAGGCCTCTCCTGTTTCTACATATAGGGGTTGTTAAAATTACTGGAAGGTACCATTGTGAATGTCCCAGAGAAGAATTCCCGCAAATTACGTGGTGAAACAGTGCAGGTTGATACAACCAACATCCTCTTCGTTGCTTCTGGTGCATTTAATGGTCTGGATAGAATAATCAGCCGGAGGAAAAATGAAAAGGTAAGGAAATTGCATACTTTAGCTGTATAAAGAAGAGAACTCTGCTAAATATCCTTCAGAGGTCACCATTAAAAGGCAAAGGTATCATTCAGTTCAGCTCATGTGGAAAAATAGGTTTTAGGATCATTCAGTATGATAGGCAATTTTACTAAATCATGGTTAATTTTGCTCAGTCTTAAGTTAAAATGCAGTGCTGATACCAGCAAGATTTAGATAATATTTTTGCAAGGAAACTGAAAAATTGGGAAGTTATTTTGATTATCTTGGTCTGAGGATCATTCAGTATGGGTTAATCACTCTCCTGTTTTAAATGCAGTAGGAACTGGAGTTTCTTGTTACGTTTATTTTGGAGACCACCATTAAAAATGGGACAGTGGAGCTTAAAAGGCTGTATTTTTACCCACAAATTCATTGTCAAACATCCAGATTGCTCTAGAGTAAACAGACTGTTCAATGGTCATATTTTACAGTATTGCAGTCTGTTTTCCTAAAAACATAATGTAATGCATTAAATAATTATGTCTAATATCAAAGGTTTTTAATATTTAAATATATATGTCACTTAGGAAAAAAATAGATGTGTTATAAGACCAGGTGAATAAAGGAGGTGCTGCACCCTTCATGAGGAGAATAAAGGTTTACAGAAATAGCCCAATACAACATAGAAAATGCTATGCCAACTTTTTAATCTTGTACTTTAATTGAAACCATCAAGCATCAGTTTTTTGATGCCAGGTATTTTTCCCAGACCATCTTATACCACAAAGAGATACCAGAACATAACAAAATTATATATTTTTCATGTGATCAGTAGGTACTGTTTGCACAAAATTCTTATTTAAAGTATAAGTTTCCAGCCAGAAATGTCTTCAAGATTTCATGATGCCTGGCAGTTTGCATCCAACACTCTAAATATTTGTTAATCCAACAAAAGAGAATATTCGTTAATAACCATATTCTTTTTAGGAGAAATGCTCTCATTGTCTGGAAGATGAAAACTATTTTGTACTTTAGTTGCTATAATGACTACTTTTGGACATAAGTTGTTTATCCATGGCTTTCACATGGAAAAATTGGATTCAAATCCTTCTGTGACATTTCTGGACAAGTTATATCGAATTTAGACTGATTCGTTGATTTTGTTGAAATCTCTCTCTAAACGTCTCATGAAAAAAAAAGAGGGATGGCAACAATTAAACTTCAGTTTTACGAACCAAATAGTATATTACATGGTATATTACATTTGAATGTCTGTGTATCTATAATTTACTAATTATATAAAGTGTATAAACATCCAGTCTAATTTATAAATCAGTGGATTTTATGATTCATTAAAACAGTTTGACTTCATGTTCTTTTGGTTACATTCAAAATCTACTGAAAGGGGTTACATTATGCAATAGAGGTTTTCCTCTATCCCATCAGTTTTGGAAAAGATCCTTAGGAAAATGCTGACTCCTACCATATGCACTTTGCATAATTTCCTGCAATGCATTTTCACACATCCAGAACGAAACATTAGCTTCGGTTTAGTTATTAAAGGCAGAACCTTTTGTCTTGCAGTATCTCGGCTTCGGCGCCTCGTCAAACCTGGGGAAAGGCCGAAGAGCTGCGGCTGCCGCCGACTTGGCTAATCTGAGCAACGAGTCTAATTCTGAGCAAGAGATGGAAGAGAAAGACCGCTTGCTTCGACACGTTGAAGCCCGGGATCTGATCGAATTTGGCATGATCCCTGAATTTGTGGGGCGCTTACCGGTGGTCGTTCCCCTGCACAGCCTGGATGAGAAAACTCTTGTGCGGATACTTACGGAACCCCGGAATGCAGTCATTCCCCAGTACCAGGCGTTATTCAGCATGGACAAGGTTTGCCTCTTAGGGCATCTTCTTAGGATAAGCATGTTATTTCTTGTAGGTCAAGCTTGGGTGTGCTCAAAGGGTGGGTGGATTTTAAGTGAGGTTAAAGGGATTCGCTTTTTAAAGGGAGGTTGAATTATTTCCCTTTTTAAAGGGGATAATATAAAAAAGGAAATACGATTTAGGTTTATCTTTAATAGCAACAGCACTTACACTTATATACCGCTTCACAGTGCTTTACAGCTCCTCTCTAAGCGGTTTACAGAGTCAGCTTCTTTCCTCCAACAATCTGGGTCCTCATTTTACCTACCTCGGAAGGATGGAAGGCTGAGTCAGCCTTGAGCCTGGTGAGAATCAAACTGCTGGCAGTGGGCAGAGTTAGCCTGCAATACTATTGCGCCATGTCGGCTCTATTATAAGTCTATTATTGCTATTTTCTGTTGTTTTTTGACTACTTCATGACAGATGGACATCCTTTTTTCAGGGCAGCCAGTCTGCATCTGCTTCCTTTGAGTTCTTATGAACTTGTTCTTGTGTCATTTCAGGCAGTCCTTGACTTACAACATTTTGTTTAGTGACCTTTTTCAAAGTCTTGACAAGCAAAGTCAGCGGGGGAGCCAGATTCACTTAACAGCCATATAATAACTACAGCAATTCACTTAACAACAGTGGCAAGAAAGGTCATAAAATGGGACAAAACTCATTTAACAACTCTAGCTTAGCAACAGAAATTGTGGGCTCAACTGTGATCATAAGCTTGAGGATTACAACAGTATCTGTTTTACCTTTAAGTCCATTAGACTTCTCTAAACGGAAGCATAATTGTCATGTGAGAAAAAAAATCCAAGTATTTGAAAATGTAGCATTCTTAAAATGCCTATAATCTTATGTCTTACAGTGTGAATTAAACGTCACAGAGGATGCTTTAAAGGCAATAGCCAGATTGGCTCTGGACCGCAAGACGGGAGCTAGAGGCCTTCGATCTATAATGGTAAGAGTGTGGCTTTTGCCCGATTGCTGCTTAATTACCGGGTGTGCAGCCATTAATCCTCCATATAATAATTTCAAGTGGATGTTTGCAGAGTCTTTTGCACTCCCTCCCCTGTTCTGTATGTCTGAGTATAAAATCTCTGGAAGTAATTGGTGAGTCAAGCGAAGGAACCACACTAAAAAAAAACTTCCTTCTTGACAGGAGACAATTCCATGGTAATCATTTTTTTCAATTTCTTTCCTGTAAACTGAAATATATCTATAATATGAAGAGAGTCCATATTTGGCCATCATCTTAGATAAAATGATGTAAATATCTGGCGTAGGAAAAATACATTGATGCTTGCATGACTTCAGTAAGCAGGAGGTTTGTAAGGCAAGCGCTACCTTTGCGCATTCACCCTTTCCATTTGAGGAAGGGGTATCTGCCATGAATCAGATAAATTTGTCTTTCAATCTGTGCCTTTTGTCCTCATTTCCAAAACTTTTCTCCTTCTAAGAGCTCTCTCGCTTTGTCTTGTGGGTAACAGCACTGATTTTGGGATTGCAAGGCAGGGTTAGAAGGAAATTGTTTTATTCATAATCATGAAACCAGGGAGTAGCATTTTGGTACATCTCCTTGGTAAGTGCCCACCTCGTGCAGAATCACAGTTTCAGTGACAAACTTTTACACTTTAGTTCAGACCCAGAAACCGGCCAAATAACTGCCTATTGTTAGATAGTCGTTAAAACAGAAATTGTGTACAGTGATTTAGAGAAGAAGAAAAAAACTGTGAACTTTTCTATTCATCCCCCAACTTTAGGAAAAGTTACTGCTGGAACCAATGTTCGAAGTACCCAACTCTGACATAGTATGTGTGGAGGTGGACAAAGAAGTTGTGGAAGGAAAGAAAGAACCGGGATACGTCAGGTAAAGTTGAATTTCAAATTAGATTGGGTTGGTTGTTGACTTAGACGAAGAACTATTTCTCGAGAGCCTTTCAAACAATTTTTTTGGTAAGTGGTTATTCTGTAATTAAGTCTGTAGTTGCTAAGGGCAATTTAAATTATGGAGACTATCCTTAAATGTTCATTTTGGTGTTAATAAAGAATTCAGCTTGCTTTCTTTTTATTTTCTGATCAGTTCTATGTTTTGATTATTTTAGCCATTTGACGTTACTTCCGTTTCAATTATAGGACTCCAACTAAAGATTCCTCGGAGGAAGAATACGACTCGGGAGTAGAAGAAGAAAGTTGGGCCCGCCAAGCAGATGCCGCAAACCATTAAACAGTGATTGTTCTTCAGCAAAAGCGCTCAGTCTTTGTTTGAGACCATACGAGGCCCTGCAACCTGTTGCTAACATTGGATTCTTCCCGACTCTAGGGGGACCCATGGTTGAAAACTTTGGCCTCCCTCATGGGGAATCAGATCATGAGTTTCTGTAACATCACACTGGGTCTGTTCAGTGGACAATTGGACTAAAAATGATATAATGTTGAGAAAGTGAATTGTATATTAACTTTTGTTCAATTAAAAAACCCCCACAAAAAACGTGCTTTTTAAACTGGCTGAAGAGGAATGGTAACGCAAACACATTTTCCCCCTTACCCCCCATTCCTTCCTAAATTGTCTCCCCACTCCCAATTAGAAGCCTGTTGAGTTCAGGACCTTAAAATATATACGAAATATCTTAGGCAGCCTACAGTCTTTCCTAAAAGTAACATGACTTCAGCAATTCCCCCTCTGAGGTTAAAGAACACGTTCACAAACAACTATAGTTGCTGCAAACAAACTGATCTTGTGTCACCATCATAAAAAAAATATTTGAATGGTCATTGGGCAAAGGCAAATTCTCTTTTAAGTCCTGGTTAATTCTGCTCAATCTTAAGTTAAAATGCAGTGCTGATACCAGCAAGATTTAGATAATATTTTTGCAAGGAAACTGAAAAATTGGGAAGTTATTTTGTATATGAATGTACAATTTTGATTACCTTGGTTTGAGGATCATTCGGTATGGGTTAATCACTCTCCTGCTTTAAATGCAGTGGGAGCTGGCGTTTCTTGTTACGTTTATTTTGGAGACCACCATTAAAAATGGAACAGTGGAGCTTAAAAGACTGTATTTTCACCCACAAATTTATTGTCAAGCATCCAGATTGCTCTAGAGTAAACAGACTGTTCAATGGCTATATTTTAGAATATTGCAGTCTGTTTTCCTAAAAACATAATGCAATGCATTAAATAATTACGAGTAATACCAAAGGTTTTTAATATTTAGATATATATGTCACTTAAGGAAAAAAATAGGTGTGTTATAAGACTAGGTGAATAAAGGAAGTGCTGCACCCTTCATGAGGAGAATAAAGGTTTACAGAAACAGTCCAATAAAACATTGAAAATGTTATGCCAATTTTTAAAATCTTGTACATTAATTGAACCTACTGAAACCATCAAGCATCAGTTTTTTGGTGCCAGGTATTTTTCCCAGATTATACCACAAAGACACCTGAACATAACAAAATTGTATATTTTTCATGTGATCAGTAGGCACTGTTTGCACAAAATTCTTATTTAAATTATAAGCTGAAATGCTGATACAGCATCCTGTTACTTTTAAATCTCTTGCTTTTCAGTTAACTTTACCTTTTAGTATTTGTAAAAACAGAAAAAAAGGCACGCTAATGTTCTTGATTCATTTCAGAAAATTAAAGTCTACCTACAAATTTGATGTCTTTCCTCTCTGTGTGAGATGTAAATCTGTTAGCAAATTATAACCTCTGTTTAAGCATATAATTAATCCACTTATTATTTCAACAAGTTGGTTAAAATAGATGGGAATCTCCATCACAACTGGTAATGACTGATGGTGGATAAGGGATATCTCAGCTTCAAGTTCCTCAACCTGTGTTTGGATATCAGTTGTCTGCAGATTCGTTGTGCACAGCTCACTTTTTAATGTGACAATATAAACCGATCAGAATAGAACTGGAACGGACCTTTGAGGTCTTCTAGTCCAATCTACTGCTCAAGCAGAAGACCTTATACTATTTCAAATAGGTGAGTGTCCAGTCTTTTCTTAAAACCCTCCAGTGATGAAGCCCCAACAACTTTTGAAGGCGAGCTATTCCACTAGTTAATTGTTCTCACTGTTAGGAAGTTTATCCTTAATTCGAAATTGTTTCTTTCCTTGATTAGTTATCATCCATTGTTTCTTGTCTTGCCTTTTGGTACTTTGGAAAATAAGTTGATCTCTTTGTGGTAACCTCAAATTCTACAATATTGCTATCATGCCACCCCAGTCCTTTTTTCTAGACTGGCCATACCCAATTCCTGCAACCATTCTTCATATGTTTTTGACTCCAGGCCTTTTAATTAAAAAGACTAAATACTGTTGGTTTGCAGGGTCACCAGCTTGTTAAGTTTATTGCTTTTCCACAGATTTCTGACCACGTCTGCCTGGTCCGATGCACAATAATGTTACAAAAGCTATTTGCAAAGTGTCTATTTTTTTAGATGCCCTGTACACTTCCAATAGGGGAATATGGCTTTACATTTCAGGAAACATGGTGCAGGAATGGCCATCAGTGCTGTGATCGTGCAGGACGATAATTATCCGAAAGATAACTGTACTTGGAAGATTGAAGATACAGCATAGCAGTCTGGCAGATGCTTGCAGTGGTGCTATACCTTGTCTGCTTTTTAAAGCGGGACAATCATGCTGTCCCAAAAGGCTAAGTTACTGGAATAGGCATTTATACGAATGTTCATTGTATATACGTATTTGTCAGGATAGGTCCAGTAATTCCAGCGTTCCCTCTGGCCACGACTGGAATTTGCACTCAATCTGGTCATGCCTGTTTCAAAGAAATGCAGCAGAAGTTTTAAAAAGTGCAATCAATTCCTGCAAGAAGAAAAATATCACATATTCTGTCCTGCTAACTCTGCATTCTGGTCCTTCGCCTCTCCAAAGACCAGCTTGGGATGGCTCGCGTAGGGTTCAGCTCTATCAAAAGCTGGGCTCCCTTTTTAAAAAATCCTGCCACCACTTGTTGAGGGTGCAAATGGTAAAGAAAGGAAGAATTCTGCTATCTATCACCAATCTCCTGGTTTTTCCCCCCATCTAAAATATTCTGGAATCTCAATGATGAGCCAACTTTTCAAAAATTGCCCAAACATCATTCAGATCCCAACTCAGGCATTTGAACCCAGGCAGATCACAATTAACTCAAGATGTTTATATCTCTGTGGTCAGATGCAATAGAGGTAGTCCTCGACTTACAAAATTTCATTTAGTGACTAAAGTTACAATGGAACTGCAAAAAGTGACTTACGACCATTTTTCACAGTTACCACCTTTGTAGCATCCCCATTGTCATGTGATCAACGTTCAGATGCTTGGCAAGTGGTTCATAGTTATGACCGTTACCTTTTGCAACCTTCTAACAAGCAAAGTCAATGGGGAAACCAGATTCACTTAACCACCGGGTTACTAACTTATCAACTGCAGGGATTCGCTTAACAAACTGTGGCAAGACTGGTCGTAAAGTGGGGCAAAACTCACTCAACAAATGTCTCATTTAACAACAGAAATTTTGGCTCAATTGCAGTCGTAAGTCAAGGACTACCTGTATAGACCCTGCAGCCAGGAAGGTTTCCCACAGGGGGGTCTTCCTTTGCCCATTTTCTCTATGCCCTTCCCCCCCCCTCCAACAAATCCAAAGATTGTTTTTTTCCCAAAAAAAAGCTGATTGACTTCGTTTTTGCCCTTGAAGACGTTTCCCTCCTTCATTTGAGAAGCTTCTTCAGTTCTGGCGCAATGCCGCTCCCCGCAAGCCACTCCGGGACAGAGACGCTCTTCCTGCCGACGCTCCTCCTGGCTTGCAGGGGGCGCCACTCTTCCCACAGCGCAGGAAGAGGCCCTTGTAGAGACAAGGCCGGGCGGCCGACTCCGGTAATGGCTCAGCCGCCTCTTCCTCCTCCCTTCGCCTCGCGCTTCGCGGGGCCGCCGCAACCCGCCGCCTTCCCCCCGCCCGCGCTGCCTCCGCCGGGGCCTTTCAGGGGACCGCCGCCTCAGCCTTTCCCGCGGGGCCTCTACCCGCCGTTCCCAGGCGGAGGCCTGCCGCCTTTCCTCCCGCCGCCGCCGCCTCCTCCTCAGTGGCCGCCGACCCTGCCGGACAGGCCGCCGTTGCCATGGAGACCGGAGGGCCCGCCGCGGCCTACTCCCGAGGCCTCAGACGCGCCGGGCGACGAAGCCTGCGACCGCGACGAGGCCTGGCTCAGCCGCTTTGTCAGGCGCCGGCGACCGACCGCCGTCCCCGCCGCCGCGGCTCCCCGTCGAGAACGGGGCCTGACGGCGGACGAGGCGGCGCGGGCGGCGGGCGAGGCGCTGCGGGCGGTGGCGCGCGTGGCCGGGCTCTGCGCCGCTTGGCGGCGGCGGGGCGATGAAGCGACGCCGGGCGAGACGGCGGAAGCCGAGCCGAACTGGAGGAGCTCCGCGGCCTGGTGGGGCCGCTACGCGAGCCCGGAGCCCTTGAGCTGCTGCGGGCCCGGCTGGAGCGGGCCCGTCGGAAGAGGCTGCGGCGTCGGCAGCGGAGGCAAGAGGCCCGCGCAGCCCGGCAGGAGGAAGAAGCCCGGCGCGCCGAGCGCGAAGCCCGCATCGATCGCTGGAGGGCCCGGCGAGCCCAGGAGGTGGAGGACCGGCACCGGGTGGGTCCGGGGATCCACAGGGGGGGAAAAAAGGCGTCATTGGGAGTCGTGGCTGGCCGGGCTTTGGGCAAGCAGAGGGATCCCGACGCTCAGCTCCTTTTGCTGCGTATGGATGATCCCGGTGTGGAACCGCAGAGAAAATATAGGTAGTCCTCGACTTACAACGGTGTTGGATAAAGTGACTTAGGACCATTTTTTCACCCTTAACGACCCTTGCGGCCTTCCTCAGGGCCCCCTGATTTCCATTCGGTCGCTTGACAGCTGACTCACAATTTAATTTCATGGCTCTTGCAGTGTCCTTGGGGTCGGGTGATTCCCTTTTGCGACCTTCCAACCAGCAAAGTCGATGGGGAAACCAGATTCACTTCGAACAACTGTATTGCTAGTTTAACAATTGCGGTGATCCCCTTAACAAATGTGGGAAGGAAAGGTTGTCAAATGGGGCAAAACTTGGTTAGCCTAATGCAGAAGAAATTAGCCACAGAAATCCTGGGGTGAGTTGTCATAAGTCGAGGACTACCTGAAGAGGCAAGCAAACACTGGCGCCATCACTTGGCTGAACTCCCACAGCCCTCTCTTATGCCTAAAGATATTAAATCCTGTAGTAGGGCTATTATTGCTATTGTCCTTCTCATTTGTCTCATCTGTCCTTGGCTATCTTATGATTTATCGCTTGTTTTCATGTTATGATTTATTATTGTAACTAGGATTTATGATCTATGACTTACCACTTTGTTGTTTAACGAGGAGACAAATTCCTTGTGTGTCCAGTCATTCTTGGCCAATAAAGAATAGCCCGTTCCCATGATGGAGAACCTACGGCATGCGTGCGGGAAGTGGCACACAGAGCCATCTCTCCAGGCACGCCAGCCATCACCCATTGCTCTTCCTTGTTCTGGCGTGTGCATGCCACCAGCCAGCTGGTCTTCGAACGTGCGGGAGCACCGGAAACTGGAAGAGCAGTTCCACAGCATACTGGGCTTCCGGTTTCCGGTGGACGCGTGCATACCGTCTAGTTGGTCTGTATGCGCACCAGAAACCGGAAGACCAGGTGGCTGGCGCATGCACACTGAGGAGCTGCTCTTCACGTTTCTGGTGCTGCTCCACCCACGCATGCAAGCTTCTGTTTTGACACTGTGCCGAAAAGCTTGGCAACACTGGTCTATTCTATTCCTATTCCTATTCTTCCTCAATGCAAGTTTATGGAGTAATGGATTTCACTGACAGCGAGGAACAAAACAGTGCACACACCCACTCACATATCCACTCACCAAGGAATATGTATAATTTTACAGCGCAGCTTATGATGACATTGAAGACTTGCTAAGACAAGCCTCTAGGGTTTTGCCATGGCAATAGGAGTAAAAAAAAAAGTTTTACTGTGTACAGATAGTCCTCGATTTATTACCATTCATTTAGTGACTTTTTGAAGTTACAACAGCACTGAGAAGAGTGACTTATGATCGTTTTTCATACTTAGGACAGAGCTGAAGAGGCTTCTTAGATGAGAAGCAAAACATCTTCAAAGAAAAACAAGAAAGTCCAGTTGCTTCTTGAAAAAGCACCTTTGGGACATACTTGGGACTGTTACAGTATCCTCATGGTGACACTTGCAATGTCCCAAGGTCATATGATCGCCTTTTGCGACCTTCTGCCAAGCAAAATCAATGGGGAAGCCAGGTTTAGTGAACAACCTTGTTGCTAACTTAACAACTGTAGTGATTTACTTAACAGCTCGGGCAAGGAAGGTCATAAAATGGGGCAAAACTCATTTAACAACTGTTAGCAATGGAAATTTTGGACTCAATTGTGGTTTTTAGTCAAGGACTACCTGTATTTATTTATTTTACAAATTATCTTGTAAGTATGACTGATAGTAGAAAGAAACTAAACGACTGATTTTTTTTTGTTTTGTTATTTTGAGCCATTGTGTTGTACTTTGGGGATAAAGGCAGCACATTTCAGAGTTGTCTCAGTCGTTTGTTCATTTTTTTGCACATATATTAGCTTGAACTTTCATATAGTGTTGCTGAGCAAAAAAAGTTTTCCACAAAGATGCCCTCCCCCCCTTTTTTTTTTTTTGCATTCTTGCTCCAAAGACCCACTTTTACCTACTGTTTGCAAGGTTGTTGTGTGTCTTCCTGTTCTGTTTTCTAATTGATATTCTTTTAATTTAGGAAAAAGAACTTAAAGCAGCTGCAGATAGTGTGTTATCAGAAGTGAGAAAAAAGCAAGCAGACACAAAGCGGATGGCAGAAATTCTGCGTGGCTTAGAAAAGCTTAGGAAACTAAGAAAAGAAGCAGCGGGAAGGAAAGGTAAATTCTGGACTTTTTAAATCATTCATAATTGTGACTGTGCATGCTTTCCTTTGTGTTTACTCCTTTTGGTGTACAGTACTCCCTATGGATGGGAAGCTTTGTGAGAAAGTCCTAACATTTCTGCCAGTGGATCTCACTCCTTTTTCTGATTTTCTTATTAAAATATGCTTTAGATATTAATGTTCATTATAAACTTAGAAGATTTGCATAGTGAACCAATCCCATCTTGGAGCATAGAGGGTAAGAGACATACAAGTAGTCCTTGACTTATAACCACAATTGGGGCAGGAATTTTGGTTGCTAATCAGTATAATTGAGTCATCATGTCACCAGAGCCAATTTTATTACTATTTTTCCTGCAGTTGATAAGTGAATCTGGTTTCCCACATTGACTTTGCTTATTGGGTAGGTTCCACATTGCAGCCATGTGACTGCAGGATCCTGCAACTGTTGTAAATGTCACCTAGTTGCCAAGTGCTCAAATTGCAAGCACATGACCACAGAGATGGTGTTGCAGCTGCAACTCTGAGGATGGGTTATAAATTAAGTTTTTCATTGCCGTTGTAACTCCTAACCACTGTTACAGGGTCCCAAGGGTCGGACCAGCGTGGAACACGGCCCCCCCCCCTCGCCCCCTCTTAAATGGTAAAGTGCTTCCAGTGAGCTTTAAGCTTACACTCAAAAGATCAAGTCGGTGAAGTTTCGAGGACAGCCTGTTCAGTTATTCTGCTGCAAATAATTGAGGAACTGAGAGGGGGGAAATCCCAAAGATCATATTCATTTTTTCCCCGAAGGCATTGATTTAAATCAAACTCAGAAATCTAAATGGGAAACTATGTTATTGAGCTAAAACCTATAAATGAGAAAAGAATGAGAACTATAAATGAGAAAAGGGGCCTGCAATAGCACTTAGACTTATATAATGCTTCATTATATATAAATATAGACTTACATATTGCTTTATGGCCCTCTCTAAGCAGTTTACAGGGGCAGCAAATTGCCCCCCAATTAATCTGAGTTCTCATTTTACCGATCTTGGAAGGATGGAAGGCTGAGTCAACCTTGAGCCAGTCAGGATCGAACTGCTGGCAGTCAGGAGAGTTAGCCTGCAATACAGCCTGCAATCCTAACCACTGCGCCATCACAGCTCTTATAAACTATATAAATGTACTTCTGAGAAAGAATTCAGGGGTTTTTCCCCCCTTTCATAGTGAGGCCTAGATTCTTTGACTGGACATTTGATGGG
The DNA here is from genome assembly GCF_049901735.1 of Notechis scutatus. Lineage (NCBI taxonomy): Eukaryota > Metazoa > Chordata > Lepidosauria > Squamata > Elapidae > Notechis > Notechis scutatus. The sequence goes on from NC_142019.1 coordinate 14,193,674, forward strand.
ATTTTAGCTTGGAAAGGTTGAAAACCGCTGACTAAGTGAGCTGTGGGATTCTTCTGAAACAAAAGAAAAAGAAAATAGCAATAAACACTTGCGTGTGTTTGGTGCAGGTGTTTGTCCGCCACCAGCTGCCGATGAAGCCTTTGAAAGCGAAGTTCAGAATTTAAAAGCATCAATTAAAAAACGCACTGAACTCTACGAAGCTGAAGAACGAGCTCTCCGAGTCATGCTGGAAGGAGAGCAGGAAGAAGAAAGGAAACGAGAAATGGAGAAGAAGCTGAAGAAGGAAAGGGAAAAACTCCTGCAGCAGAAGTATGACATGGACTCCAAACTGTTTGGGGATCCAGGTAATTTTCAGAATGCTGATGCTCAGGCTTTGGGAGAAGGTGATTTACCCTTGAAATCCAGGAATGCTCTTCACTTATGTAGCCACTTTGGAGAGGAAATAGTTACATTAAAAGTATTTATTTTTATTTCAGTTGCAAGCAGAATTTTTAAAAAGTAACTATTCCCCAAAATGTTTATTTATGTAGTTCTTCTATGTCAACACAAGGACTGACTTACTGAATTTAAAACAAAGTTCCATCTTAAAAAAAAACCTGGGAAATCTATTCTTACAATTAATGGAAGCTTTTATTTCGGTGACTGTAAAGATTTTCTTACTTATTTATATTTTTAGAAGAATTTCCATTTACCCACATCTTGGAGCCATTCACACAATACTATTTGCAAGCTGAATATTCCTTGCCAGCTCTCCTCCAGATCAGGTAAGAGTCATTTATTAGTAAATAAAACAAATTGAGGTGTTGGTGTACATTGTTCAGTTGGCATTGTTGAGTCTGCACAACTCAGGTTGTATAACCGTCAGTAGTTGTGTAAAGCATGTTTTATTGTCCTGTGAAACTTTGCAACAGAGTTGTCTGTTGGGGATGCTGTAATGAGAAACTGTAAATCGTCAGAATGAATTATAGTCCTGTTTAATAAAACCTGTTGAGGTTTTAACTAGGCCCAGAAACTGGAATGAATGGAGAGAAAAGACAATTTTTATTTCCCTTTAAATTTAGGAGAGATAATTTGTTTTTGTGATATATAAGCATTGCTCTAATGAAGGATATAAAACCTGTCTAGAGCACAATTCAGCCCCTCCAGCCACAGTAGAACCAGTATTGGTATCCATCACAGATTATAATCTTCAAATTTTGATTCAGCCCGCCCCCCCCCCCCGCCCCCCCAGGCTCAGCAGGTCACTCAAAAACAGTGTTGCATTTATGCCGTATACTGAACTAAATCATTTATAAACCTAACAGCTACATTTGTGCAACACACTAAGTTTGGCTAGTACTTTTTGTTACACAAACACCAACCATTTGATTTATTGTGCAAAATAAAGTTAATTCAGTCACAGGGTAAACCTGGTGTGTGAATGCATCCATTCTCTTAAATTAATCTACCTCCCACGGTAATTGTGAGGATAAAATTGGAGTGGATCTGTACCATTACGTGCTCTTGAAAGAAAGATGGAACATAAATAGAACAGCTTTTTTTAATGGCCCCTTGAGTAGCCACAGTTCATTCACATTGCCTGTAGCCATGTTCCTATGGTATTTTGCACCTGTTTGTGAACTCAGTATTCAGCTGCAGTGGTCTGAATACATGCTTTTGGTTGAATAATTTAGACAAGGAACAGATATAGTGCTCAGTGTGTTGTCTACCTTTTTCCCTTAAAGGCATGAATGGGATCAATACTTGGTGCCTGCAGGTCATCCTGAAGGAGATTTCATTCCACCTGGATGGGTCCTTCCAAGTGCTCCCTCCAGTGACACCTGGGCCACTGCTATCAGGTGATGACTTTGAAGCACCATTGAAGACGAGACATGGCATGATTTGCCAGTTTGGGAAGGCTGCCATAACGATGTGTGATTGACAACTCACATTAGAAGAGTTCTTTTGAATTTAAAATACATTATAGGTGGCTAAAGAATGCCAGAAAATATTGATTGAGAAGACAATCATTGTCCTTAAAGGTGCTGTTAAAAGTATAGCATTGTACTGCATGTAAGTTCTGTAGCATCTGGTTATACTTTAGTATCATAGGATTTTGATCATGAAGAAAGTGTCAATGAATCACTGCTGGGCATGTATTGGAGTTTGTGGGATAGATATGTACTTTAAAACAATTTCCCTCACCAATTTATCTGTGTTTATCTTAAATGGGATGTAAGTGCTACAAAATCAAAAGTGTCCCAGTGATAGAAAAATAAGTTACACCATGGATCTGCAGGGTGACATTGGCTAATAGAGGCCAGATATAAAGCTCAGCTTATCTATGGGGCTTATATAGTTATAGAAACCATGCAATTAATGCATCAGCTAAACATTATTCTATGTGTTCTTAATGTAAAGTAAACTGTGGGAAGTCAGAAAGTATTGCCCAAGGCAACATCTAAGATGATTTCTTTGGAACAGTATCCAGATGTTTAAATTCAAGCTATTTTCCAAAACACCTCTGTGGTTATCTTGGCCTTACATGGCAAGAGTTAAGTGAATTGACAGATGTGGCTGATATTCATTTCCTTTGACATTTGAGTTACTGCTTTCAAAAATTATAGTGCTAAATTGGAGTTGTATGGAGTGAATTAACAGTAGCTTTTTCGTGTTACCATAAAAAGTGCCTTTCATTTATACACACCTATGTGATTCACATACTTAGGGAAGCTTTTGTTTTGTTTTGTTTTTCTCTTAAAGTAGGATAATAGAATAGGGATATAAGCTAAAAGGGTTTTTGCCGCTTTATATTTTCATTATAACATCAAAGCATAGTTTGGAGTTCAAGAAAGGAATCTTGAACTTGTGTGCTCTCCTTTCTGTGTTTTAATAAATGACCCCTTGCCAGCCTAGTTTGCAACCCTAGTTGAAGGGCACATTTTCAGTTTAAAATAAATGACAATCTCTACAAAAACACAATTCATTCCTTGAAGTAAAAGAATGTAAGGAGGAAACAGATAGAGATTTTGTTACCTGTGAATTACTAGCTACTCAGGAACTCTATATGTGCTTATACAGATTTCCTATATAAAGTTCTTAAGAACAATACTCATTCTGTATAAATTCTATGATTCATAAATTGCAACAAACTAGAAATTATTATTGTTGACCAAAAGAAATGTCAAACTTGGTACATTTTTCTACTGCTCAACGAATACTATTTTGATACACGGTTATTTTACATTCACTTGCTCCTTCAGTTCTGCTTACTTCTGAAACAAAGTTCTAAGTATTTAATACCAGTTGCTTTAGTTTAGCATTATTTACACTGGAAAGACTGAATGTTCTCTAATTTCATACTTTTTCCTGCATTTCTTTAAGAAAAAGTTATTATTTTAACACATTTTATTTGTATAACTATACCCACAAACCCTGTTAATCATCTTTTCTCAGACCTAAGAAAAATTGAAACCCCAGACATGGCTGTTAATGGCATAAAAAAGCAAGTTGTACCCAAATTGCTAGTACAAACCATAGCTTTTGTCAGGGATATGTGCGCAATAAATAGGCTTGTTAAACTTTTGTTGGAAGATAATTGTCAAATCATCTGCAAAATTTCTTTATTGTCTTGTAAAGTTTGCGACAAAGTCTTGAGGATGCTGTAATGGGAAACTCTAAATTGTCAGAGTGACTTATAGCCCTGTTTAATAAAAGTATGTTGCCTTTTGTTTATACTTAATAAATTAATAGCATTTCACACTTGTATCTGGCTTCCTTTGGCCACGAAATGTAGCAGTGGTCGCTGTTGGAAACAAAATTGTTGCAAATTTTTCTTCATAATATTGTTGAAAATACAGACCCTCTTCTCACTTCCAGACATTTTCAGTTGAGACAATCCTGATTATATGTTTCCACTGGGCACAGTGACCTATATATGGATTCTGGAGCAGATTAGTCTGCTTACCCTATTGGAAAACCTGACGACAAACGCTTATTCAAGCAGCTCTAATCATTGGACTTGGCCAGGGCTCCCTCTACAACAGCGGAGGTGCCTGCCAGCAAGACACCTCTGCCTTCCACTAGGAAATGCCTTTCTAATTCCTTGCTAAGGTGAGTTTTTCTTTACCTAAGAAATAAACATGTTTAACTTGGAAAGTTGAGTGTTAAGCTGAAGAACTAAATTGAGGTACAGAGGTGGATCTCTTGCATACAGACAGATATAAATTAACATTTCTTGAAATAATACATTTTTTAGTTCAGGGATTCCAATCCTTAACAAAAGAACATTGTACTTCTATATTATCAATAGTTCATATACTGGGCAATAAGATTTCTTTGTCATTTTTTTTCTCCTTTTGCTTGTATGTTCCTTATTTTTTAATGTTTTCTAAAAAGTAAAATAACTGTAGCTGTGATAAACTTTAAAGTTGGCATTTTAAATTACAACCAGAGATAAATATTACATGCCTAATATTCCAGTTGTGATCAATTCTGGGATCATATACTTTCTAGACATGTCTGGTATGTTCATGAAATCTATTATCTAAGAATTGCTAAAACAGATCTTCATCTTATATCCTTAATTCAAACTGGCGGAATAAAAGGATTTCATTGCCTTCATAGTTTTAATTGGCACTTTTCAATCTATCCATATTCAGCTGTTAAAATTACCATGGGGCAGCTTTTTCTTAACTTGATGCCTTTCACATAGCTCTTGTTAGAGGTTATGGGAACCGTAGTGCTGAATTTGGAGGAAATAAGACTGACGAATTCTGTTCTGTGTTGCTTTACAGATAATACCACATGTTAAATGTTTCACAAAGGAAAGTTGTCATTGTAAAGCAGTTACAATATTTAATAGATACTTGGAAACAGATTTCTGGAAATTGACAGTTTTGTTTCCTTCCTTGAATCTTTTATAACTTTTATCTAAAGTCATTGATTATCTTAACTGATTTTAATGCCTAAAGTTTCCTTAATATGACAGTTGATTAACTCAAGACAGATCTTGTGTGCTTGAGTTAGATCAATATATGGACTTAAGAACAGGTTTTCTTGTGTTCCAGAAATGACTGCAGAGCATGGCACATTAGCCTCTTTACTCTGAAGTATAGGATGCCATGCCGAGGAGCCTAGAATTTGGGAATGTCTGATCTTGGCTTGTTGCCAAATATAGATAAGTTGCAGATGGGAAGGAGCTTGATGTATACAACTTTCTTTTCCAACTGTTACACAAGCTGAATCGAGTAACACGATCTGCAGCAGCGCAGACTTAATTGTAATTTCAGTCCCATATTTCTGATGGGAAGCAGACCCCAATTTCCAGTTAAACTCTTGGCCAAAGCCAGTAGATTGATGGTGGCTGTCCTCCCTTAGCTGACTCTTAAGACAGGGCAAAATAAGACGGTGATTCATCACTTCCTGTTTAGTTTGTCGAGTCCCTCACCTTCTCATGACACTCCGGCTTAATATGTCTTTTGTGTTAGAGCAACATATGGCTAATGTTCTGGGAACGCTTGCAACATTGCGCATGTGGAACCAGTTAACAAAAATATACGTGCAGCATGTTAAAGCTGGCTGCGGTCCCCTTGGCTTGCACGTTAGCACTAAGTGATTTAATCTCTGCAGTAAGTCCTTCAAAATAACCAGTAGCAATTAAAATGGGGTCTTTAAAAGTCCTAAGTACACCTTTTGGTTTCTTTTTATTAGAATAATATAGCCGGGGGACGTGATGAACTACTTGGAAGGTATACCTTTCAGAGTGACCGTAAGCTTTGTGGACGATCCTGTGGGAGACGCCGACCAGCCGCAGATTGAGCTGCCCAAATGGGCAGAGGTTTTAACGTGCACAATGGTAAACAGATCAACTGTTGTAATACCTCTCTCAATTACTACACTGATGGGCCATCCACAAGCTCAGAGAAGGAATCTTGACGCTCATCCTACACCCAAGCTACAAATATTTACCATTATTACGAACAAATATTTTTGCTGTACTTTTAGACGTGCTAATCTCAATGGTTGCCTGTAATTTGCAGAACAAGCTTGAATCATAATTTGTGGGGTTAAAAAAAAAAGCTAGCTTGTGTTGGCTTGCCTTAAAATCAAGGAAAGAGAACTGGATTGTCAAAGGGGAATTGGACACGAATCTGTGCAAACCAAGTGTTATTCACTTAGCAGATACGTTGTATTTCAGCTAACCCTAAAAATGCAATTGCTTAGATTGCTATCAACGTGGTACTTTTTTCTTGTTTTTTCTCTCTACTATATATGCAGGTCCATCTGCAAAGAATTAACTGTCTCCTCTAAGCCTTTTTGAAGTGTGTTTCCATAACAATCCCCAGAGCAGTTTTCAAAATAAAATGCCTTTGTGTCTAATTCTCTCTCTCTCTCTCCCTCCATCCGCCCATCCTAGTCAACAGTTGTTCTCAAAAGATTTCTGACACAGTACAGGTAAACCTTGACCTACAACCACAATTGAGCCCAAAATTCCTGTTGACAATTGTTAAGTGGCTTTTGTCCCATTTTACCTTTCTCAAATCACAGCATTTGTTAGATTAATAACATGGTCAAGTGAAGCTGGCTTCCCTATTGACTCTGCTCGTCAGAAGGTTGCAAAAAGGGGATGACCGGACCCCAGGAAACTGCAACTATCATAAATATGAGCCAGTTGCCAAGCATCCAAATTTTGATCACATGACCATGGATTGTCACTTTTTGAAGTGCCGTTCTAAGTTTGAACAGTGACTAAATGATTGTTGTAAGTTGAGGGCTACCTTTATTAATAGCACTTAGCATTTAGACTTATATACCACTTTCTAGTGCTTTGCAACCCTCTCTGAGCAGTTTACAGAGTCGGTCTGTTGCCCCCAACAATCTGGGTCTTCATTTTATCGACCTCGGAAGGCTAGAAGGCTGAGGCAACCTTGAACTGGTCAGAATCGAACTGCTGGCAGTCGGCAGAATTAGCCTGCAATACTGCATCCTAACCACTGCGCCATCACAGGTCCTATATAGAGACAATCTTCAGTTACTTAGAACTTTGGGCTTGGATATTTCAATATTTTTCTTTTTCCTGTTGTGTTGTGTATTCAGAGCGTTCCCACCAGCAGAGAGCATCATTGCATTTTTTGAATAAGACTTCTCCAAAAATCATTTTTGCTGTTATATTGCAGTGTAAATTTTCAGAATGCCTCTTCTCACTTTGTGTGCGCATTTCCTTAGGTTTCTCAGGCTTCCTATTTAAAATACCCCAATCTATAGATGAACAAAAAAACAGGGAAAGATCCGGTGTTTTGGATGGCCCAATCTATTTTGTAGTATTTTGTATTTTGCAGTTCCAAAATGTTTATTTATCTTCAAAGCCCCAACCCAAAGAAATTAATCATCAGTTCAAGTTAAAAATCGACATTGAAAGTGTTGAGTGAGACTTTATTTGAAGGCAGGATTGTAACATTTGGAATTTGCTTTTTTATAATAAGCTGCTGTCACATGAGCAAAAATAATCTGACTAAACAGTACAAAGAAGAAAACAAAGTGGTTAAAATCCAGTGATAACACTTATTAATCTAATTTACAAAGCTTTCCTGAAGAAAAAGCCATCTTCTTTTCCGAAAGAAGGTTGAATAAATTGGAAGGGGGGGAAAATACTTTGCTACATTAATATTGAAATTCTGGGAGCTTTACAACGATTGGGGGGCGGGGAACTGACTCAGGTTTTTAACTGAAGCAAATTTATTTATCATAAAAATGCAGCTTCAGTGTGTTGATTTGATCCTGTGTTAGTATTTCAATTGTTCGTATCTACGGTATTGGCTTTCTGTTAGCCGAATTCAATTTAGTCCACTTTAAATTTAGTTGTGATCTGTTTACAGTCATTGGCTTAAGTTTGTCTTAGGTGGGATCATACCTACGGTTCAACATTTGTTTAGTTCATTGGATCCCTGCCTACTCAAGAAATATGCATACAGGTAGAATAATTTTCAGATTGGGTTTAGATAAGTGGTGGATTATTAGTTTTTTGCTGCACTATTGATTAATAGCATTATTTTACTGTTTTTTATTTTTAATATTTTTGGAAAGTTTTAATATTTTCAGTAACATTCTAATCTGCCAAAAGAATTTAAGATACCGGATGAATTAGAACCGTCATCATCTACACGTATTGCTAGACTTAAAACAGTTCATTTACTGGCCACTCAGAGTTATAACAGCGTGTAACTTATGACCGTTTTTCACACGTATGACCCTTGCCAGGTCCCCATGGTCACATGGTCAAACTTCAGATGTTTGACAACCGACTCTGATATTTATGATCCCTTTTTGTAACCTTCTGGCAAACAAGAGTCCGTGGGGAAGCTAGATTTGCTTAACAACCTTGTTACTAATTTATCAACTGCACTTATCTATGGCAAGAAAGATCATAAATTGGGGGCAAAATTCACTTAACAAATATACATTTAACATACATACATTTTGGACTCAGTTGTGGTCATACGTCAAGGAATTTAAGATACATGTAGGTCTTAGTCAAAATGGTTCCTTTAAGGTTTTCTTTTTATCGAAGTCATATTTTCAAGCTGACCCCAATGGATTTGATGGACAGAGATAGTTTGGGATTTGGCTCAAGGAAAGAGACGCTCCAGATGTGGTGACACTGGACATTGGAATTACATCGTATATTCTGTCTCGTCTTCTCTACGTGTTTAGCTTGGCTGGGAAAATGCTAACATTTCGTCTTCTTGCCTTTCAACAGCATGATTTTTCACTAGAGAAAAAGGTCCTTTACTGGATCGACTCGGCCTTGCGGCAAGAGATTCCCTGGTTTAACAGGACCCCGAATATGTATCCCACAGCCCCTCCTTGTTGGCTTCTATTGGTGGACTCTAAAGAAAACGTGGCCAGCAGCCACAAGGCAACAAGTTGCAAAACCAAAGAAATAATCCGTGTCCAAAGCTGTATGAATCTGCGCACCAAGTTTGAGAGGCTCCACTACCCTGGCCGCAGAGAGAAGACGACGGAAAGGGAGGACTTAGGCCAGTGTCCTGAGGAGCAGGAAGGTTCAGAAGGCAAGGAGTCTTCCTCAACCACCTCTGAAGAACCTGACAGCGAAGAACCTTTAGCACCAATGCCCGATGCTCTCCTTCAGCCTTTTGACCTTCCCCAAAGCAGGCCGAAGACTTCCCCAGCGCATCTAACGGCTGCATCAGAAAGCGGTTGCCCAAGATCCCTCTCGGGCAAGCAGAGGCAATCCACATATTTTTTAAACAATGTGAAGAACGAGTTGGAAGGCGCCAAGAAGAAGCTGTTGGCGGTCATGCATCCCTTAAACCGAACCGCCAAAGATTCTGCCTTGGTTTCTAAGGCTTTCTCTCTCCACCAGCACTCCGGAAGCAGCAGGAATTTTCGATTCGGAGCCGGTTCCCCTCCTTGCTTAGCACAAACTTTAATCCCCACCCCACCACCACCTACTTCCTGTTGTAAGCCAAGTCGGCTTCATTCAGCAGGGCTTATCCGTCCCATCCAACACCATAAACCTACCATGGCAGTAAGTAACAATCTTTCTTTTGTTTTTCCTTTTTTCCTGAGTCGTGATGTTATAGAGCAAGGGTTTTCAAACTTGGCAAGTTTAAGACTTGTGGACTTCAACTCCCAGAATTCCTGAGCTAACATGACTGGAGGAGGAATTCTGGGAGTTGAAGTCCACAAGTCTTAAAGCTGTCCAGCTTGAAGACCCCTATTATAGAATCACAGGATGTGGGAGCCAAACATCAGAGCCTTGGGAGGTCTTCTAGTCCAACCCCTGCTCAAGCAGGAGATCCTGTATCATTTCAGACAAGTGACTGTCTAGTCTCTTCCTAAAAACCTCCAATGATGGAGCACCCACGATTTCTGGTGGCAAGCTGTTCCACTGGTTAATTGTCCTCACTCTTAGGAAGTTTCTTCTCAATTCCAGGTTGCTTCTCTCTTTGGATAGTTTCCGTCCATTGTTTCTTGTCCTGCCCTCTGGTGCTTTGTAAAATAATTTGACCCCCCACTTCTTTGTGGCAGCCCCTCAAATACTGGAATACTGCTATCATGTCACCCTTAATTCTTCTTTTCTCTAGACTAGCCAAACCCAAATGCATTAACATTACAAAATAATGCTTTAAAGACAGTGTGAGAGAAATGTATAGGGCATTCTGGGTTACATGCAGTTGTCAAACAATGTTGATAAACGCCGTGTGCGCATGAATGAGCCAGCTCATAATTCAGATAACTAGGTTGAGATTGTGCCTAAATCACAGTCTCATCCGGCACTGCTCCCGTTGTGCAAATACATGGTTAACTAAGATCAAAATGTCTGTTTGTGCTAAAAGGGGATCTGCTTAAAGCTGAAAGGGACAATGTGAAAACCAGTGATTCCCAGGCTACAGAGGATCGTGGTTTAAACATCTCGGCTGGCCAAGGGAGACACCAAATGTCCATGAATTTGGCAGGGCAGGAGGAAGAAACTTAAAAGCTGCAGGATAGACATATGAAAATTCTGCTCTCTCTGCACTGATATGGACCATCAGCCACTGGGTTCTGGCTTCATTCTTTCCTGAGATATAATAAATTTTTTTTTAAAGTGATCTATGGGAGCTTTCTGAAAAGTCTAGCCAAGAGCTGACTTAAGGATTAAGTGTCTGGAGATCTATAGTTTACTGCCTAACTTGGATATGGAATCCGAGTGTTGTATTAAAAAGGGTTGAGTGTGACTGACTTTGGATGTAGCTGAAAAGCAGAGATGGGCAACCTTTGTGGACCAGAGCATTTCAACCTCACAAAGTGACCACTGGGTTTGACTGGTCACAAAATACCTATTTAATAAAAACGAATGAGTGAAGTTGCTTTCTACAATCCCTTCTAGCTCTTCAAATAATCCAAGTACAACACTGCCTTGTTTGTTTTGAGCAGATGGTCACATTCCTAATAAAGCACCTTCTACCATTTTTATGGCATTTGTTTAAACAGGTGAGTGAGTGGCTGGATAACTTAGTGGTTAGATTATTGCCCTTGGTCTGAGAGACAGGGGTTCAAATCCCAACTGCTCCTTTTCTCCAGAAGTGGTGGGCGCTCCATCACTGAAGAGACTGGACAGCCCCTTGTCCAGAGTGGTATAGGGTCTCACACCATGGTCAGTGGGTTGGAATAGAAGACTTCCAAGGTCCCTCCCAACCCTCTTATTCTATGTTCTAAATACAGGTAGTCCTCGACTTACAAAAGTCCGCTTAGAGACTGTTCAAAGTTGCAAAAAAAGTGACTTATGACCATTTTTCAGACTTATGACTGTTGCAGCACCCCCATGGTCACACGATTTACATTCAGATGCTTGACATCTGACTCACATGTATGACAGTTGCCGTGTCCCGTGATGCAACCTTCTGACAGCAAAGTCAATGGGGAAACCAGATTCACTTAACAACCAGGTGACTAACTTAGCAACTGCAGTGATTCACCTAGCAAAATGTAGCAAGAAAAGTCATAACATGGGACGAAACTCACTTAACTAATTTCTCACTTAGCAGCATAAATTTTGGGCTCAATTGTGGTTGTAGGTTGAGGACTACCTGTACAAATGTTTCTTGAGAAAGTCTCTTACCTTCTAGCATTCTAAGTTCCTGATTTATTTTATTTTACTCTACTTTACTTTATTTTATTTTATTTTATTTTATTATTTTATTTATTTTATTGCTTAAAATAAATGAAAAGAAATTAAAGTCAGATCTCAAGTGTGCACCACTGATGACTGTGGACACCTGACCTAAGGAATTACTTCAAAATAAAATTCAGACTGCTTCATTTTGTATGCTTCATTAACACATATGCATATTGTAGGTTGATTATCGCACAATAGGAAAAGACAAGAATTTGCAATGTATCCTATCTAATCCCTATTAAGGTCATTCAAGAAGAATCTCCCCCAGGGAAGGAATATCATTTCTTGGTCTTTTCCTTCCTGTTTTTTAAGCCGTTAATGAGGAGTTGATACTGCAATGGACGAGCTGCTGATGAGTCATCTTTATCCCTGAGCCTTTATCCTTCTCAATTTCCAAAACTCCGCAAACAAGATCAGTTCCAAAGCTTCAAAGAGGCTTTGCATTTTGATGACTTTTTCAGCATCTTGGAAAAGAAACAAAGAGCTGATTCGGCAACTGACTTGTCCTTACCTCCTTGGTCCCTCCAACCCAGATAACAAGGTTTATTCTTAAATCATTCAACACATCGAATAGGTATGGTCTTGGTAACCTTAAGATGGTCTCGATTTTAGCTCCAACTACCTTAACCTCTGTATAACATTTGAGACTTTCACCCAACGGTGCTGAAAACTCTATATACACTAAAATTCCGTTGGAACATAGAATAATATGGTTGGAAGGGATTTTGGAGATCTTATACCATTCCAGACAAATGGCTGCCTAATCTCTTCTTGAAAGCCTCCAGTGATAAAACATCCACAACTTCCACTGATGAATTGTTCTCACTATCCGGAAATTTCTCCTTAGTTCTAGCTTGGATCTCTCTTTAATGATCTTCCACCGTTACTTCTTGTCCTGCCCTCAGATGCTCTAGAGAATCCCAGGTCAATCCCTATGCCGTTGCTTCTCTCTAGGATAATCCCCCTCAACTCTTGAAGCCAGCTATTCTGTTACAATATCACCTCTAGTCCTTCTCTTTGTTAGACTAGACATAGCTACTTTCCTATTTTTCTGCTCATATTATTATGACATTTAATACCCCCAAGGAAGATAGCTTTCTTCTATGTAGGATACTTAGAAGGAGGCAAGAGTTAAACTAGGGTGACTTAAGGTAATATAAACCTCACTCGTGTGTGCCAAACTATATGATGAAATTCTTTTGGACTCTTATCGGTTTAGCATGGAGAATGAGTGGAATGGAATGTTTTAATTCTCTGTAAGCCCCATCACCCAGAAGTTTTTGTTTTTCATTTTGTCGAGGTTTTGTTTCATGTGGTTTTATTTGATGAGTGTTTGGCTGCGTTGCTTGTTGTTACTTTGAACATGGGGCTCTTAAGATTTAAGAGTCCTGTACACTTTGAGAGGCGGACAGCTGAAGCCCAGTTAACAAAACTTATAAATAAACATAAGCAGATTAATGTTTTGATCCTATAATGTAAATAACATATATGAAATGTATTTGAGAGAGAGAGGGAGGGAGAGAATCTAAATACTTGTAGAGTGTTTGCATTTTAAGGTTTGATTTGTGTGAAGGTCCTTGGCTTGCCTTTCTTCGATGAATGCTGTTTTGCAAATAGAACTCTCTGTAAAATTCTTCCACTATTTTATCCCTAGTGTGTGTTAGAAATTTGAAATATGTTATCAAGGAAAGTTTCCACCACTTGGAAACTGATCATATAGACAAGAAAGGGGAAAAAGCTTGGAAATTTATCTCATCCATCTACTCTTAGATGTTGGTTGAATTGCTTATTCCTCTTTCTTGCCCCTTTTCACATCAAAATCAAAGTACTCTTAACTCAAACACACATGTCAGCAACCCATTGCTGCAATTCAGGTACATATTTGTCCTTCCAATGTTGTATAATAATTATTTTGTCTGTATCCCATGCATAAAAGAGCCACATTTCTCATTGTCTTGGTAGATTCCAAATGCTGGGGATACAGCCAAGCAAAACATCATTCTTGAACCAACCAAGATCGATCTAAATTCGTGTTAGCAATCCTATGGTTCTAAGCCCAAAATGTAACAATAATCAGACAAATCCAACCATATAAGTTCATGTTCCAATGTCTCAATCACAATTCCAGCAACAACTCTTAAACATTTGTAGAGGTATCCATACCTAAAAAAAGCTTGGATGAAATTAGATGAATGGGTGGAATCAATTAATTAATAATAATTAAGCTTGTTAAAGAGAGATCCAACCTAGAAGTAAAGAGAAATTTTCTGACAATGAGAACAATTAATCGACAGAACAGCTTGCCTCCAGAAGTATATATATATATATATATATATATATGATAGTCAGGGTATGTTATTATTCCCAGCCGTTCCAGCAATGGTAGTTCTGATAGATACAGATATAGATATTGCTGGGAACTGCTGGGAATAATATACCCTGACTGTCATAGCCAGAGACAGCCTAAGAGAGGGCTTGAATGATGACGGAAGGGCTTCACCACCATCTGAAAACTGCACCAAGGGAAACGTCTCCCCAAACCACATCAACCATATTTTTGAATGATACAAAGATTTTTATTTTAAGTTAAAAGCGTCAATGTTTTATTTCCCAGGACCCAGCTTCCCTGTCTTCATTATTGTTTTATCAGCCTTTGTCATCTCCTTGGAAACATAACAATTTTTATTCCAAATCAGGATGGTTCTGAATCAACGTTAGAAAAACAGAAATGAAAACAGGATGTTAATCGGTTTGGGGGTGGGGAAAGATTGTTCTAACTGTGGGAATTTTCCTGGCTCGCTTTATGGCTGGGCTGAATTAATTTTAATATGACAAAGACTTGAAGCGCTTTCTTGGCATACCCACAATGGTTGCACATATTCCAGAGGAGAGCAACATCCTTCTGAAAAGTCTCATGAAAGAGCAGATGGCTAATAAAGATTTCTCCAAGTTAACTGACGTTAAACGCTCTTGTTTTATTTTTATTTTTCAGTCTCTCAGCCCGTATTCCTGCCTCCCACCCTCACCAGGGACCCAGCAACCTCTTAGTCCCCACAGAGCTCACCCGGACTCCACCACCGATCTGCTCTCGCTGCTGAGCCAGGAGGAGCGCGAACTGATTGAGCCGGTGGTAGCCTTGGGTTATCCGATACGCCGTGCGATCCTTGCTCTGCAGAAGACCGGGAGACAAAGCTTAGGACAGGTAGGGCAGAAGTAGGACTGGTTCCCTTCCCAAAGAGGGGACATCTTTGTTGGTGTCAGAGAAGGTGTGCCCTCTCCAGGTGATACAACACCATTTCCAGAAGGCTGTCATGAGTACACCTGATTGTCAAAAGTGGAAAGAGCTGATCTGCAGAGGATTTGGGGTTCAGTTTCCCCTCTCCAAATGTCGTTGTTGCTAGTTGCGAAGTCGTGTCCAATCCATCGCAACTCCATGGACAATGTTCCTCCAGGCCTTCCTGTCCTCTACCATCCTCTGGAGTCCATTTAAGCTCACACCAACCACTTCAGTGACTCCATCCAACCACCTCATTCTCTGCCGTCCTCTTCTTCTGTTGCTCTCAATCTTTCCCAGCATTAGGCTCTTCTCCAGTGAGTCCTTCCTTCTCATTCAGTGGCCAAAGTCTTTGAGTTTCATCTTCAGGATCTGGCCTTCTAAAGAGCAGTCAGGGTTGATCTCTAGGACTGACCAGTTGGATCGCCTTGCTGTCCAAGGGACTTGCAGGAGTCTCCTCTCCAAATAAGATGGGGCAAATTCCTACCCTGAAAGCTGGGGAAAGTGTTTCCAACTCTCTAGGTCAAGGTGAAGAACTTCCTCAGAAAATACATTATGTGCTGGTAGGGTGGGCCCATCCCTTTCATGTATTTGTCTCTCTAGTACCTCCTTCCTTGCCAACTCAAATTCTGGAGAGACAAGATGGCTCTCTTTTTGGCAAACTGGAAGTTTTGCTGCAGACTCTTGAAATTGAAATTTGCATGTGGCTTTAGGGCAGAGTGGAGAATGTTTTTTTTTTTCCCCTATGGTGCCATAATTTGGGGAAAGGGTACTGAGATGCCATGGGAGTCTGTCTGGCTTCTGTTGTGATAACCCTGAAAACTCCAGGGACAATGTCTCTGGCTCCTGGTTGAAAGATTTGATGGGGCAGTTCTTAGCCACGGGAACTTAACTTGGGTTTGTCAGTTTACTTCAGCCTTGTGCTAAGATGCAATCTGAGTTACTTTGAAATAACAGCAACAAGAGCAACACACCAAGCATGGTAGAGATGTAAAGCAACTAGGGGTGGGGAGGGTAGTCAACAAAGTTAAGATGGCAACACACAATTCAAGCTCTGCCCCTTTTTACATTCCCTCCATGTTAAAAAAAAAAAGAGAGAGAGAGAGTGGGGTTTTGATTGTGTGGTCATGGCCGCCATCTTGACATTTGCACACCTTCCCACAGCTGCTTCTGGTTTGCCACCCAAAAAGCCTAGCGCAGAGGTCTCCAACCTTGGGCCCTTGAAGCCTGGTGGACTTCGACTCCCAGAATTCCCCAGCCAGCTTTGCTGGCTGGGGAATTCTGGGAGTCGAAGTCCACCAGGCTCAAGGGCCCAAGGTTGAGACCCTGGCCTAGTGAACCAGAGATTGCAACAATCAATATATGACCAACAATAAAATAAGCAACATTAGACAAATAGCATAGTCAGAAGCATAACCACCAAATATTTTGAAAGGCTCGAGGGCTAGAAAATCTTTAGTGAAGACCGTCAATGACCTTTCATTCAAGGAAGCAGGTTTTATTTACAAATAAATACTTATTTACAAACAAATACTTGCAAATCCAAAATCAGCTTCCCCAAATAGCACCTTCACCAGGGTCATCATTCTAATTGCATGATTTGCATTTCTGGTTATTATTTGTATTAACAACTTCTAGAAGCGCAGAAATTTCACCCAGCATGTCATTAACAGAAATGACAGTTTCATTTTTCCTCCTGCTGCCACTCTACCAAAGGAAAAGGGTTCAAGGTCAAAACACTTTGACCCTATCACCATCTGCATGCCCCTCAAAAGGTTACCCATCCCTCTTAATGAAAAACAAATATAAAAGCAAGATTGCAATTAAGCAGAGAAAAGCCAACTGAACAGTTGTACACTTTGGCTGTATTAAAATTTCTCCTTAGCCTTTGAATAATTATTCCTCTCCAATATCAACATAGCTTATTTTCCATGGTTAATAACTGGAAACACTTTATTTTTATTAGCTTCCATTTGAACTCCAGGTTTATCCCTCTCAACAGCCATTGAGTTTAAGGCTGTTTTTTAACCCCCTATTCCCAAAATGAGACACTTGTGCGTTTCCTCGAAACTTATCCATCAGTTTTGGGATTGAGGGCTGAGTTGTGTCTCAAGGACTATTGCTGGGTCACTAGCTGTGCCCATTTCAGACCTGGAAGAACGCACTGTTTCCACGAAAATGGGTTTTTAAAAATAGGATGGAGGCTTTCTCTGGCCAATCACGGATTCCCAAGGGATGAAGGGCTGCTGTGGTATTTAAAAGCGAATGCTTTGGAGAACTATGCAGTCAGTTCTCCAAGAATAAAATCAAAAATAATTCTAGGCTTTTCCATGACAGACTCCGTTTCTCAGTCTCACAAGAAGGGAAGTTTTGTCTCTCTCCAGGTGCTGAGTTAGGCTTTCTTAGGTCCAGAGAGTCATCTAATCAGCCAAGCAGCCTTAGTCCCAAAGGTGCTTTTTCAAGAGGCAACTGGACTTTCCGATTTTTCTTTGAAGATGTTTTGTTTCTCGTCCAAGAAGCTTCTTCAAGAAGCTTCTTAGATGAGAAGAAAAACCAGAATGTCCAGTTGCCTCTTGAAAAAGCACCTTTGGGACAACCATGACCTGGATGACTGAGAATCTCCACGTACAAGCTAACTTAGCTTTATCCAAGATCTTCGCACTGAAAAACTGAATAAAATCTGTAAAGAGTTTTTCATGTGCGTTACGGGAAGCAGTGATTAGATTTATATCAGCAAATGTGGCAGTCTTCAGATTCCTCACACTTCAGTAGACATATTTTAGCCCTTAGTCCCTGTGGGTGAACCTTGCCAAACATGGCTTATTCAACAACGAAAGATTAATTTGACGGCTGAGCACAGCCTGTAATGTATGAATAGTCAAAGTCTTGCAGCTTTTGTGATACAACTGCACCACTTAAAAAGCTTTTGCAAGCTTCTTCCTATGGTTGCTTTAGCCTTTCCCCCACCTGTTAAAACTTTACACAAAGGCCAAACATTTACTTTACATGACCCCCCCGATGGTGAAATCCTGGAGCTTTGCTACAGAAATTCAAGGCTTAGAAATTGTTTCTCCATTGCCAGCCATTAATTGTGTAATCCTGATTCTGCTGGCTGGGATATTCTTCATTCAAGGTATATAATATTTTAAAGATACAATACACTTCATCTTTTTTTTTTTCCTGCTAAAACAAGATGAAAGAGACTGATAGCACCTTGAAGTCTAGAAAGAAATTTATTAGTTGACAGTTGCAATCGTATGCATGAAGTCTTGTTCTAAATCATGTTTCAAGTTATTCTCTTAATCCTAGAAAGAAGCTAAGAGCAACTCACTCCCAAAATTATTGCCAACAAATCATAGGGCTTAGCCAAGTTCTTGAAGGCTGAAAAAATGTTCCAGGAAATAAGTGTTTTATATACATAATATACATTCTATACACAATAGAAGAGAATATTTGTTGCACGAGGTTGAATTGTGGGGTCCTTAATGCTCTCTGAACTTGGTTGTTTGGGGGTTTTTTGCAGACATTTAATTATCAAACTAGGTAATAGCATCATTGCTAGAATAGACAGCAAACCCCAATCGCTTCTAGTACTGATGATATTGTCTAGTTTGTTAATAAAATATCTGCAAAGGAAAACACCAAGTTTATAGAGTATCAAGGGACCCCTGTGTGTGTGTGTGAGAGAGAGAGAGAGAGTGCGCACGCACGAACACACAAACACACGCACATACCTACTTAAGCACTGTTGCATAGGAACTAATCAGAAATACTTTAAAAATGTGAAAGTGATCATTAGTGACATTAGAAAAGAGTTGTTGAGTGTGACATAGTGATTCTGCATCTGTGCTCCCCAAATTCTGGTTGCTCACTTGATGGACTCCTCTCTCTCCACAGTGGTGGTTTTGCATGTATTCTCACCCTTTTAGAGTTAGTCTAAAAAGAGAATTCACTTTTTTAAAATCAAAGTCTTCCATATGCATCAGCGGAAGAGAAATTATTTTGCAGAGAAAGTAGTAATCCCACATTTTTTTTTAAGAAGAGCTCAACACAGCACATCTAGTTCTCCCTTTCTCATTTTGTATTCATAAAAAATATCCCAAGGGAAGTGAAGCAGATTTTTGGAAAATGAGGACTTTTGATGAAAATGTAGTTGAAAGAAACTAAGGAGGAGAATTCTGCGTGTTGGAAGAATCTGAATTTAAATAATCTTAAAAGATACTCCTGCAGAAAAGGGGATGGTATCATTTCTCCAGGTCAATACTTCAATTGTTGAACTGCTTTTATACTCAGAAGTTTTTTCTTAATTCATTTGGAATCTGCCTTCCTATGGCTGCAATCGTGGTCACCTTTTTACCTACTTCCCAAGCTTGCTCAACTACCGGTAGTCAGCTAGGTATTCTCCAGATATGTAGGACTATGATTTCCATTATCCTCATCATGCAACCAATATAATTACTTGGGTCGAGAAGTGTCAGACACAAGGAATCAGGACCATAGTTAAGTTGCAGTTCAGAAGATAAGGGTCAACAGAATTCAAGAAGGGTTGGACTTAGACCATTTCTAGAAACGTAAGGACTCTAAGCTAATGACTCATTTAACTTCATCTCCCCCTCCATTTCTGTCTGCTGTTCTACAGGAAAGCTGCCATTGCTAGTTTGCTTGCATGGATCTGGTTGCCCTTTGCAAGTGATGATCCCAGGGTTCCAGAGTATATTACTGGTTCTACAAAGTAAGGGAGGGGTTGTGTAAGTTGTGTCCTAAACTATGGCCTAGGAAGTGGATTGATCCCTTTTTACTGAAAATTGTGCTCAGTTCATTAACAGCATTTCAATTTCTTCTGCTTTCTTTTTAACAGTTTCTCAGTTATCTCAGTGCCTGCGATAGACTTCTGAAACAGGGTTACGAAGAGGCCCAGGTTATAGAAGCAATGGAAATGTTCCAGAACTCGGAGAAAAAAGTGAGAGCCCAACTTCTGTTGAAAAGCTGACCAAATTCCTTTGCTTACAATGTGGTATCAGTCAAATGAATGAAAAAAATGATTGTTTCCAACTGCATGGGTTTTTTTTGTATGTGCGTGAATGTTATTAACAGTTGATAGAGAACATTAAAAACTAACACAAACTAATGTGGAGAGGAAAAGAAAGAGGGAGGGAGGGAGGAAGGAAGGAAGGAGAGACAAAAGAAAGAAAAAAAGGAAGAAAGGAAAAAAGAAGAAAGGAAGAATGAGGAAGGAAGGAAGGAAGGATCTACATAGTTTTTAATTCTGTTCTGACAATGATAAGTCCAAAATGGCTCACAATAAAAGTGATGACAAAACAAAACTAAAAAGCAAGGAAAGAAAAACAGAACACAATTAACTTTGAACATGCAAGAAAATCAGCCTGACTACAGTTGGGAAGAATTCAAAATCAAAAATTTTAGAAGAAATGGCCTTTGCCGTGAGGTTGGAACAATTTTTTTTAGCCCATCGGCAAAAGGCTTTCAATGTCACTCTATGAAGATCGAAAGCTAAGTGGACTTTCTTGCTTTTTTTCTTTTACTTTAAAAATGTTTTGCTTCTCATTCAAGAAGCTTCTTGGATGAGAAGTGAAATGTTTTCAACATTTCAACCTAAGAAAGTCCACTTGGCTTTTGGAAAAAACACATTTGAGACAGCCATGACCTGGACGATTGAGTATCTCCATAAACATCTAAAGATAGTATTATTAAGAAGTCTCGGATGGGTGTTTTTGTTATCTTTCTTCTCTCCATCATTCTGCAGCCTCCCTGGCTGCCCACACTTTTCAATGTGCAGAAGGTACCACAGGACAATTCCTTCCAAATGTAATGAAGCCAAGGAGGCTGCAGGTGATTAGAGAACTAACAATCTGGAGATTTCCCCAAGTTGAAAGCAGTTTCTTTTGGGAGGGGAATGCTAGAAACACAATGCAGGAAATTGGAAGTGGGGGGAGGGAAAACACAACACAACTTGCTGCAAGCCAGTTGCCAGCATCTCTTCCTTTTAGCCATGATGTGGCTTATGCTTTTCCATATTTGCTTATTGATGGCTCACTGATGTTACAGATCAGTTCCCTGCTCAAAAAAACAAACCCTGATTGTCATTTAGCAACTGGGCTTTCCAATACAAGATTGGTATTCTTGGCGAGATACAGCCTCTTGTGTCATATTCTCTTGTTCAGAATTCTGAAGGCTCTAGTCCTCATGACTTTATAAAACTGGGTTTCTTTCTTATGGGGGGGATCAGAGCACTCGTGGAAATGCACTCTGCATTCCCACAATGGTCTCACGGCTCCTGTTCTTCCTTCCCACTGCAGGCGTTAGAATTCCTTCGCCTCTTAGCCCAATTCGACGACATGGGCTTCCGACAAGCTGACATCAAAGAAGTCCTCCTGTTGTGTGAAAACCACCGAGACAGGGCCCTGGAGGAGCTCATGACACAAAGCCAATGAAAGCGGCCCAGCATCCTCCCCTCCCTTCCTCTCCCTTCCCCTCCCGAGTCTGTAAATATTGCACTCTCTCAAACCTTACGATTCTCTTTAATCACCATTCGGAAAGTTCACCTTTGTGATTTGTTCTAATCTCTCTTTTTTTAAAAAAGCTTCTTGTTATTGAACCATCCCTGGATAAACATGGGGATGTACAAGCCAGCATGAATGACTTGATTCTAGTTGGTTCCTATGGTGCCTGAAAGGCTTTGTTTATTATTATTATTATTATTCTCTCTTTTATTCATTAAACATGAAATTCACCCAACTTGAACATTCAAAAACCCATCACAAGCACCATTGACTGGCGCTGATGGTTGATACGGGTCGCTGCCAGCGTCGTAGGTATCAACCAAGTATCTTCTTAAGATGTATGATGTTCCGAGTAGCGGAGTTTTTTGCAGTTCCACTGGTGTTATTACAGGGAGCTGCAATTTCTTGATGCATTTTATAAAATTCTTGGACATAGTACCAAGTGCCCCAATGACAATGGATACCATGTTACACGTTTCGCCCATAATCGCATAGTTTTGATGGCCAGGTCGCGATATTTTGTGACTTTTTTTTTCCAGTTCTTTTTCTTCGACTCTGGTGTGTCCTGGTACCGCAATATCAATAAATTGTACGTTTCGGTTTTCGACAACTGTGATATCTGGCGTGTTGTCTTCCGAATGATGATCCGTCTGTATTCGAAAGTCCCACAAGATTTTCAACTTCCCATTGATAACTTTTTCCACTTTATGTTCCCATGACATCGTCATCATCATCATCATCATCAAACATTTTAAGCTGACCCTTTAACATTTTAAAACAATAACATAAAACAAGTAAGGAATAAATTAAGGTAAGTACAGTAGTAATATTTCCTGGAAGGACCAATCAGAAGAGAGCTGGAAGGGACCCTGTAGGTCCGTGATGGCGAACCTATGGCACACGTGCCAGAAGTGGCATGCAGAGTCATCTCTCCAGGCCACGCCAGCTGTTGCCCGTTGCTCTTCCAGGTTCCGGTGCATATGTGTGCGTGCACCAGGGAGTTGCTCTTCTGGTTTCCAGCACTCCCTCGTGCGTGCGCTCCCGTTTCAGCACTCGGTGCCAAAACAGTTTGCCAACTAACTCTTCTAGGTCTTCTAGTCCAAACCCCGGTTCAAGCAGGAGACCATATACGATTTCAGACCAATGGCTGCCCAGCGTCTTTAAAAACCTCCAGTGATGAAGCACCAGATGTGGTTCTTACAACCCTCTTGCGATATTAATTATTCCACCACTGTAGGTGAAGTGGGATGCTTTTATTTATCTTATTTATTAAATTTATATACCACCTACCTCACCGATAAGGAGACTTTGGATCCTGATCATTCGACAGCATTGCGATATTGTCCAGTCTCTTGGGCTGTGTTCACTCTGGGCACTTAATTTTGGTATTTAGAATCATAGCGCTAGAAGGGGCCTCAGAGGTCTTCTAGTCCAACCCCCCTTCTCAAGGCAGGAGACCTTACAGCATCCTGGTCAAATGGTTACCTGTTTGTCTACAAGTCTATTCTTGGAAAGCCTCCAGTGATGAAGCGCACACAGCTGCGGGAGGCAAGCTATTCCCTTGTTCTCACTGTCAGAAAATGTCTCCTTACTTCTTCTAGATTGGACTTGTCTTTTAACAAGTTTCCACCCACAACTTCTTGTCCTGCCTTCTGGTGTTTTGGAGAAGTCAACCCTCTCTTCTTTGTGACAGCTGCTCAAGTGCTGTAAGGCATGCCGCCCCCCCCCCCCAAAACCCCTTCTCTTTGATAGGCTAGACACCTAGTTCTATTGCAATTCTGGCTTAAAGGATTCCCATGGAAGCGTTTCATGCTATGACCAGATCCCTCTTATCTCTGATTAGCCTACGATTCCAGTTTGGGCCTTGCATTAGAAGCTGATGGAATTAACTACGTTCTTTTAAACAAGACCATCTGGATTGAACAAAACCATTTAGTGCAAAAAAGAATAAACCCTGTTAAAAATTCATCTCTAAATTGGCTCAATCTCTTATTTATTTTGAAGCCATTAGTCCCCTACCAGGGGTCTATTTATAGCCTGTCCCAGCTTTAATTGCTGAGAATATAAATTCTATAAACACATACACAGAACTTGTTTATATCACCACAGGAAACGGGTTGCTAGCTGAAGGAACAAACTTGGCAAGAGCCTCTCAGCTCCATGGAGCGGCAAGCGTTTTCCTCTGAAGCAATGAGACTTAAATACTTCGCATTGAACTGAAGTCCAAGTCTGCATTCAAATGGAGTAAAACCAGCTTAACGTTCCTTAAAAGTTTAGCCAGTTTCTTCCCGGCACACTTTTATTTTTATTTTTATTTTTATTTAATTAACATTTTACATTTTCTGTGCTCCGGTTGAAATGCCTGAGCTCTGAAAGCAGGATGTTAATGTTGGTGTGATTCTGTGGTGAGAACCCAAGGCAGTTAATCCATCTCCCTTTTCAGCAGATGCAAAGGTTATAGAGAAGGTCACAGGTTCAACCCCACAGGTAAAAGTCGGGAAAGTTTCCTGCCCGTGACTGAAAAACAGCTGTTTCCTCTACTGAGACGGATGGATCTGTGGTCAGCAGAAGGCACTTTCTCTCCTACTTAAGGACTTTCATCTTTCCATTTGGAGAACATATCAAGAGAGGTTTAACCTATCTGGGAAGAAAGACTTCTTCTCTGTAAAACCTATTTAACAAGGTAGAGGCCTCACTCTCGGTGTCCTTCAGGGGTAGAACGTATTTTGGGCGGGTAAAAGTCTCAGGATCAACCCTCTAGCATCGCTGGCAGCATCTGGAAATGTTTCTTAAGTCCCCAGAAAGGTTCAGTAAGAGGTAGTTGCACTGCGAGTATGATTTATCCTGAGGCATTTTCTATGCAACATCTCCACTGGGTTTTGCACTGCATGCTAAATGGAGACCAGTAGTTACCAGTTCAGAGTGTTCTCAGTACCCTATCGTAGTGTAGCATTGAACCTGGCTATTGCCTTATAAGCCCAAAAATGCATCAAATTCAGATAGGACATATAATTAATGAGGAAAAGAGAACTGCATCTCCAGACAAGTTAAAAGTTGGCTAATTTTCACTTCATTTTTATGGCTTAGTGAGAGGTGCAAATCCCAGCCTATTTGTTTAACTTATGACTCATTATTATGGATACCTGCAAAAGGGATGAATTTAACAAGCAAATATGTTTCCTGAACCCAGTTGGTGATAGCCAGCTTCTGTTTACCAGGTGATGGGACTAAACAAACCTGGCCAAAATTTCAGGAGACCTTATCCCAAATGTCCTAGATCTCTGATGGATTAGTGGCCTTTTCTGCTTATAGGTCAGTACCATCTACTACCTCTGCCAAGGCCTGGCTTATCAGAATAATCTTGTTGCCACAAACGGGTAGATGGAAAGTTCATTGCTCACCATTCATAAAGCCTCAAAACCATCTACAGTACCTAGAAGATAAGACCATGGTTCATGGTGGATTGGCTGAAGCTTGCCCCAAGCACCTTTTTGAGACCTTCTTCACTTTGCATGTACCATCACGATCTCATAATGGTTAGATCACAGGAAGTCTGGAACAATTGAAAAGCGGATTATCCAGGAAAGTCCAGATGTGATGTCAGATGGCCACCACCGAATAATCCAAGGAGTTGCCATGTTTACGTTGCAATACTGTGATCTGTTTTTGGAAACCTGAGGAGAAAAGTTTGCAAAGACCCACTTCTTGGGAAGCCAGCTTTCTCCTTTTTGAACTTCCACGTGCTGTCCTCTATGGTGTACAGTAAGGTCAACATCTTGTTGACCGTATAAATCGTGTCCCCCTTGACGACGGCGGTGAAGAGCGCTCCTTTGCTGTTCATGTACTGGCCAGGTAAAGAGGTCCATTGCATTGTCGTGAGATTGAAGCGGTCTACCATGCATCGCAGGAAGTCATCGAAAGGCCCATTGCGCATGATGTAGAGATTGTCTCTATGAGACACCATACAGTGGCCGTAACTCTGAGACCGAGTCAGGGTCGAGATGGGAAGCCATTCATCCTTCTGGGGCAGGTACTCATAGATGATTGTGGTGTCGAGAGGCTTCCACAAACAAACAAAGATCCGTCCCATGGCTTGGGCACAGGGTACAGCCGCGGCTGGTTGAGGCAAATCCGACAGGAAGTCCCACTTGTTGGTAGACAGGTTGAATTTTTCTACTGATTTCAGCGGTGTCTTCTCAAATTCACCACCAATGGCATAAAGAGTATCTTCCAGGGCTGTCAAGGTGATATCGTACCGAAGTTGCTGAGGGCTGGAAAATTCACTCCAGATGTTGGTTACTGGATCGTAGCAAAAGCTTTGGTCCACAATCTGCTTGTTGTACCCATAGACCCCGCCCACAATGTAAATTTTGTTATCCAGGGTTGTCATGCCAGCTAGAAAGGTGCTGGCAGTGAGGGGCAAGTAAGAAAGAGTCCTCCAGTTGTTGGTTTCCTCGTCCAGGTAGCAAACGGAGCGTGAGACATCCTCCAAGAACTCAAAGGTGGGTGTGTGAGCCCCCACAGCCACAAAGCTACTCGGGAGAAGAGACTCTACATAATCCAAAAGATCTGGAGAAAGGCAGTCCAGGTATTCCTCCAGTTCGGAATAACTATCTCTGATGTAGAGGGCAGCTCTGTGGAAGAGATCCATAAGACCAAACATTGCCGCGGCTTGGTACAGAATGATGCAGTTGTCAGAATTGATGGATGCAATCAGATACTTGGCCAGGGCTTTCACCTGCAAGAAGGAGGCACATTCCACCGCCTTGAGGTTTTCCTCACAGCTCAGCAGAGGACAGTCGCCTTCCAGGACTTTTAACAGGATGCAAAATCCCGTGGCACTCAGGCTCCTGATCCGGATCTCCTCCTGAGTACTCTCTTTCATGCCGGACTGGAAGAGGGCACGGAAATATTCACTGTGTTCCACCAGAAGAGCCTTGTCCACCAAGAAGAAGGTGTCTTCCACCTGGATCCGGACGTGATCCACGAGCGGTGACTGCATAGCCCCGTATCCTTAGCCAGGATCACTTTCTCCCTAGTCCATCCACCCCAGCGTGTTGCCGGGGACAAAGCAGCGCTCCCTGTTAACTTCTAACCTCTGGCGTTGGCTCGAACAGCTAAGGTATGCTTGCCCGCTCTATATATAAATACTTCCTTCTAAAGATAACTGGTCTCCATGTGACCAGAGGAGCCAGCAACATGAGCAGGATCAGATCCTTCCAATGCAATTTGCAAGCTGATAGCAGAAGCATTTCTTCGGTTCCGTGCAAAGGAAAGCAGCTGAAACAGAACAATGCCCTCTTTGGACTAGACAGATCTTCAAAGGTGACTTTCAGTGCAAGGTGACTGCGGCCCTGAGTACAATGGCCCTCGTTGCCTCTAGAATGGGGGTGCCCCATTTCCTCTGGGGTACAAGGACACTTGGCTTGTGCGTGCAATGCCAGAGGTCACACTCTGACAAGGCAGGCAGTGTTTGATGGGGACAGGACAAATACTACATCTGATTTCAGTTGGTTTATGTCCTAGCTAAGGTTAACTTACCTTTCTTTTCCTATCCAGACACATATTTAATTATCTCTTCTCTCTTTCAGATCAAAAGTTGCAAATTTGATTACATTTTTTGAAGATCAGTGGGGGCTGCACCTCAGCCTTGAGGGGAAGGAATTCCCACATGACGCGAAACCTTCTCTTGTAGGGCTTTGCCATTGGGAGGGAGGTTCTCCAAGAACTGTATAGGGCAGTGTTTCCCAACTTGGCAGCTAAGAAGGATGGACTTCAACTCCCAGAATTCCCCAGTCAGCTATTAAGAGGAGTCGAAGTCCATCCATCTTAAAGTTGCCACATTGGGCCAGAGGAATCTAGCATTAAATCAAGGGCTAAGTGAACCTGGATTCCTGCTAATAACAGAAGATTCAGGAATACCAAAGATTGCAAGGATTTTGCAATCAGTTTCATAGAGGCTTATTGTCCAGAACTGATTTTTTAAAAAATATTAGCTATGTTAGCAGTTGAGCAAGACCAGGTTAGGGCTGAAAAATAGTCAAGACGACAGCCACAATAGCTCAGTCGAAGCTCTTCTTTTTTATGTATTTCAAACACAACTTGGTTGCACCATCAGGGCTCATCCTGGTCTCCCCCCACCCAACATCCTGTAGAGGCCCTTGTAGAAGACAACTTTGTCTTCTGCAGGGTCAGGAAGAAGAGCTGCTACCAAGGCAGCGGTCAGATAAACAATTGCTGGAGTGAAGCCTGGGCCAAGAAAACAATATAATTCGAGAAGACTCATCTCAGGCTGTTCACAGTTCACACAATGATAAAGGGAGGGAGGGCGGAAGCAGATTCAGAATTGCAATGTTCTGTTATTGTGAGGATGAGGACGATGATATCCATTCAGTCATGTCTGACTCTTGGCAATTGTGTGGGGCAGGTCACTCCACATCTTCCAATTTTGCACTACTTCTTTGAGTCTGTAGCGATTCTCAGTCATCCAGGTCATGTTGTCCCAAAGGTGCTTTTCAGGGATACTTTTTTTTTTTTTTTATTTGATTTGCCAATTGTTTGTCCCTTAGGAAAGGGTGAGGTATAGGACAGTCTAAGGTTAAAGTTTTGGTGAAAGGTGCAATGTATGATTTAATAATTTTCAGGAGGCAACTGGACTTTCTTCTTGTTTCTTTTGAAGATGTTTCACTTCTCACCCGAGAAGCGTCTTCAGCCCTGAAGAAGCTTCTCAGATGAGAAATGAAACATCTTCAAAAGAAACATCAACCAAGTCCAGTTGCCTCCTGAAAAAGCACCTTTGGGACATACTTCTTTGCTCTGGTGGGTGTCCGCTTTGATGGTCTCCAGCCACCGTGTTCTTTGGTGGCCTGGTGGTTTCCTTTTACCACCAATTCATCCCAACATAACGTCTCTGTTACTGTGGTTCTTGCATAATATTAGACCTGCATTGGTTTTTTAGTCTGTCTATCTTGCAGGGCTGGCATTTACTGAAAAAAAGGTTTCCAAACTACAAAAGCAGTGATTTCTAGACCAAATGCCTCTACTGACCGAACCCTTACTCTTTTTAACAGATTAACAGAATTGGAAAGGACCTTGTAGGTCATCTAGTCCAACCCCCTGCCCAAGCAGGAGACCCTACACCATTTCTGACAGATGGCAGTTCAGTTTCTTCTTGAAAGCTTCCAGTGATGAAGCTCCCACAACTTCTGAAGGCAACTTCTGTTCCATGGGTTGATTGTTCTCACTATCAGAAAATTCCTCCTTATTTCTAGGTTGAATCTCTCCTTGACCAGTTTCCATCCATTATTCCTTGTCTGGCCTTAGGGTGCCTTGGAAAATAGCTTGTGCCCCTCCTCTCTGTGGCAGCCCCTCAGATATTGGAAGGCTGATATCCTGTCTCCCCTGGTCCTTCTCTTCCCTAGACTAGCCAGGCCCAGTTCCTGCAACCATTCTTCATATGTTTTAGCCTCCAGTCCCCTCATCGTCCTGGTTGCTCTTCTCTGCACTCTTTCTAGAGTCTCAACATCTTTTTTATAGTGTGGTGACCAAAACTGGATGCAGTATTCTAGGCGTGGTCTTACTAAGGCTTTATAGAGTGATATTAGTACCTCCCTTGATCTTGACTGTATCCCTCTGTTAATGCAACTTATGATTGCATTGATTTTTTGCGACTGCTGCTGCACATTGCTGGCTCCTATTTAGCTGGTTGTCCACTAAGACTCCAAGATCTCTCTCACAGTTCCTGCTATAAGCCTGGTTTCACCTTGATCTTTAGGAAGTGCAAGCTAGCACAAAACAAACACCCAAAGGCTAGGGCTGACCTCAGTGAACCAGCTGTCTTTCAGCCTCTTCTGCCATGATCCATTTTGCAAGGGAAGAATCTTGGCTTAAGGAAGAAAGAAAACCAAGGGACCAGAACTGGAAAATTCCTGCCCATTCGCTCTCTCCAGATTATGATGAGGGTGCAAATGAACCAACTGTGCTCCAGTCCCCCCCTCCCAATAACACTGTTTTCCCCATCTTTTCCCAAATTCTCATTCCGTGGAAAAGATAACGTGTTTTCTGCTTCATCTCTTTCATACGAGAAAGTTTTATGGTTGCAACCTGATCACAGGCTCATGTAAATCTCCCGATGTTTGGCCTCCTGTTTAGGAGGATGGACATTTGCCAGAACCCAAGTTTACAAAAAGCAAAATGCAGTACAGTGAAGATCTGTAATTTTCTCTCATCTCATTTCCCATTTGGATCTGATTCCACGTAACTTGTTTCCTCTGAAACCCATTGAATTTCCTTGCTCCTTTATTACAGTTTGTGTGTGTGTGTGTGTGTGTGCTGCGCGCACGCATGCATGCAGTAGCTAAGTCCAGATAGAATCTTCCTTCCTTCCTCCCTCCCTCCATTCCTTTCTCCCTTCCTTTCTCCCTCCCTCCCTCCCTTCCCTCCTTCCTTTCTCCCTCTTCCCCTTCCTTCCTCCCCCCTCATTCCTTTCTCCCTGTCCCCTTTCCTTCCTTCCTTCCTTCCTTCCTTCCTTCCTTCCTTCCTTCCTTCCTTCCTTCCTTCCTTCCTTCCTTCCTTCCTTTTAACTTTTAAAAAGTCTACCCTACAAATTTGGCTGCAATATTTCTTGTTTGGCTCTTGTGCCTCCTGGAACGATCTTGAGCTGAATTTTTGAGGGCACTTGCATCTGTCGCATTGATGTATGTAGGGAAAAAAAAAAAAGCATAAACCAGAACCCAGTATTATCATGCACAGGAAAAACGTCCTGCTAACCTGACTTGAACTTCTAACATTTGATATTTGCCTGTGCATTGGTATGTGTGCAGAAAGCTGCCGAGCTCCAAAGTAATGCAAGAGTCTTTAACATATTTTTTTTATTTAGAAGAAAGTTTGGAGTTTCACTCATAGCCCTTTTCTGTAACATTTCTCCTCTCCCTACCCATTGTGAATATAACAAATGCCATTAAAGAACCAACATCATTACCGGAAAAGCATGCCATAAATCCTACAGTAATAAATAGGAACTGTAGTTAGTAAACTTACTCAAATTCTTGTCATAAGTCTACTATTCTTAGCCTGGGAATTCTAGGCAGTTAACACATCTCAAAAGTACTAGATTAGGTATTAGGGTTTTAATCATTCTCAACAGAAAGATTTCTCTAATGGATCAACACAACTGCGTGTCATTTTTAAACAACCCAGGGGCAGAAGGGAAAAAATATACAAGTTGGTCTGAAGCATGCTGGATTGGATTTACTTTTGAACATCTGCACTTTCCATGGCAAAACTCCATGTCTTTGCCTTGGGTTCTACCAAGGGATTATCTCAAAGGATCATCTGGCTAGGTTCATACAAACAGCCAAGCAAAGAACAAGGAAATGGCATAGTGGATCTCCCATGGGTGCATTTTTCAAGAGGCAACTGGACTTTCTTTGTGTTTTGTTTTTCCTTGAAGACATTTCGCTTTTCATCCAAGAATCTTCTTTAGTTCTGACTGAAATGAAGTCAGAATTGAAGAAACTTCTTGGATCAGAAGTGAAACCTCTTCAAGGGGAAAAAAACAAGCAAAGTCCAGTTGCCTCTTGAAAAAGAACTCATGAGACGACCATTGACTGGGGATCTCCATAGACACAGTGGATGGAGTCATGCAATTTCTGAGCAATCATGTCATTTGCTAGGGAGTGAATTAACAGGTTAATTCATCCACTGTAGTGGTTTCTCCACCATGATTTATGTCTCAGTGTCTAAGGTGAATCCAGTACATTATGGTTCATCCAATACAATACAATTAAATAAACAATAGATTGATGTGTTGGCTGAATCCTACCTCTTATCCAGAATGGCGAGAAATGAATCTTGGTTCTATCAAAGATGGCGGTCAAATGTTTTAGACAAGACCTTCCATTGGTGCAGGATCTAGGCCATTTTAAGACCTTTAGGGCAGTGGTGGGATTCAAATGTTTTTACTACCGGTTCCGTGGGTGTGGCTTGGGTGTGTGTGGCAGGGGAAGGTTACTGCAAAATCCCTATTCCCTCCCCATCCCACTAACCTGCTTTCCAGCTCCGTTCTCCTGTGCAGGGCAACCAAAGAAGACCCAGCCAATCAGCTGGGAGTCAATGGGAGGCAGAGAATAGATGGGGGCAGGGCCAGTCAGAGGCGGGATTTCCCAGTTCTCCAAAGTACTCAAAATTTCCGCTACCGGTTCCCCAGAACTGGTCAGAACCTGTTTGAATGCCACCTCTGATGTAGGGAAACCTCTTAGATGCTCTTTGATTGTCAATGTTTGGAGGGGTTCTGGGTTATATGCAATTCAAGATCCTGCATCCATCCCTGGTGTCACAAATCAAAGATCTAGGCTGGGGTGTAAACTGTGACACTAGAGAGGTGCCAAGTCAGGGGGTCAGTCCAGGTCGCTGGCGATTGTCTGAAGATGCCAGCAGTGCCTCTTGAAAGAGATGCTTCTGGGTGCCTATATTTATCCCAAGAGTAGGATTGTGCTGGTCTTTGCCCAAAGTCTCTTTCCCAGAGAGAAACCCGCATCTCTTGCCCATAGCGGGGCAGTCACTCAGCCAGTTTTTATGCTGTTGACTTGTTTAGATCCTCAGACAAGCTAAAGGAGACCCAGGATTGATTTGCAACTCATCCCCCCCCTCCACACACACACATACACACTTGAAGAGTGAAGCCAGGAAGCAGGATTGTGCATTCGCTTTTCTGCTTTCTCCCCACCATGTCTCTGGGCATCCTTGACGTTCCCCTCACCCCCTCCAGCAGGGAAGGCCTTCGCTTCTTCCCTGCCCTCTTGTTGATGGGAAAACGTGTCCATCCCAGGCCAAAAACAGAGCAGCAGCTTTCCTTACAAGGAATTTGGCTGGAGCTCAGCTGGCAAACCCTGCCAGGGAAGGGACCTTTTCTCAGCCTCATTCATTCAAGTCCGATCCAGGCAACCAGCAGCTGTCCAGAGTCAGCGGTTGCCTCTTGGTTGTCAGCAGTGGAGACCTGGCTTCAGGCTTGCTTCTTCCCCTCCCACGTCGGTCCCCTGAATTTTAGAGGAAGACTTTCTGGCAGGTGGACACAGATTTAGCCTGGATGGATGGATGTCTAATCTGGGCTGAATTTCTCCAGCGTTCTTGGATGGGGCTCTTCTTGTAACCTGAAGGTGAGTTGGTTCATGGCACTTTAAGGCTCAGGAGGAAATATTTTTCTTTTGAAGGCAAAAATGGGCATGTTTTCCCCTGACTTTGAAATGTGGAAAGCCAACCCTGGTTGCTTGGGGATCTTCTGACTCATTCAGCTCACTGGAGCCATAACCTTGTGGCTGTGCAGCATCCCAACCAAAGGAACCAAAAAGGGTGGGGGGATTCTTTTTGGCTCTGCCTTGAATGGGACCTCCTTCCCCCAGAGTTAACAAAGCTTACTCAATTAACATTGCATCCTAGGTTTTGCCCAGCACGCTCAGTTACAAACTAACAATAAACCTGGATTCTTCTAATATCAAAGAGTAAAAATATAGGTTGGCTGAGAGGTAAACCCAGAAAATTTAGGGATATATCCTACGGTAATAATCTTTACAGGCTGGGTTTTACCATCGTGCCTACCGTCCCTGTCCTATTGTTTCTCTTATTCTTTTATTTTTCTTATATGTACCCATTTCATGTATTCACAACTATGTATACACTTATACTTATTATCTTGTAAACAATTGGCAAATCAAATAAATAAATAAAATAAATAAATAAATACATGGGCTCAACAAATCCTATTTTCTGGATGTGCATGACATCCTAAACCATCAACAGACTAAGTTTGCACAAGATGTTAGGCTCAATGAGATTGGCTAGTTTGTGATTCACTGTGTTGTTGGGAATTCAGCCAATCTATGTTTGATGGGAAGGAGTAAGACCTTCTACTTTTGATCCAAGAAGCAACGAAAAATATGTTATAATGTCAAGATGTATTAGGGACACAACTGGTCTTTAGTTGTATCTACACTGCTTTTCTGGTCTCGGTGTTATCTTTAATTAACTCCAATGTACAGGTCTGTGTGAAATCCATGCTGGATTCACACATTATTCTAAAGTTCTCATCTTACATTGTGTACTATGCAAACTCAACTGTGATGGTTTGTAAATCTGTATGTGAGCCTGGGCAGTTTTTTAAAAGGGGAAAGGAGCCAATGTCCCTGCCCTGAGACTTGCAGAAGATCCATCTTCAATATTTGAGAGGTCCACATGGATCAGTTTAATCAAGACAAGAAAAAATTCTAGGAATGTTAATCCCAGAGTCATTCTGGGTTTTGAACATGTTCTCTTCATTGGGCCACTGACTGCAGTAGACCCAAAATAGACATACGATCACATGCTCCTTTTCTGCTTATTTTGATCTAAAAAGAAGCTTTGTTTCAAAAATTTCTGATGGAGGAATCTGCTCCTAATCTACTTTGGAATTTATTGGATGTGGTTCTTGCAGGTATTAAATGAGAGAATGAGACAGTGGTTGTTTAGTGGGAAAGATGCTTGATTGGGAGTGAGGAGACCCAGATACTAGTTCCTTTTCGGTCATGAGTTGACTTTGGGTCAGTCAATCTCCGAGCCTGTGAAGTCCAGTGGAGAAGCTGATGGACTAAGAGCAGGTAGATTCAGGTTGTAGCTCCTCTTCACCTACAGAAGCTCCTGGGGGGAGTTGAAAGCAGTTGTTCTTTTAAATCAACTTACCTGGATGGATGACCTTAAATGTACTCCAGAGGATGGTAGAGGACAAGAAGGCCTGGAGGAATGTTGTCCATGGGGTCATGATGGGTCGGACATGACTTCACAACTAATAACAACACCTGAATGGAGGTTGTTTGTGGAAAACATGCTCTATTGTGCTTAGGTCAAAGTATTAAATAAAAATGCGATGCAATGAAGTTGATAAATCTTTGGGGGCTATGTTTGCAAAGATCCCCTAAATCTTGGCTTCCCCAACTACAGTCAAATTAACCCAACTGGTAAGGATAACACAACTCACCAAACTATCAGCTCACTCAGATCTGCATTATACACTAAGCCGAAGGTGTCCAACCTTGCCAACTTTTAAGATTTGTGGACTTCAACTCCCAGAATCCACAGGTCTTAAAAGCTGCCAAGGTTGGACATCCCTGCACTAAGCCATAGTTACCCACCCGTCCAGATTTCTGACTAGCATGTTGTACAAACTACCCTTTGTTTAACTCTGCAGGATTCTTACCTTTGATCTTCAGTAGCACATTACTTGAGTTACACAAAAACCCAGCTGTCTCTGGCTGCTTGATTGGGGGGAACCTTCCCCCCTCTTCTTCTCTCTGCTGACCTATCTTGCTTACAGTTCAAAAGCCCTTCTGACTTTTGTCCTGTGAACAAAATTGTGTTTATCCCAACTCAGGGCTCTCCGAATCAAAAGCAGATGTGCTAAAAGGCTTAAAGCAGGAAAGATGCACATCAGTAGTTCAGCTGCAAACAGAGCCCCATTCCAAACCTGGATTAACAGAGCCTGGAATTTAAGTTTGACCCCAGAGCTCAGCAATGAATAGAGCTCTATTTCGTATTTTTTTATTTTAAATATGTCTACATTGTCTTAAAAAGAAACAGCTCTCCTCTTTTCCTAGTTGTTTACAGCAATAGCATTCCATACAACCAAACCATAAAATTTCAAAACGGCAAACAGTGATACAGGTTACAAGCCCTAGTGATTAAAAACAAGCAGCCTCAATGTTCCGGAGTCAAAAATTGGATTGCTGCTGAACTCCATCAAGAGATGATAAAGCAAACCATGCCTCTGGGCATGTGCAGAGTCCCGGTCACCTTCTACCTGATGAAAAGGCTCTGATTTACAAGAATGATGGATTCATTCTGTTCTCTTCTGCCCAGAGGCACTCCACCTTTGTCAACCAGATGGAGTTGAATGGGAGTGCCGTTCTTCTCAGAATAACAAAATCAGAAGGGACCTTGGAGGTCTTCTAGTCTAGCCCTATACCATTTCAGACAAAAGGTTGTCCAATCTCTTTTTAAAAACCTCCAGTGATAGAGCACCCGCAGCTTCTGGAGGCAAGATGTTTCACTGGTTAATTGTTCTCACTCTCCGGAAATTTGTCCTTAGTTCTAGGTTGGATCTCTCCTCGTTTAGTTTCCATCCACTGCTTCTTGTGTTGCTTTCTAGTACTTTGAGGAATGGGTTGACACCCCATGTGGGGCACTTCTCTGTGGCAGCCCCTCAAATGTGGGGCACTTCTCTGTGGCAGCCCCTCAAATATTGGAACACTGCTATCATGTCATCCCGAGTTCTTCTTTTCATTAAACTAGACATCTCCAATTCCTGCAACCGTTCTTCGTATGCTTTAGCCTCCAGTCCCCTAATTATCTTCTCATTGCTTATCACTGGAATTTGACCAAGGATGGGAACTGGATTTGTTCTTGACTTCTCAATGGGCAGAATAATGTCAGGAGTGGCCCCTTTCCATTAAGTTGCAGGCTTGATACTGTTATGAATTAATGATGGAACTCCTTGTTTTTTTCCTCTAGTGTGGAGAAGAGTCAGTTTATAAGTGATAGTGATATTCTCATTTTATGCCGTACAGCTGAGGCCATGCTTGGAGTACTGTGTCCAGTGCTGGTCACCATGATACAAAAAGGATGGTGAGACCCTAGAAAAAGTGCAGAGAAGAGCAACAAAAGATGATCAGGAGTCTGGAGTCTAAACCATAAGATGGACTGATAAGGGAACTAGATATGTTTAGCTTATTGAAGAGAAAGCTCAGGGGTGACATGGAAGCCATCTTCCAATAAATAAAGGGCTATAATAGGGAATATGGCGTTGATGTATTCTCCAAACATCTGAAGGCAGGACAAGAAGAAATGGGTTGAAGCTTGTCAGAGATAGATTCAACCTGTAAATAAGGAGAAATTCCCTGATAGTTAGAACAACTAATCAATGGAACAGCTTGCCTTCAGAAGTTGTGAGTTCTCATCACTGCAAATTTCCAAGAAGAGACAGTACAGAATGGTTTAGTGCAGGGGTGTCCAACCTTGGCAACTTTAAGACTTGTGGACTTCAACTCCCAGAATTCCTCAGCCAGCAAAGCCACAAGGGTTAAAGTCTTAAAGTTGCCAAGGTTGGACACCCCTGGTTTAGTGTCTTCTGCTTGAGCAGAAGGTTGGACTAGAAGACCTGCAAGATCCCTTCCAACCCTGTTACTCTATGTTCTATTGTATGTTCCTCCTTTAGGCCAAAATGAACCACCTTGAGTTACTTTTTTCCAGAAGTGGAAAAAAGATTATGTAAAAGGTATTTTTACATGCATTTTTTTTTACAAGATATGTAAAAAAAAAAACCCAACAACAATTGTGATGGTTTGATTGAACTTCTAAGATGCACATAAGCTTCAGTCATATCTTCATAGCCACCAATCTTGGGGGGGGGGGGATAGTTATCATTTTTTGCAGACACTTCTATTTGCACCTTCCCAAGATGGGGAAAAGTTTTGCCAAGGCTCCATGAGCTTCCCTCCCCAGCCTGGTGAGACCAAGAGTAGTCCTTCCATTAGAAGTTCCTCATCACTCCAACAGATTTTGCTTGGGGTGCCAGCAGTGGGGGAAGACATGCCTCTTATTCTTGGAAGACTAGAACCCAACCAAATCATCATTTCCCAACAACAATATTTATTTACTGAAAGGCCAGAAGACTAACTCCTCAGGAATAGGGGTGGGGGAGGAAGCGTTGAAAAAAAATAATTGTTGCTCTTTTAGTCCAAATACATACATATACATATATCTCTCTATCTCAGTTTCCATGCAGAGAGCGGTGTCTTCTGCTTTGAGAGGACAAAGCGAAAGTAGCTTGAGAGAGGCAGGGTTTCCTGAGCTGGCGGCATGCCCCATGTGTCATCCTATCATTTGCAGAGTTTGGCTTCCTGTATTGGGTGGTCTATAAACCAAGATTTATAGCATGGTGTACTGCTTTATTTAACGCACCGTTTGAGAAATTTTCTTCAGTGTTGTGTGAATACCTTTGTTCTAGGCTGCATTAACAGAGGGATGGAATCAAGATCACGTGAAGTGATAGTGCCACTTTATAATGCCTTGGTAAGGCCACACTTGGATTCCTGCATCCAGTTTTGGTCATCTTGATGTAAAAAAAGACGCTGAGACTGTAGAAAGAGTGCAGAGAAGAGCAACAAAGATGATTAAGGGATCGGAGGCTAAAACATATGAAGAACAGTTGCAGAAACTGGGTATGTCTAGTTTAATGAAAAGAAGGACTAGGGTGACAGGATAGCAGTGTTCCAATATCTCAGAGGTTGCCACAAAGAAGAGGGAGTCAAGCTATTCTCCAAAGCCCCTGAGGCAGGACAAGAAACAATGGATGGAAACTAATCAAGGAGACAAGCAATCTGGAACTAAGGGAAAACTTCCTGACAGTGAGGACAATTAATCAGTGGAACTACTTGCCTCCAGAAGTTGTGAATGCTCCAACACTGGAAGTTTTTAAGACGACATTGGACAACCATTTGTCTGAAATGGTATAAAGTTTCCTGCCTAAGCGGGAGATGGACTAGAAGACCTCCAAGCTCCCTTCCAGTTCCCTCCCTTCCAATTATTCCATTGTATTCTAATTTATGCTGCCAAGTCTTTCTATTGCTTTGTCCAGGGTTGTTGCTGCTGCTTTAAAAAAAAAACTTATAATTTTGTCTTATGAGTCCATTGGTAATGTTCAGAAATTCTGACTCATTTGTGGCTAGGGAGGGAAAACTCTAACCCAAATTGCTGAGACTTTAGTTAACATTAAATTCCATCAATTATTTATTTGTGGCTGAATTCCTGCATCATGTTAAGCCAATTTGTTCAACTCTTAAGATTTTTTTAGTAAGTGAAACCAGGAAGAAGCCCAGATTGCTTGCCAGGTCTATCTGGGGCTGTGCCACTCCACCCAAAACCAAACATGGAAGAATTTTTGCCAATATCAGAAACCTGAATTAGAGAGAAGTGCTAATGTGCCATTTTAATCAGTCCAGTGGAACTGATGACAGAATAGAATAGAATAGAATTCTTTTATTGGCCAAATGTGATTGGACACACAAGGAATTTGTCTTGGTGCAAATGCTCTCAGTGTACATAAAAAAAAAGAATATCAGAATAACATAGTTGGAAGGGACCTTGGAGGTCTTCTAGTCCAACCTCCTGCTCAGGCAGGAGGCCCTATACCATTTCAGACAAATGGCTGTCCAGTCTCTTCTTGAAAGCCTCCAATGATGGGGCGGAGGCAAGTTGTTCCACTGGTTAATTGTTCTAATTGTCCTTAGTTCTAGGTTGTTTCTCTCCTTGATTAGTTTCCATCCATTGTTTCTTGTCCTGCCTTCAGGTGCTTTGCAGAATAGATTGAGCCATCTTCTCTATGACAACCTCAAATATTGGAAGATTGCTATCACGTCATCCCTAGTCCTTCTCTTCATTAAA
Source organism: Notechis scutatus (assembly GCF_049901735.1). Classification (NCBI taxonomy): domain Eukaryota; kingdom Metazoa; phylum Chordata; class Lepidosauria; order Squamata; family Elapidae; genus Notechis; species Notechis scutatus. The sequence goes on from NC_142019.1 coordinate 14,232,597, forward strand.
CTAGACATACCAAGTTCCTGCAACTATATATTTTATCCTCCAGTCCCCTAATCATCTTTGTCGTTCTTCTCTGCACTCTTTCTATAGTCTGAACATCTTATGTGTATCATGGTGGCCAAAGCTGAACACAGTACCCCTAGTCTGGTCTTCCCAAAGCAATATAAAGTGGTATTAACACTTCACAGGAACTTGATACTATCCCCCCTTCAGTGCAGAATTATTCATTGTTGGGTTTTATTCACAGAGTGGAAAGATGTCCTCCATGTTTTGCAAACCTCGAGCTGTCCCTTGGGCAAGCGAACGCCACCCGCCAAACCTTCTGCAGGAATGCAACGTGGCCATCCTGGGCTGTCAAGGAGCTGGGAAATCAGGTTAGGTGACAAGTCCGTTCCTTCTGGGGCAGCATCTCAGTCCTCACGTGCTATTCTGAAGATGGTTCTTCGTAGCTTTGACTATCCTTAGCCACCATTTTGCAATTTGTACATATGGAAGAAAATGCAACACATCTTGAGAAAACCAGGTTGAGGAGACCTGGGTGGGTCCAGGAGAAGACACTGCCTCATCATCTACTCTTAAGTAGACTTGGTATCTGCTTCCCAATTATTTGCTTAATCATGGTTTGCTCAATTAACTTGATTGTCTGATCTGACAAAACAGACTGGTTAATTTGTCTGTGGAGATTCTCAGTCATCCAGGTCATAGTTGTCTTTAAGGTGCTTTTTTCAAAAGGCAACAGGAGGAGGAGGAGGAGGAGGCAACAGAAGGAGGAGGAGAAGGGAGGAGGAGGAGAAGGGAGGAGGAGGAGAAGGAGTTGTTTCACTTCTCATCCAATAAGCTTCATCAGTTGGGGGGAATGGAAGTATAGTTACTCTTCCTCAAGGAAAAACAGTCCAGTTGCTTTTTGAAAAAAGCATCCTTGACGCACTGGATAAGGTTAAAAATCAGCATCCTGAATTAAACCCAGAAGGAAACTGGCAACCAGTACAGCTTGCAGAGCAGAGGTGTAACTTGTGCAGTTCTAGGAATTAGAGAATAACAGTGTTGGAAGGGACCGTGGAGGTCTTCTAATCCAATCCCCTGCTCATAACTTCCCACACTGTCACCTTTTGCACCACCTGAAGCTTCTGGGTATTGTCCGGGGGCTTTTCCAGGAAAGAACCTCAAATTTGGAGAAATCAGGAGGAACTGGTTTAGCAAAAAGTCTTACAGCTGGGGAGGACCTGCGCAGAAGAAGTAACCCTCTCTCTTTTCTTGCAGCGCTAACGGTGAAGTTTCTTACCAAGAGGTTTATAAGCGAATACGATCCTAACCTGGGTAAGTCTGAATGTATCTTCTTCATGCTTCCATGGTGCCCTTTTGCAATCTCAACTCGGACAGGATTCTCTGATCATTTCCCAGGCGGACTAAACCAGCTTTGGACCAGCTTAGCTTCTGATCCCAGATCAAGTCAACCAGAGCCCACCACCTGTTGGGGAAACCACTTAGAATCCAGGTTTAATCCAGATAACACACACTTGAAAGTTTTGTGCATTCCCATGAACAGAAACTGGAAGGTGGGATACCAGAGAGAGACTTTGCAGGTTGATTATTGGTCAGCTGGGAAAATCCTGCTTTGGGTTGCACTAAATGGCTCAGATCCAGAGGCCACCAGCATCCACCCACCTGACAGGGAGGGTGGAGGGGAAAGGGATCTCCTAGCAAGCAGAAAACTGGGTCCCCTTTTTGGGTCCCTGGAAAATGTCAGCCCTCTTCAGTTTTTTTTTTTTCCCCTCCCAGAACATGCTGCAGGGTATTTTAAGTTCTTCCAAGTTCTGCTTGCAAATATGCTTCGTGGCTATTTCAAAACAAGCTGCCAAATTTGGAGCACATACCAAGGAAAGTAGAGATGGAAAACACTGATTGTCTTGGAGGGCAAGGAGAGGCTTCTGGACTTAAAAAAGAAAAAAAAAAACCCTTGCAGAAAGTTAATGAGCTGTGATGCAGATCGCTTGTCAACCCACAAATCCCCCTTGAAACGGGCGAGGAACCAAGACCAAATGCAGACCTAAGAGCCAAGAGCGACAAGGCTTGTCAAAAAGACCTTGAAAGATTTCTTTCCTGCTTCAGCCTGTATTTGCTTCCTGGATTTCTCAATCAGAATAGAGCTGGAAGGGACCTTGGAGGTCTTCTAGTCCAACCCCCTGCTCAAACAAGAGCCATTTTCAGACAAGTGCCTCTCCAGCCTCTTCTTAAAAATCTCCAGTGATGGAGCTCCCAGAACTTACTACGTCTGCATTACTATTTCTATTAATCCTCCCATCCTTCCTTTCACCCATCTCCTCCCACTTATGACTGTATGACTGTAACCTTGTTGCTTGTGTCCTAACAATTTTTATTGTTTCCTAGTATGATTTGATTGCTTATTTGTACCCTATGACTATCATTAAGTGTTGCACCTTATGATTCATTACTCTGACAAATGTATCTTTTATTTTATGTACACTGAGAGCATTTGCACCAAGACAAATTCCTTGTGTGTCCAATCACACTTGGCCAATAACGAATTCTGTTCTATTCTATTCTCCTTCCTTCTTTCTCTATTCCATTCCATTCCATTCTATTCCATTCATTCTATTCTATTCTATTCTGATGGCAAGTTGTTCCAGCGGTTAATTGTTCTCACTGTCAGGAAATTCCTCCTTAGTTCTAGATTGGATCTCTCTTTGATTAATTTCCATCCATTGTTTCTTGTCTTGCCTTCTGGAAAATAAGTTGCCCCCCACTCTTCTTTGTGGCAGCCCCTCAAATACTGGAATACTGCTATCATGATGTCACCCCTAGTCCTACTTTTCGCCGGACTAGCCAAACTGAAATCCTGCAACTGTTCTTCATATGTTTTAGTCTCCAGGCCTTAGTTGCTCTTCTCTGCACTTTTTCCAAAGTCCCAACATCTTTTTTGTAAAGTGGCGATCAAAGCTGGATGCTGTGGCCTTACCAAGGGTTTTTAATGGATGGAAAACCAAAGCATTTAAGTGGTAGCATTTTTATTCTCTTAATAAACCAGCACTGGGACCACAGTGCTTTGCCTGGAATTCTAAAACTCTGGAAAAATGCCTGCATTGGCTTATATACTTCATGTGTTTTATCACTTGCATCTCTCTGTGCTAAACATTCTGAAATGAAGATTTGGTTTAAAGGAGACACTAAGTGTGAGTTGTCAGAATTTGCTTTTTGGAGGAGAACTGGGTGTGAACTCAGCTTAAGTGTTGTTTTAAAATCCAGTCCTGCTTAATGGGATCTCAGATTTAGGGTCGAATTTTATTGGACCATTGTGAAATGGGGAATGGTGGGTTGAGTCGCTAGGAAAGTCTCTCTTTTTTTTTGTATTTATTTTATTTTATACAAATCCTTTAAATAGTGTGTCATCTGGGTACAAATATCTTGCACAGCAACAATTACAATTTATACATATTCATTGCTTGATGTTAATACTCTATTCTATTCTAATACTAATATACTTCATATATCTAATTCTTATAGCATTCCCCATCTTAACATTTTCAATTCTTTTCACATGTTTACTATTTTTCACTGATCTTCTTTAATTTCTAACTTCCATATTAATTCTCTAGCCATTGATAAAATAATTCCCATATCATATAATATTCAGTTTGTTCCGAGTCGTTCGGAAAGTCTTGTTGAAGTTTAGAAAAAAAAAATAGTAGCTGAGTTCATACATTTTTCACTAAGTAATAGTATGATTTCTTTGGTCTGTTTTCAGCATATTATGCAAACTAAATCAATGGTGGTTTATTTAGCAAATAAACACCAGAAAACTATGGACTATTAAATTGTGGAATATTACAATGTTTAAATTAGGATCCCCCAAAGTGATTAATATTAACCCCAAAGGTCTATGGGATTGCCCAGGGATCAGTGCTATTATGGTTGGTCACATAGCCAGATGTTTAGCATTAACAATAGCACTTAGACTTACATATATAGTGCTTCACAGTGCTTTGACAGCCCTCTCTAAGCAGTTTACAGAGTCGGCCCTCAACAATCTGGGTCCTCATTTTACCCACCTCGGAAGGACGGAAGGCCGAGTCCATCTTGAACCAGTCAGGATCAAACTCCTGTCTGTGGGCAAAGTTAGCCTATAATATTTCATTCTAACCAGTGCGCCACCGGGGAAAGGGAAGGAAGGAAGGAAAAAAGGAAAGAAAAGGGACAAAACAAATCAAACAATGTTAACAGTCAAGGCTCCAGATGTTTAGACTGGATTTGGCATTTTTATCCCACCTCACCAATCCGTCACAAGGACCTGGGGAAGCAGATGTTGCTGTTTGATGGTATTAAAGGACCTAAGATTTTCCTAGTAAAGCCGCCTTTTGCCCTTGACTGATGGTGATTTTGTCAGTTCCGATAGTAGTCCAGTGGTGCTCCAGATGTTTTAGAATTGCACCCAAGGCACCTAACATTATAGGGACTACCTTTGCTTTCTTTTGCTGCAGTTGTTCCATTTCTATTGGCAGGCCTTGGGATTTTCTGATTTTCTCTAGTTCCTACCCTCGGCGTAAACAAAAAGAAAATGAGAGACTGGTTGGATTTGCAACACAGACTTCACTTCTTTCCTGAATTAGCGTATTTTCTTGTTTTGCACAATAAACTGAGCCAAACAGCCAGAGTGGATTTGTCCCAAAGGCTAAGCCACAAGCAAACCAGTTAATCAAGCTTAGCTGGTTGGAACAAATGACTGAACAAGGAGAGGTTCAACCTGGAAATTAGGAGAAACTTTCTGACAGTGAGGACAATCGACCCATGGAACAGAAGTTGCCTTCGGAAGTTGTGGGAGCTTCATCCCTGGAGGCTTTCAAGAAGAGACTCGACTGCCATCTGTCAGAAATGGTGTAGGGCAGAGGTCTCCAACCTTGGCAACTTTAAGACTTGTGGACTTCAACTCCCAGAATTCTCCAGCCAGCTCTGCTGGCTGGAGAATTCTGGGAGTTGAAGTCCACAAGTCTTAAAGTTGCCAAGGTTGGAGACCTCTGGTGTAGGGTCTCCTGCTTGGGTGGGGGGTTGGACTAGATGACCTACAAGGTCCCTTCCAACCCTGTTAATCTATAATCTAAACCTCTTTGTCTTTAATATGATTGAGGAGATCCATGATCCACGAAGAGAAGGTGACATAGATCAAGGGAATTATAATATTGTAGCCACCAATCTGATGTTTTTACTCCTCCCCGTGTCTGAGTGGGTTGAGCAAACCTATCCCTTGAAAGAAAGAGAAAGAGAACTTTGGCTGAGATCTAATCTTGGCCACTTGTCTTGGAATCCTCTTGTTAAGCACCTGAACGCAGGACAAGAAGCAACGGATGGAAACTAATCAAGGAGAGAAGCAACCTAGAACTAAGGAGACATTTCCTGACAGTGGAACAGCTTGCTTTCAGATGTGGAACTTTTTAAGAAGAAACTGGACAGTCACTTGTCTGAAATGGTATAGGGTCTCCTGCTTGAGCAGGGGGTTGGACTAGAAGACCTTCAAGGTCCCTTCCAGCTCTGTTATTCTAGTCTATTCTTTTAGAACTCTGTGAGGTTCGGTGTCACTATTTTTTATTTTTTTCCCCTGTAGGTTATAAGTTTAGTCCCTGGCCTCTCAAATCAGGGTTTAAAAAGACCCTGGTCTCAAATCTTGGGAACCTCCTGCTGTTAGTGTGAACAACACTGAGTCAGATGGTCTGATGTCCAGATGGACCATGTCCTGGGTCCCCAAAGGGACTCTAGATCAGTAGCAACAATCATCAGACAAACCACGTTGGAAATCCTGGAGGGCTCTGCCAGTGAGCTAGACCAAGGTTATGGCTTGATCTATGCCAGGGGTCCCCAACACCGGGGTCAGCCAGTTTGCGGTTCGCCGCCATCTTTTTGATGAAAAAGTATTTCCGTGAGCTTTTCCGGGTGGGAAAGCTCACCGGAAGCACTTTTTCATCAAAGATGGCGGGCGCGCCGCGCTTTTCCGGCAGAAAGTCACTTCACCTCGGAAAGCTCATCGAGCGTTGGAGCGCCGCCCATCTTTTGATGAAAAAGTGCCCGTGAGGTCACCGGAAGCACTTTTTCATAAAAAAGATGGCGCTGCGCTTCAGCTGACGCCAGTACTGGTCGCTGTGCGCCTCAGCTGATGCCGTGTACCCGGGCCGCTGCATAAAAAGGTTGGGGATCACTTGATCTATGGCATCTATTTCCGTTTGTTTTCTGTTTATCGGTGCATCCAGGGAGATCTATGAGCAAGAAGTCAGACCAAACCTAGGAACTTCATCAATCAGTGAACAAAGAAGCTGGGGTATAATTGTGTTGGAAATTCTTGGCAGGTAGCTCTGATTAGTCATATCCAGAAGTTGAAGAATGACAGAGGAGGCTTTCAAGGAAGGCACAGAAGAATAAATTTTGTGTGTGTGTGTGTGCACGCATGTTTGTTTTGCAAGGGTGTTTTCCATTCATTTTGTGTACTGAGATTTCTTTTCAAAAATTGTGGCTTTCATTGAGAAGGTTCCAATGATCGAAATAATTACTGCATACAAAATAAACTATGTGGGCAATGTCTAAGCAAGTGGTATTTAGTGAGAAGTAGCAATTGAATTTCCATGTTCCTTTTTTTTCCCCCCCTTGAACAATCAGTGCAAAAGTGACCAGATGAGGGACAAACATGTGTGAGTCAGTTTAGCATTGCCTTTTTATTGTTTTAACGTTTAAAAATAGGTTGCAGGATAAGGTCTGTTGCTGTCTCCTTTGCGCAGACATGAGCCAAGCATAATTTCCAAGGAATTTGCTTGGATAGTAGGAGAGATATCTCAAGGGATAGAAACTTCTGGAGATAACAGAATGTGTATGAATTTTGTTCCTTTCAGTCCACTGGCAATCTAGCAGAGTGGCGCCATGGCCTAGAGGTGGAGCTCTCGCCTCACAATCCGGAGGCTGTGAGTTCGATCCTAGGTAGAGGCAGATATTTCTCTCCCTGAGCACAATGAGAATACATCTGCTGAACAAAACTCCGCATTGGTGACAGGAAGGGCGTCCGGCCATTAAAACGCTCTGCTCACTCCATTCCGTTGCCCAGACTCCACCCCGCAATGGATTATGGAGGTGTTCAATGACGATGGATGAGTCCAGTGGTAATCTAAATGTTGTTCTACATGAGGAAGATGAGATACAATCAGCACCTCCTTTGAGGGTCCCAGCTTGGTTTGGGTGGTGGCCCCACTACGCACTAAGGCGGCCCCCCCCCCCCCCCCCCGCCCCCCCCCCCCCCTCGCCTGCGCCCCCCCCCCCCCCCCCCCCCCCCCCACAAAGCTGGCTGGGAACCTCTGAAGTCTAAGCCAGAGCCCGGTTTAGGGCACAAAAATACTTTCCCAAAATGATCTACCAACTTTCAAAACAATTTGCTTTGCAGAAGATACCTACGCTTCAGAAGAGATAGTAGACCAACAGCCTGTGTTGCTCAAAGTGATGGATACAGCTGATCAGGTATGTCAACAAAAGGTCAACCATCTAGGCCAAAAATATATCTTTATTTAAAAGGTTAAAATGATGGCAAGTGGATCAAAAGTTTGTGAATCTGAGACGTTTTGTTCCTCATCCAAGTAACTTCATCAGTCAAAATTTAAAAAAAATGTTACTTGGATGAGGAACGAAACCTCTCAGATTCACAAACTTTGATCTACTTGCCATCATTTTAACCTTTTTAAGAAGTTGATCAGATAACAGCATGAGAGCAAAATAGTTGCGATGAAACCTCTGCATTTCCAAATATTGTCTTCGTACCAGAGGTAGAAAGAGTAGGTAACATTTACTGGCTTTACATGACAAAAGACCCATCGGCAAGAGCCACTTCTATCAGCAGAGGATAATTTCTAGGCAAATCCAATAAATTCTCCTGGTGTTTGATTTTGGTTAGATCCTCACTGCTTTGGGAAAATAAGATTTAATAGCAATAGCATTTAGACTTATATACCACTTCACAGTGTTTTAATAGCCCACTCTAAACGGTTTACAGAGTCAGCCTCTTGCCCCCAACAATCTGGATCCTCATTTTATTGAGTTAGGAAGGATGGAAGGCTGAATCAACGTGGAGCCTGGTGGGATTCGAACTGCCAAATTGCAGGCAGCCGGAAGGCAGCAGAAGTAGCTTGCAGTAAAGGTAATCAGTAAAAGTTCCCCTTGCACACACGTGCTAGTCATTTCCGGCTCTAGGGGGCGATGCTCATCTCCGTTACAAAGCCGAAGAGCCAGCGCTGTCCGAAGACGTCTCCAGGGTCATGTGACTGGCAGGACTAAACGCCCGAAGGTGCATGGCATGCTGTTCCCTTCCCACCAAAGTGGTCCCTATTTTTCTACGTGTTTCTGAACTGCTAGGTTGGCAGAAGCTGGGACAAGTAACGGGAGCTCGCTCCATTACATGACACTAGGGATTCGAACTGCCAAACTGCCGACCTTCCTGATCGATAAGCTCAGCGTCTTAGCCACTGAGCCACCGTACTGCACTCTAACCACTGCGCCATCGCGGCTCATAAGGTTGTCTTGTTCTCCTCATTTAAGGTGGTTCTGTTCACCCTCTTGCCTCCAGAGATTTTGGGCTCTTTAGTGAGCCCATTTGGAAGAGACCAGATAGAAACTCATTAAAATTAATCAGGCAGCTCATAAAAAAACACATCTATATTGTCAAGAGCCGGGGTGTCAAACTCAAGCCCCGTGGTTCAGATCCATCCCACGGGGTGCTTAGATCTGGCCCGCTGGGCCACCCTGGAAACAGCGAAGGACTGGCCCGCAGTGCCTCTGCCAGCAAAAACGGAGCTCAGGAGCGTTGTGATTCAGTGATCTGTATCTACCTTATCTTCTTTGTAAATGGCCTGAGTGATTTGCAAATTTGAGGTATATAAGATAAAAACTATGCAGTTTTGTAGAAAGAGGCCAGGATCCATGAGGTTTTCGCCCCAAAGGCACTGAGTGCCAAAGTTGCAAGTAGCAAGGCTTCTTTCTCATTTGACTTTGGCAATGCTTTGGCAATGCAAGGAGCAAGAGTCAATTTTCTTAATTTTTATATTATTTGCTTTCCCCACCCCGCTCCAGATCAGCTTACTTAGAAATAAGCCCTGCATTCTTCCTTGGAGTTTGGTACTTTCATGTTTTTTTTTTTGCTATAGTCTGGAATATTTCTCAGCATATATTTTTTTTAAAAGGACATTCCAAGGACAGAGTCAAATAAATGGCATAGTGTTTCGTTTAAAATCGAAAAGAAAGTTTCTTTTGATTAAAATTAAGGCAGAATTGCAGCTTAAAAGGTTAAAGACCAGAGAAGGCATGAAAATCTCCCCTCTTACTGGAAGATCAAAATACACTGGTGGGAGATAAGATCGAAAGTTATGTGTGGCCCAAGGCAACAGTCTTCCCTCCTTCCATCAAAACTCACAATGGCCTTTTAATGCAGTGCCAAGGGCAGCGTCCAACTATTTTGGATCCAAAGGGGCTTTGACACAATAGATGCCTGGTGATAGGGTCTCCTTCAGCCTTGCTACATTTCTCCCGTGATTCTATTTTACCTTCATTCTTGCCAAGATGGAGGTGTTGTTTGCTGTTAGATGAAGGAGATTTTATTTATTTTATTTATTTATTGGATTTGTCAAACACATTACAATAGAAATAAGAATAAACATAAGTGTAAATACATGAAATAGGTACCAATAATTGGGGACAATAGGACAGGGATGGTAGGCACGATTGTGCGGTTGTGCCCCAGTGGTGGGATTCAATTTTTTTTACTACCGGTTCTGTGGGTGTGGCTTGGTGGGCGTGACAGGGGAAGATTACTGCAACATCCCATTCCCTCCCCACCCCACAGAGCCTGCTTTCCAGCTCCGTTCTCCTGTGCAGGGCAACCAAAGAAAGCCCAGCCGATCAGCTGGGACTCGGGAGGCGGATAATAGATGTGGGCGTGGCCAGTCAGAGGCGGTGTTTGCCGATTCTCCGAACTTATCGAAATTTCCGCTACCGGTTCTCCAGAACTGGTCAGAACCTGCTGAATACCACCTCCCCTTATAGACCTCTTAGAAATGGGGTGAGGTCAATAGAGGTTAGCTTGAGGGTAAAGGAGTGGAGGTAAGAGGATGTGACAACAGAGTCAGGTAGTGAGTTCCAGACATTGACCACTCTATTGCTGAAATCGTACTTCCTGCAATCAAGTTTGGAGTGGTTTACATTGAGTATATCTGTTGTGTGCTCTTGTGTTGTTGTGATCAAAGCTGAAATAGTCATTAAGTGGTAAGACATTATAACAGATAATTTTATGTCCAATCTTAGCTGGCGTAGTTCAAGGTTGTCTCAGCCTAGAATCTCAAGTCTGGTGGTGTAGGTAGGGTATTCTGGGCCTTCTAACTGATCCCTACTTGCTTCTCTGCCAGGACATCCCAGTGGGCTGTGAGAGGTATCTGAACTGGGCCCATGCCTTTCTAGTAGTCTACAGCATTGAAAACCGGAAGAGCTTTGAAGGGTCACAGCAGTACCTGGATCTCATTGCTCTCCACTTGAAGAACACGTTCCATGAATCTCCCGTTCTCCTGATAGGGAACAAGCTGGATATGGAACAGTACAGGTAAGGAGGTTAAGAGCTCGACCCAAGGAAGGAAGAGAGAGAGAGAGATGGCTGTAATAAATGCAGCAACCTAGTCTTCATTGGACTAGGTTATATCTTGAGACCAGACTTTACTCTGGTGTGTTAGATGTACTGAAAAATAAATAGGTAGAAATAGGGAATTCAACCCAGAATATTGCTACCAAGTAAATGTAATCTCTTTTGAGATCTTCTGTGAAGGTTCATGCTATTGCAGCTCTCTTATTCTCATATCCTGTTTTATTATTTTAATCTTCTTACCACTAGATTGGAACATAAGCCTCTCAAAGTCCTACTGGGTTGGAGTGTCCTCTAAGCCTTGTATGATGACCTCTAAGCCTTGTAAGATTTAATAGCAATAGCACTTAGACTTATATACTGCTTCATGGGGCTTTCCATCCCTCTCTAAGCGGTTTACAGAGTCAACATATTGCCCCCCAACAATCTGGGTCCTCCTTTTACCCACCTCGGAAGGATGGAAGGCTGAGTCAACCTTGAGCCTGGTGAGATTCGAACAGCCAAATTGCAGGCAGCCAGCAGTCAGCAGAAGTAGCTTGCAGTACTTCACTCTAACCACTGTGCCAACGTGGCTCGTGGTATAGTTTAATTTAAGCTAAAATATAGCTTAATTTTCTAGTGCTTTGGATGCGGCAATTAACAGACATGGGCCAGTTCCTTGTGTTGCCTCTTTTCATTGTGGGATGTTCTCTCCTGGTTTCTTCTCCCAGACAGGTCACCAAAGCTGAAGGAATATCTCTTGCCACCAAGTACGGCTCCTCCTTCCATGAAGTCTCGGCATGCCTGGATTTCGAGTGCGTGCAGCACGTTTTCCACGAGGCAGTACGGGAAGTGAGGCGAGAGACGGACAGACCTCTGGCAGTCCGGCCCCTGTTCATCATTGAAGAGAAGCCCTCGGCTCACCTGGTCCCAACCGCCACCATTGCCTCCACCTACAACTCACTCTCCACTGTCAACTACAAAGAGGTCCCTTCCGTTGCCCAAGCGAAGCTGGTCACGGTCAAATCCTCAAGAGCTCAAAGCAAGAGGAAAGCTCCAGCGTTGACTCTGCTGAAGGGGTTTAAGATATTCTAAGCAGGGATTCTGCAAGGCGGTTCCAAGGTAGAACGTGGAACAACCACCACCGTTGTTGGGATGGGTTCTTGAATCCCCAGGCAAAGATGAGACCATTTTGAATATTCCATCTCTTGGCCTTTTCCGCAGCCCAAGTGGCCTTCTAAGAATGCAACAAAGCATTTTGGAAAAAAGGCTACGAATTGACAGTGGACAAACTATGGATGAAGCCACCAGGTGGGGAAGGTGGTTCTAAACTTTTTTAGAACATGTGGAGAACTCTGCCACGTGCTGCTTGTGCAATTGATGGAAGAATCCCATGGAAAGGGTTTGGTCTTGAGGTCTTTTCATGGGACCGAATAGAGATTTGGGAAGCCAGGGAGGCTGCGACCAGCCAAAGAAATGATTCTACAAGGAGAAGACACAGAACGTAGAATATCAGAATTGGAAGGGGCCTTGGAGGTCTTCTAGTCCAACCCCCTGCTCAAGCAGGAGACCCTGTACCATTCCAGACAGGTGGCTGTCCAGTCTCTTCTTAAAAGCCTCCAGTGATGGAGCAGCCACAACTTCTGGAGTCAAGTCGTTCCACTGGTTAATTGTTCTCACTGTCAGGAAAAATATCCTTAGTTCCAGGTTGGATCTCTCTTTGATCAGCTTCCATCTGTTGTTTCGGGTGCTTTGGAATTCTGGACATTTGGAAATTCAGACATTCATACCCACCCCATGTTTTGCATGTCCCTAAGTGGTTAAGAAAAACCACACTCCACGTCACCATTTCACCAACATTCTTTTCTTAATGTCTACTTTAAGTTCTCTTCCATCAACCACAGAAGGAGGGTTGGAAAAACAAAACCACAGAATTGTTCAACCTGTGGAAGAAATAATATAAGAGCACTTTGTAGAAACAAAACAAAGGCAGGACAAAGGGGCACAAAATGGGCAAAGCACAAAATGGGCAAATGGACTCAGGAGCACAAGCAAAGTGCACCGATGTGCCAGGGAATACGATTGCGAGCACCAATAACGATGATCCCCTTTGCGTTGACAAAATGTAGATTACCTAGATGCACAGCGCCCTCTAGTGTTCCTGGACAGGCAATGAAACATTTTCAGTTCTTTGTCCTTTTTGCTAATTTTTCCTAATCAACTCGAATTGATTAGTCAGATAATTCTTACTTTTGTGGTAAATGTCAATCGGGCCCAAGCTAATTAGACAAAGCCTAGCTAAAACGACTGTTCATGGACAAATTCCACCAGGGTCAGAAAAGATAAAAGGACACCATATTAAAACACGCAAGGAAGGGAAGCAAGAAAGCTGCCCCAAATTGGGAGGGTCACAGGTGTGGCATGGCAAAAAAAAGCCCACCACTGGGGGTGGGGGTGATTCATGGTAACATTGGCATGATCGGGGGGCTGTGTGTGGCATCTTGCAGATTTTAATATACTGTAACCCTAGCAATAGCAATATCACTTAGACTTATATACCGCTTCACAGTGCTTTTTACAGGCCTCTCTTAAGCGATTTACAGAGTCAGCCTGTTGCCCCCCAAAATCTGGGTCCTCATTTTACCCACCTCAGAAGGATGGAAGGCTGAGTCTACCTTGAGCCGGTCAGGATCGAACTGCCAAACTGCAGGCAACTGGCAGGCAGCAGAAGTAACCTGCAATACTGCACTCTAACCACTGTGCCACCACAGCTGTAGACACGTTACTTATTTCCCAATGAATGTATTGCTGGGCTTAGCAGAAAAGACGTAGGCATGGTTTTCATGGGAAAGAATGGCATTCTACCACATACAGACAGATCTAGAGATCTAGGAGCATTGAAAAAGCCTTTTTAAAGGACTTTGGCTTGGACTGGTGGTAAAAATATTCCTCTCGTTTCCTTGGGAGTCGCTGTGCTGCTAACATCACTGTTTGAGTGCTCCTTAGAGAAGAAAAACAACAACTAAAACGTGTTGTTTGATCTACTTCAGCCCTAAAATTAGGAGTAGGGGAGTGTCTATGGAGAGTCTCAGTCATCCAAGTCATGGTTGTCCCAACGGTGCTTTTTCAAGTGGCAACTGGACTTCCTTTGTTTTTCCTTGAAGACGTTTCGTGTCTCAACCAAGAAGCTTCCTCAGCTCTTCATCTCCTCTTGAAAAAGCACCTTTGGGAGTAGGGGAAGTTACAATCAACCAATATAAATTTAGTCATCGGGCATATATGATCTCAGAAGACATCGGACATCCCTCTTTTTTTCCCCTTCCCTTTTGTTTTTTTACACATATAAAACAGCCTACATCAGTTGGGATAATTGTTCCAAAAAGAATTTGGATGGTTGAAGTGGAGACATCTGGAGAACATCTGCATTCAGCTGAAATCCATCACAAAAAAGACAAAAGAGTCTCTCTGGTTTTCATTAGAAAGATTGGCATTATATTACACAAAGATAGATCTAGAGATGTAGCAGCTTTTAAAAGCCTTTTAATGGACCTTGGCTTACTAGACTGATGGTGAAAATATTAACCCGGTTTCTTTGGAAGTCACAGTGCTGCTTGAGTGTCATCCAAAGCCCTCATCATAGCCTGGCCTTTGCCCATCCCTTTTCCTTGTTTCCAATTTTGGAGGCTCCCAACCAGGGGTGGGATTCTACCGGTTCAGACCGGTTCTGTAGACCCGGTTGTTATGATTCTGCGCAGTTTGGAAAACCCCTGGCTGGCCATGCCCCTTTCCACCTGCCCCGCCCCTCCCAGTCAGTCTTTATCATGCATGTGTGACATCACACGCGTGCCCAACATCGCTGACTGCGTTCTCCCCCACCCAGTCACTCCTTAAGGTATTTCTCTTTTTCCCCCCCTCCCGATGATCAGCTGTTCTGATGATCAGCTATGCTGGGATCCCCCTCACTGTCTTACTGCTTCGCCCAGGAGGTTTCCCTGAAGCCCAGGAGGCAAAAACCTCGGGGGGGGGGGGAGTTATTGGGAAAAAAAGCCACTCCTACCTAGTCACATGGCCATGCCCACCTAGCCATGCCCACCTAGCCACGCCCACAGAACCAGTTGTTAAAAAATGTGAATCCCACCTCTGCTCCCAACTGTCTCAAATTATTACCTTCTATAAGGCAGCTAATATTGGCATAACAGAACCACCACAGAAAAGATCCAGAAAGATCCAGATGATCAAATTCCACCTTTTTTTAATATGCAATCACAAATGGTCAGTGATAAAATCAAAATCAGGAGACCTTGAACATCTTTCCAGATAATCTGACAGATTTATTTTTTTTGTGGGTTGGCGCAAAATAGCAAAGCAACAACCTTCACACCATATCCTTAATTGGTTCTTGAATTGGCCCTTTTTCTGGGTTCACCCACTACTCAACCCATTGAGGTAGGTTGACATCAGAGGTCTCCTCACAGATGGTCAAGTCAAGATGGTAACCCAACTGTGCAATTGAAGTTCTGGCTGCTTTGAGGGGCCTGCCACAGCTTTGTTTGACCCCGTGAATGCTCCGGTGACACTACATTAGGGCCCAAAATAAAATTGGTTAACACTAACAGGAACCACCTGAACCAACTGACCAGGCTTAACCTGTTGTGTGAAGGAAGCCACTAGGCCAACCTAGTTCAACGTATCATGTAAAGATAGCTGGTAGATGAATTGTTTGGTGGATTATTGATTTTGTAAAACTCAAAAGCAGTCATTATGTCTTGCTGGCTTTTTGATTCTGCTTAATGAATTTGGCTTTGAAACCCGCATTCCAAAAATGTCAATAGTCCAGAAATCCTCCCAGGTTTCCCAAAGAGCCAAAATATAGACATGAGGTACTATGCTTCTGCTTCGCTGGCATCAGCATACAGGGGTGAGGTTTTCCCATCCTTCCAGCGTACCATCACGTCTCCCGTGGTCAGTGTTTTGGAAAGCAAATTGTCTCCAACTTGATCCGGATTCTCTTTGTTTAGCAACACAAACGCTTGCTTCGCTTCTGCCTCATCCAGCGGGGTGACTTCATAGCCTTCTTTGCGTAAGAGAAAGGCCTTCTGGTTTCTGTGGAGTGGAGAGAAAAAAACAATGTCTTCTCAACCATCTATTTCCAGACAGGGGTGAGATTCAAAAAATCCCAACAACTGGAACTTCCTGGAGGGCCGTTTTTTTGCCTTCCCAAGGGTCCAGAGGCTTCCCTTGGGCTTCTGGGAGGGCGAAAACGGCCTCCCCGGGCTCTGGAGGCCCCCCTGGAAGCCAGAAACAGGCCCATTTCCAGAAGGGCCGTTTTCCCCCCTCCCAGAGCCTCTGTGGACCCTGCACTTACCTGCATAGAAAATGGGCCACGTGGAGACTCCTGGGAGGGGAGGGACGGGGTGGGTGGGGCCAGCTGGTTGGTTCAAATACTGGTTCAGCGAACCAGATGCAAATTTAACATCCGGTTCACCCAAACCGGTCCAAACCGGTAAAAATCCCATCCCCGTCCACCATATACGATAGCAGGGCAGTTAGTTGGACCTAAGAGTCACTCAAAGTAAGCATGCAAAGACATGAATCCTGCTTGGAGAAACGTTGGGAAACCAAGATGGAATTAACCAGGGGGTCAATATTGGCTTGTTCTTTGTGTCTATGGAGATTCTCAATCATCCAGGCCATGGTTGTCCCCAAAGTGCTTTTTTTTTCGAAAAGCTACTGGACTTTGGTTTTGTTTTTTGTTTTTTTCATTGAAGATGTTTCACTTCTCATCCAAGGAGCTTAAGAACTGAAGAAGCTTCTTGGATGAGAAGCTAAATGTCTTCAAGGAAAAAAGTATAAAAACAAAGTCCAGTTGCCTTTTGGGGGAAAAAAAAAACTATTTCTGGGCTAATCCCTGCAATATTTCAGAAGCAGCTTGCCATTGTTTCCTTCCTAGGGCTGAGAGAAAGTGACTGGCCCAAGGTCACCCAGCTGGCTTCGTGTCCAAGGCAGGACTAGAACTCACAGTCTCCCAGTTTGTAGCCTGGTAGTTTAACCACTACACTAAACCAGTTCAGAAGAAGTTGACCATGCCGACTTTTCTCATCTTCATCAACTTTGAATTGCTCTCAAACTATAATTTTTCATGCTTTCTGGGGAAATAAGTGGTTTGAAGAATAGGTCTATAGTGAAACCTCAAAGGTGTGTTTTTTCCCCAAAAGGAAACTGGATTGTGGCCGAAGCCCACCCACCCCCGCCCCCGAGAATCAAATATTTGGGGGAATATTAAAAGAGGCAGAATATTATATTTCCCCATAGGAGAAATGGAGAAACAGCTTAACACAGGCAGAAAGCAGAACCAACAGCCTCCAGCAGAATAGAATAGAATAGAATAGAATAGAATAGAATAGAATAGAATTTCAGAATTAGAATAGAATAGAATAGAATAGAATAGAATAGAATAGAATAGAATAGAATAGAATTCTCCATGCAAAGAATAGAATAGAATAGAATAGAATAGAATAGAATAGAATAGAATAGAATAGAATAGAATAGAATTAGTTAGACTAGAATAGAATAAATATTGATATTGATATTGAATTAATGAATTGAAATATGAAATGAAAATTTATTTAAAGATTAGTGGAATGGATAATGACTTAAAGTGATATTAGATAAGAAAGTTGAAAATGTAATTATGATTATGTATAAATGTTGTAATCTGGAATCACATTGCTCACATGAAGAGATGTGTAAAAAATAAAAATATTTTTTTTTATTAAAAAATAGCAAAGAATAGAATAGGATAGGATAGGATAGGATAGAATAGAATAAAATAGAATAGAGCTGGAAGGGACCTTGGAGGTCTTCTAGTCCAACCCCCTGCTTAGGCAGGAAAACTTACACCACTTCAGACAAATGGTTATCCAACATCTTTTTTAAAACTTCCAGTGTTGGAGCATTCACAGCTTCTGGAGACAAGTTGTTCCACTGGTTAATTGTTCTAACTGTTGGGAAAGATGCCTGAAATCTTTAGAGATGGAGATTCTGTGCCCATTAAGAAAGACTGGGTCAGCCTATTCACAAACAAAACACCTTCAGCTCCAGTTGATGGGATTAAGCAGGACAGGACTTTTAGGACATGATAGGATTAACCCACCCCCATTAGAATAGCAAAAGACACAAGGCTCACTACATTGCACAACCCCCTGGAGCATCTCAAACACAAAACCCTAAAGAATGTATAAACGCCAACCCATGCCAACCCCATTTTGTCAGCTGCCCCAGAACTACAGGCTGTTCTTGGTTCTGCTCATCAATAAAAAGAGAGAACTTTCCAAGCAGCCTCCATTTTACTTCCAGCGCCTTTCTCCCAGCTTGGAACTGGACTGGAGTTTTCTTCCAACAATTGTTTTTCCCTTGTGGAAGAGATGCCAATCCTTCCATCGCTCCCACCGTCCTGCCAGAACTGATGCAGCTTCTTGGCTGAGAAACTAAACATCTTCCTCAAGAAAAAAACAGCACAGTTGCCTTTTGAAAAAAAACAACATCTTGGAGACAACCATGACCTGGATGATTGAAAAGTTCCACAGACATCTACAGCAGAGGTGGTATTCAGCAGGTTCTGACCAGTTCTGGAGAACCAGTAGCAGAAATTTTGAGTAGTTCGGAGAACCGGCAAATCCCAACTCTGACTGGCCCCGCCCCCATCTATTCTCTGCCCCCTGAGTCCCAGCTGATTGGCCGGGTTTTCTTTGGTTGCCCTGCACAGGAGAATGGAGCTGGAAAGCAGGTTAGTGGGGTGGGAAGGGAAGAGAGATTTTACAGTATCCTTCCCCTGCCCCGCCCACCAAGCCACGCCCACAGAACTGGTAATAAAAAAATTTGAATCCCACCACTGGTCTGCAGTGAAAATAAGCAGAGTTGTCCAGATTAGTGCAACTTACCTAACTAAATTATGAAGAGAACTAGCAACTTTATTTGCACAATGTGCAAAGTTTTGCTAGATTTAACCATGGTAGGTTTTGAGCCTTTGATTGTTCCGACATTCTAAGGGGTTTGATTAAGTTGCAATTTAATACACGAGGCAAACTCAGAAAGCGGATCTGTTTAGCCACTAAGGAGTCCTGTATTCAGAGGTAGAGAGACACACTGGGTGCTAAGCCAAGGCCCAATATTATCACTCCAAAAATATGACTTCTTCCTACCTGTTGGCCCTAATATTTGCTCCCAGGAGCACAACACCAATGAGCAGAACGAGAACGGAAAGGACCAGGATAGAATAATTCCATGCAGATGCTGAAAGAGAAAATAATAAGGAATTCATATTGATGTTACTTAGATCAGGAGTCCCCCAAATCCCGGGCCGTTGACCAGCACCGGGCCGTTGACCAGCACCGGGCCGTGGCATGCCAGCAACCGATCCACGCAAACAAGTGAAGCCTCAACAGCGGGATGCAGGCAACATGGAAAACCACACACCCTCCAGTCCACGGAAAAACCTGCTTCCCCGGAACTGGTCCCTGATGCCCAGAAGGTTGGGGCCGCTGAACCAACCTGAGCCATTCTTTCAAACTCAGAGGGCACCACACTTCAACCCTGAGCTACAGAGATCTTTTTCTAGGAGAGTTCCTTCATTTTCACACCTTTTGAAAGTTCCCCACAACTCTTCACTCCAGATCCGAAAGCTGAACTAACAGAGCCTAACCAAGCAAATTCTGCGGTTAAAGCTTTGAAAGAACTTAAGGCAGGGCTGGGCTGCTGGGCAGGGGTGGGATTCAAATTTTTTAACAACCGGTTCTGTGGATGTGGCTTAGGTGGTGGGCGTGGCTTGGTGGTCATGTGACTGGGTGGGCGTGGCCAACTCAACATCACTCACATCAAGGCACGCATCTCCTCGCCTGGCCTCTCATGACTGTGGGGATGCTGCAACAGTCGTAAGTGTGAAAAACGGTCATAAGTCACTTTTTTCAGTGCCATTGTAACTTTGAACGGTCCCTCCACACAAGCAAAAGACCAGCAAAGGAGGGGGAAAAAAACTCCAGAGAGGTTCCTGAGACAGGAAGTCTAGTCCTGCCAAGAATGTAATAAGGGTGAACGGAGAGGCAGTTTCTGTAAGCAACACCAGAATGTTTCCTTCCTGCCTTCCTTACAGGATTAGGCCAGTAATTTCTTCTAACAACCGGTTCTCCGAACTGCTTAGAATGTTAACAACCGGTTCTAGTGATTAGGCATGAACTGGTAGAATCCCACCCCTGCTGCTGGGGGTTCAGAGGGTTTTGGGAGATCCTCTAGATAAGATTCTGCACAGTTTGGAAAACCCCAAAATCCCACTCCTGGCTGGCCCCATCCACCCCACCCCTCCCGGGAGTCCCCACGCCGCCTGTTTTGGATGCAGGTAAGTGCAGGGTGCTCGTGGAGACTGGGGAGGGCAAAAAACGGGCCTCCCGGAAGTGCAGGAAGGCCGGAAATGGGCCCATTTCCAGCTTCCAGAGAGCCTCCAGAGCCCAGGGAGGCTGTTTTCGCCCTCCCAGAGGCTCGAGAAAAGCCTCTGGAGTCCAGGGAGGGCAAAACGGTCCGCCCCAGCCATGGGGCAGGAGGCCGACTAGGCCATGCCCACCATGACCATGCTTACCCAGCAACCGGGCAGAGACCCTTTGCTAAAATTTTTGAACCCCACCCCTGACTTACGGTCTTCTCTTCGGAAAAACCACAGCATCTCCTGTAGCATCTCTGGAGATATGGTGTCTTCTGAAGGACTGTCAAGGCCTTCTGAGTCCTCCTGGGGCTGGGAGCTCGCGATAGCCAGGACACCCAGGTCTGTGTTCAAACCTAGGTTAGAAATCAGGAGACTGTGAGTATTGATGGCGCTACTATGGGCAAACATAACATGCCAGCCTAGGCTAAAATGTGACTGGGTAGGATGCAGAGGTGGTATTCGGCCAGTTCTGACAGGTTCTGGAGAACCGGTCGTGGGAATCTTGAGTAGTTTGAAGAACCGTCAAATACCACCTTTGACTGGCCCTGCCCCCATCTATTTTCTGCCTCCCATTGAGTCCCAGCTGATCAGCCGGGTCTTCTTTGGCTGTCCTACTCAGGAGATGGAAAACAGGTTAGTGGGGTGGGGAGGGAATGGGGGTTTTGCAGCAACTTTCCCTTGCCACGCCCACCAAGCCACACCATGCCCACCAAGCCATGCCCACAGAATTGGTAGTAAAAAAAAAATTGAATACCACCACTGGTAGGATGGGGAAACCAGCTGTTACTTCTGCATATTGTTCCAAACAAGCTACCTCCTTAAGACATTATAGGTTTTATTTAATTGAACTTTGCCTGTGGTATCAACAATCAGACTTAGCATTTTGTTGAAACCTGGCAGGCTAAAGTCAGAGTGGTCTGCTTTTGAGCTCTGAATTATCGTTTTAATAAAACTCTCTCCTTCGATAAAGAGCCCTCATGAATCTTATCTAGGATTTATGAGATTCCTACAGTGAAAATGGAGCAACCTTGGCAACAGTACAGCTGGAGGCCCTTCCTGAAAAGCTCTCGCTGTGGGTGAAAGAGAACAGCGGCTTCAGAGACGATCTAGATCAGGGGTGTCCAACCTTGGCAACTTTAAGACTTGTGGACTTCAACTCCCAGAATTCCTCAGCTTGAAAAGAGAAGGAATGCTCTTGTACGTGATCTGAAGGCCTTGGACGGTGCCTCAGATTGAACCAAGGTGTCAGAAATGTTCTGTCGCTCTGTAGACTGCTGAATAGACAGGCTACTGGAATTGGAACATAAGAGGCTCTGGGACAAAGACTAGGGGCCACAGGGAGGAAAGAGAAAGGCGGGTGATCTAGAAGATGGAGGGGCAGAGCCTGGAGGGGGAGTCAAGAGAGGCATCAACCTAGTGTCGCTGCATCGCCACAAACGAACTAAATCCAACCCCTCTTGAATTCTGTGCACCCTTATCTAACTCCTAGCCGGTGCTAACCATTAGTTGAGAATATTCCTGTGTATAGTCATGAGTAGAAATACATCAATTTGATTGGGTCTTCACATGTGTGGATGTGATCTTTTGCACCTGATATTTATGTAGGAATATGGAGATTGCTCTGAAGAAAGTATCAGCAGCTATTACCATCTCTATCTCTTATACGTATATCTCTATATGAGGGGTCCTTGGGGCTCTCCAAACTTATTTGTTTTCTTGCAGACATTTCATTACCTAAATTAGGTAACATCATCAGTGCTGGTGATGTTACCAATTTGGGTAATGAAACATTTGCAAGAAAACAAGCAAATTCAGAGAGCACCAAGGAGCCCTCATATCAATCCTGAACTACAAATATTCTCCTTTATTGGCTCTATCTATCTATCTATCTATCTATCCATCCATCCATCCATCCATCTATCAATTATCTGTCTGTCTGTCTGTCTGTCTGTCTATCTATTTATCATCTATCTATCTATTATCTATCTATATCTATCTATCTATCTATCCATCCATCTATCATCTATCTATCTATCTTTATCTATCATCTATCTATCTATCTATCTATCTATCTATCTATCTATCTATCCATCCATCCATCCATCCATCCATCCATCTATCATCTATCATCTATCATCTATCTATCTATCTATCTATCTATCTATCTATCTATCTATCTATCTATCTATCTATCTATCCATCCATCCATCTATCATCTATCATCTATCATCTATCATCTATCTATCTATCTATCATCTATCATCTATCTATCTATCTATCTATCTATCTATCTATCTATCTATCTATCTATCTATCTATCTATCTATCTATCTATCTATCTATCTATCCACACACACACACACACACACACACACACGCACTGTATATACATACAACCATTAGCTTGGCCCAGGAAAGGAAGAGAAAGTGAGAAAGAAACTCAAGAATTGCCCCGCCTTGACTCTCCTTGATAAAGAGGGGAGGGAGATAGGAAACACTAGCAATCTTTCAAAATTCTGCTAATATATCTGCAAGAATAAAATAGAATCCCAGTAGTCCATCGGTGGTGTCTGTTTCCTTGACTGGCCTACCTCAAAGAGCCAACAGTGGATTTAATTTTTGCTTCTTTTTGTCATTTTAAAAAAATGTTATTAATGTTTATCATACACGATTGTTTAAGTATTTTTTTTTCTCCTTCTGGTAAGAAATTGCACCATGAATGTTTGGAAGGACCCCAAGGTTTGCAAAGTCAGGACTTCAGGACCACAGGATGTCTCCCTTTGCCCTTCCCAGAACAAATTGCAGACAGACAAATTGTGGTTGTCATCTATCTCTATTAACGTGCGAATATCACTTAGTTCAGTGAGCATTAAAACACCCACTGTTGCCTAAAACAAAGGTTTGCACCAGCAGAACCCAATTGGCACTTGTAATGAAGGAGAGACAATGCAAGAATTTGCACATTTTCATCTTTTTTCTCCCTGTGGACATTAGAAAGCATGGATTCCATAAAAGCTGTGTGATTCTGTTAATTGGGGTGGGGTGGGATCCATTTGCTCTTGGAAAGTATTCCTATTTAATCATCCCATGAAATGTGCATTCCAGACTAAATAATAAAGCCATTTGCTAGAAGATGAGAGGGCAAGCTGACCTTCCCTTCAAAGAAAAGTAGAAAACATCAGTTTAAAAGAGAAAAGACAGAAAAGAAAACTTGGCAGAGAAATGTGCATTTAGTCCAATTGTAGTTACTGTTAAAACCAATTTTGGCCCTGACTCTTTGACCACTGAGAAAACGACAACAACAAAATGTATTCTGGCCTTCTGCATTTACACAACACATTTCACTCATTTCCTAAACTAATCCATTCACTGGATTTGCAAATACAGTAAATCATAAAATTGGTTGGGTCTTAAAACTAAACTGAGGTTTATTTATTTAGTTTATTTAGCTTAGTTTGTCAAGCATGTATGAGAAAACAAATATAAGTATGAACCTAACATATAAACATGTAAGTATAAACAGGTATAAGTATATACATAATAAATTAGTACGAATAAAGGGGAACAATAGGACAGGGACAATAGGCATGCTGGTGCACTTATGCACGCCCCCTTACAGACCTCTTAGAAATGGAGTGAGGTCCACGGTACACAGTTTGAGGTTAAAGTTTTGGGGGTTTGTTTGAGGATGCAACAACAGAGTCAGGTAGTGAGTTCCAGGCATTGACCATTCTGTTGCTGAAGTCATATTTTCTGCAATTGAGTTTGGAGTGGTTAACATTGAGTTTGTATCTATTGTTTGCCTGTGTGTTATTGCGGTTGAAGCTGAAGTAGTCGTTGACAGGTAGGATGTTGTAGAGACAATTTAGTGTACTAAGCTTAGGTCAGACCATAGGCGGCATAGTTCTAAGTTGTCTAAGTCCAAAATTTCAAGCCTGGTGGCATAAGCAAGTTTATGCAAGCTTAGGTTAGTCTGTTGTACTGTGAATCTTTCCCCAACTAGGATGAATGTGTCATGGGAACAGTTTTGAATCTGTTTTCAACAATCAGGATTCGTGTTATGCTCTTGGAATGCTTCTCTCACCACTTTGAAATGGCTTGTTTTTTATTTCTTTATTTATCAAATTTACAAACTGTCCATCTCTCTTCCAGAGTGATTCTCAGGTTGCATTAAAAACTGAAAATATGAACAAGTTAAGGTGGAATTAATAAGAGTTCTCCTCTCTGACCAAGTTCCTAACAATTATCTGATTTTTAAAAAGCAAAGCCCATTTCATATTCCGGTGTGCACAAATGTTCTGAAATGGCCTTATTTGCTGCACCATAATAAGACACTGAAGATATCTGATACTTTATACAAATTTCTTGCCCATTCTTATCTCTATGTCCAGAGAATACTTGCGAGTGCATTTTCTGAGTGAATCTATGCTTGTTTTTCTACCATTCTAATAGTTATATATTACTTATATATCAATATAATTATCTTAGGGGTTATATAATTAACA
This sequence comes from Notechis scutatus, assembly GCF_049901735.1. Taxonomy (NCBI): domain Eukaryota; kingdom Metazoa; phylum Chordata; class Lepidosauria; order Squamata; family Elapidae; genus Notechis; species Notechis scutatus. Next base: position 14,257,210 of record NC_142019.1, read on the forward strand.
TTATTAATTATATTAATTATCGTAGGGGTCTTGTTGGCTTTTGGTACCAAGTATTTTTTGGCTGGAGATTGGAGAAACTCGGCTACCTCTAATCAAATTAACACTGTGATTATAGTCCTTCAGGAAGCACTGGGTGTGAAATGCTGAGTTAGAAATACAGCAAGGTTGAAGAATTGCATGGTGCATGAGTTGTATTCCTCATGGTTGGAGAACCTCAAGACAATGAGATATCGGATCTTGCCAACACCGAGCATTGAATTGTAGGAGATGAAAGCCAACCAACTTTGAAGAGCAAAGAATTTCAGATTCTGATGCAATTGACAAAATGGAAACCCTGTAGGAGCCACACACTTGGAATGGATGGATCATAAACTTGGGTCAAGGTTAAAATCAACATGCAGCTCTTCAGCCACTGATAACATATCTGTGATCTGCAGAGGGATGAGTAAGAGTGTAACCATTGCAGCAATTCTGTAGATCACCAGGCTGAAGCCAAGGGAGGGGTCAAATGTGTCATAAGTCACGAGTCCCTGCATGCCCAAGAGATCCAAGTTCAGCCCACCTTGAATGCCTTTCTTATCTCCTGCTCATTTCCCTTGACTGTTAGTTGGCCAGATTCTTATAGAGAGCTTATGTGTGCAATAAATCTTTATATTCATTTGAACTGCCCGAATCTCCTAATTTCCCCTGCGCTTGACAATTTCCTTGTACAGGCTCAAAATGAAACACATCTACTTTGAACTTCAGTAAGATTTGTACAAGAGGACTCATCTGTTCTTCAGCACAATGCCTCAATGCACTTCTCATTACAGTTATTGATAGGTTTATTGGTTGACTGCATTTTTAAACAGCATTCAATTGACGAAGTTCATTGGAAAGTATTTCTGCAAGGGAATATTTAGTGTTCCATACTTCTACTATCACAATAAGTAAAGAGTCACAGATGTGGCTTGAAGCAAATATCTGGACCATTCTGTGAACACAAAGGACAGAACCATTAAGTTCTGGAAAAGAAAATAGTATTGGAAAAAGGCTTAGCTTGGCTGTTTTCTTGCAGATGTTTTCTTACCTGACTAGCTAATATCATCAATGCTAGAAGAGAGTGGGGTTTGCTCTCTGTTTATATGCAAGAGGCAATCTCAACCACACTGACAGAGCAAATCCACTTTTGGGCATCCAGACCTTAATAAATGCTTCTGTCCTTTTATATAAACAGAGAGCAAGCCCCATTCCCTTCTAGCACTGATGATGGTGCCTAGTTGGGTAATGAAACACCTGCAAGAAAACCACCAAGCTCAGAGAGCACCAAGGGCCCCACAGTTCACCCCTGAGCTACAAATATTCTCTTCTATTTAGAAGAGACTTAGGTTGGCTCTTCCGTAGCTTCCGGGAATGGAAGAGGAGTTGCAAAATCAGATTTGTAAGACACGGTTTCTGTAGCCTATATCAGTAAAGAAGAATCTTCCTGAGGGTTGGTTTCTTGATCCGGTCTACTTCGTAGGGTTGACACTAATACAAAACAGTGAACTCACCATATACCAGGAAGCATAAGGTTGTCCAAAATATCCCCATGTTGGTTTGAAGCATCCTTCAAGGCGAAACTCTTCTTTCAAAGGATTCTTCAGTGGAAGCTAGGAAAAGAAAAACCAAGATACTTAGTCCTGAGATTTGTCTGCCTTACCATCGATCAATGGTTCTTGGCTTAATCATTCCTTTTCCTTTAATAATGGCATTATCCCAACAAAAGGATTTAAACACTCACAGACACATAAACACAGTTTTTATGCAAGCATCTCAGCAGTGGATGATCCAAATTGGATGCTCAAAATAAGGAATTAAAACTGTTCCTTTGCCCCGAGGATATACTAGAAGTGGGAGGAGGAGGAAGGAGGAGGAGGAGGAGGAGGAGGAGGAGAGGAAGGAGGAGGAGGGAGGAGGGGAAGGAGGAGGAGGAGGAGGAGGGAGGAGGCCATAAATACAGAGGCCATAAATACAGATTCCCTTGTAAAAATTACAGTTTTAATAGCATAATTTTATATTTTTAAATCATATAAAATACACAATAAAATAGAACAATAAAACAAGAGAGACCCAGTGTCATTCCTCTGAGGAGTCAAACAACTCAGTCTGAAGTAAACAGCATGGTATTGACACAACACAACCCCACCCATTCTTTCTGTGCCTGCATTACACAATGTCATGAGCAATTGTCTTAATTATTCTCTTAATTGGGGGATGAAGCTCCATTTGGTTTTTCAATCAAATGCTGTATTCATTGTATTGTTGTTGTGCTGCTGGTGTGTTGAAAGTCTGTAGGCCGCCAGGGCTGAGTCAAATTTAAACTTAGAGCTAACTCTTGAAATAGGCTGCAATTAAAGCTACTTTTTATTTATTTTTCCTTTTTTTAGTGTTATAAATCTTGTTAGATTGTATTGATTCAATACAGTGATGTTTATACAATATGAGTAGCAGTGATCCACATTCCATTAGATAGCTTGAAGCATTGAAAACAGAGAAAGGAGTGTGTGTGTGTGTGTGTGTGTGTGTATACTTAAGAAAACTTAAGAAAATATATATATATATATATATATATATATATATATATATATATATATATATATATATATATATATATATATATATATATATATATATTCTGAGGTTTCCAGCGGGTATTTGTATGTGGATCTTTGGTTATTCGGGTTTTCTCCCGCGTAAGATTGGAAGTATCTAGGCGACGTTTCTTCCTTTTAACTGCTAGTGGGGGTGTGACATAGTAGTGATACACAGACATATGTAAGGATTAGGTGTGTGTATATGGCATAAATTAAGGATAAAAAAAGAGGTCCTACAAACTGTTGAAGATGAGAATGTTTTTAATTGTTTTCTATTTTTTTCTTTCTATTTTCTTCTCCCTTTTTTCTCTTTTTTTAATTTGTGTATGTGTTGTCGGTTTGTTTTAATTGTAAAATCAATAAAATTTATTTATATAAAAAAAAAAAGATGTGGCACGACCACGAACGCGAAGCCAAACAGCAGGATCACAGCTCACCAGCTCAAATCCCCCAGCAACTAAGACTAACCTGAGCATAACCAAGCCCCCACCTGAACAGAACACACCCCCAGCCAATCAGAACACAACCAACCCCCCCCAACCAATCAGAACACAGCCAAACCCCCAACCAATGAGAACACACCCCCAGCCAATCAGAACACAGCCAAGCCCCCACCCAATCAAGTCACACCCCCACTAGCAGTTAAAAGGAAGAAGCAGCTGCAAGCTCACATTACTCCGAGAAGCACAAAGCCGAAGACACAAGCCTGAAGATGATGAATGAGACTTCATCGAAATGTCGCCTAGATACTTCCAATTTTACGTGGGAGAAAACCCGAATAACCAAAGATCCATATATATATAATTGTAATTTTGGATGTCCATATTGCAGGCATAAAAAATTCAGCTATCTTTGAAGAGAGATTCGTGGCATGAGCATCGAATAGAAAACATGGCTTTTCCTTTTCAGGCAGACATAAATACTCCAGTTATTACAGAAAGGACAGTGCCGGAATCCACCAGCAAAAGTTTCATCTGGGTTCAAGGAGTGGGACATCCACAGAAGTGTCAAAACTCCCCCAAACAGTGGTGATAGAAGTGCTATCAAAGCCCTGGCCCTTTTACAATGGGTGTCACCTGTAAAAATTAGGCAGGGTTTCAATCATACAGCCAGAGCCTCTATCTTAACTCTTTCAAACCCACATGGACACTAATGGCTGTGTAAGTTTAACCCTGATTGTTAGTGGCTTATCATGGCATGTGGGCAAATCCAATAAACAGGGGCTCACTTGACCTTTTCTTTGGGGTTCCAGGAACAGTACAGGAGCAGGATTGGCAAATCTGTGCACTTAGAATAACAGAATAACAGAGTTGGAAGGGACCTTGGAGGTCTTCTAGTCTGACCCCCTGCTCAAGCAGGAGACCCTATCCCATTCCAGACAAATGGCTGTCCAGTCTCTTCTTAAAAGCCTCCAATGATGGAGCAACCCACAACCTGACCTGAACATGAGGTGAAAAAAAAATCCTTATACATGCAGAGTCAAGACTGGCAGCACTTTGTGGTGGAATATTTAACCAGTGAAAATTCTCAGGACTGTTTTATGCTCTGTGTGCAAAAAGCTGGCAAACTCTAAGTCCTATAGCCATGATTTGTAAAATTGCTTTTTTAGAGCAAGAGACAGAGAGAGAAAGGGGGAGGAGACAGGGAGTGGGAGAGAGAGAGTGTATTAAAGTCTTGTAGAACTTTTACCCAGTTAATTAACTGCACTGGCCAGGAGGCACATTGAATTTAGCCCAAACCCAAACCAACTGCAGGATGGTTTAGCACAAGCAATGTGCCAACCTTTTCTCTGTGTTGTAACAGAAAAGAAGAGGGGGGGAGGAGGGAGGAGGATCCAACAGAGGCCATACATACAGTTTCCCTTGTAAAAATTACAGTTTTAATAGCATAATTTTACATTTTTAAATCATGTAAAATACACAATAAAATAAAACAATATGAAAGAGAGACCCAGTGGCATTCTAAGTCAATCTGAAGTAAACAGCATTGTACTGACACAACACAACCCCACCCATTCTTTCTGTGCCTGCATTACACAATGTCATAAGCAATCATCTTAATTATTCTCTTAATTGGAGGATGGGGCTCAATTTGGTTTTGCAATCCAATGCTGTATTCGTTGTGTTGTTGTTGCTGCTGTTATGTTGAAAGCCTGCAGGCAGCCATGGCTGAGTCAAATTTAAACTTAGAGCTAACTCTTGAAATAGGCTGCAATTAAAGCTACTTTTTATTTATTTTTCCTTTTTTTTACAGTGTTATAAATCTTGTTTGATTGTATTGATTCAATACGGTGATGTTTATAGATATGATTAGCAGTGATTCACATTCTGTTAGATAGTTTGAAGCATTGAAAACAGAGAAAGGAATGTAGAGGAGGAGGAGGAGGAGGAGGAGGAAAAATGTGAAGGAGATAGATAAGAAAGGCAGGTAGAGAAAGAGTGGGTTAAAGTTGTTTTTCTGGCAATTGCTTTAGGAGCATTTTTTTTTCTTTAGTTGCCTGATCCCTCCTCACTGCTCTGAGTGAGAATTCTGCCTGGGATGCTTTTTAAGCACACTTCCCCCAATCTTGCTGCCTGGACATGAAGCCATATGTCCTATCTGTTAGTGACCTCTGTAATATATTTCTGGCTACATTCCTCTCCTTTACCTTCTTTATAATTCAAAGTTCAGAGTGCATGATTAAAAGTTTGAACCTTGGACAAAAACCAGAACTGAAGGAGGTATGTGATATTCTCTCTCTTTCCCCCCCTTTTTTCTGTAAGTATAGCTCTAATTCATGCATTAATTCGTTGCATTTTTATAGCACTGTTATCTGCAAGGCTGACGTTCAGAATACCTTTTACCCTGAATGCCAACTCCACTGGTCTGCCTCTGCAGCCCATAAGTTCATACATAGTGTAACACAACACAATCAGGTAAAGAGCTGAAGAGACAGCATACATTATGCTGAGTGGCAATATACAATATAATTTCTCTTAATTTTGGTGGATTTTCCCCCCCACACTGGCTGAGCATGTCAGGCAAACTACACATTTGGCTTACTTCTGATTCAATATGTATTGCACAAACCTGAAAAATAAAAAAATCAAGCAAGGTTGGTTGTATAAATGCACCCAAATGTTATTACACTTGATCTGCCCCGCCTCCCTACATTTTCATGAGGGGCAAACTTCCTTTCCATACGAAGCTGCTTTGGAAAGTCTTCCTGACAGAACTTATGTTCTCAATGTCTTTCCTTCCTCAATGGACTTTTTGAATGGAGTGGAAACACCCACATACACCAGAAAAAGAGAGAAAGAAAAAGAAAGAAAGAAAGAAAGAAAGAAAGAAAGAAAAGAAAGAGAGAAAGAGAGAAAGAGAGAAAGAAAGAAAGAGAAAGAAAGAAAGAAAGAAAGAAAGAAAGAAAGAAAGAAAGAAAGAAAGAAAGAAAGAAAGAAAGAAAGAAAGAAAGAAAGAGGGAGGAGAGGAGGAGGAGGAAGGGGAAGGAAGGAAGGAAGGAAGGAAGGAAGGAAGGAAGGAAGGAAGGAAGGAAGGAAGGAAATGATTTATACATTTTCCCCTTGGAAAATCTGAAGCTGGTGAACAGTGCTTACCAGGTGCTTAGCTGGTCTTTCAATCACTTAGATGATGCATATTAATATGCCTTGTACCCATTCCTTCTCTAAGGAGCCCTAGGGATGAATCTGAATTTGAACGGAGACAAATTTCCCTGAAAGTGACAGAGCCACAGACCCAGGTGAAAGGAGAGGAAATCAAAAATATTTCCAAGCATGAGCAGCGAACCCAAAAGCTCGTCTCAGGACTTTTCACACACCTGGCACAAAAGTTACGCTTCCCTCTCCCTCGCCCCTCTCTTTTAAAATCTAGTCATTGTCCTCCTGGCCCCATAAATGTTCTTAGCTTCCTTTTGCTCTACTTGTCCAATCTTGAAGAAGAAGAAAAAAACTTACCAAAAGATACGTAGCTTGGCCCAGATGAATGGAAGACAGCAAGATGCGATCCCGTGCAGCATTCAGAACATCTGGCAGGCTGGGAGAACCATGGCATTCACCCCTTCAGATGCTGTAACTGATGGGATGCGGCCATTTGTTGCCCTCTCTTGCAGCTAAGAGAACTTGTAACCCAGGGAAAGGGCATTTTCAAAGTCTCCACACCCGTCACACCCATGCAACTTTCCGCCAAAGGTGAGTGAACTTTTCCCCAATCAGAGCCTCTTGGCTGCTTGTCAGAAGGGAGACTCGTGATTCTGTCTTGGTCCAAAAAATGCCACATGCAGAAAAGGCCATTCCTCTTCTGAAAGTTTGTCTTTAATTAACATGAATGCCATTATTACCAATGACATTTTTTCCCAAAAATGAAAGCATGCCACCAGCCCATAGCTAGACACATAGTTTTCCCTTTGAGACTTTGTTCCACTTCTCTTTTAAGATGTTCCAGAACGAGCTGCTAGATTTTGACAAAAAATTATCTCCATTTCTTTAGACACATGCTCTCTCTATCTATCTCCTTTCTATCTCTATATCTACCTCTATCTATCTTTATCTGTTTATCCATCCATCCATCTATCATCCATCCAGTATTTTTCATGGGTGCAGGGGTATGTTTGTGTGTCAAACTAATGTTTGATGAAAGCAGCACTGTGCCATCATGATACAATGCCCACTCCTTTTGTACATGTCACAGTGTCCTAGCATGTCCAAAGAACGGAACTGCTTTCATCATTTTATTTAAAGGTGAGTCGCCTTGGTGAGAGGGGCAAGATAAAAATTTAATAAAAAAAAATAAAAAAAATATCATATATCTATTGTTGGTTTCCATTCCTAACCCAAGTGATGCCAAAATCCTGAAATGTGCATTGTGACATCACAGTGCAAGCTTCATTAGTTTGTATCTTCATCACAAATGCATAAGGGGTAATTTACATCATGATGAAAGGATGATATTTCATCACTTGTCTGTTCCCCAATGAAGGTTTCAGAGTGGGTCCTTCACTCCCATGTCATTCAATAGCCAAAAAAAAAAAAAGATTTCAGCCTTCCCAAAAACTATCATTTTATACTAGCAGAAATGGCACCATTGCAGCTGCCATCTTAACTTTTCAGACCATTGGATGCAGGCACTCTGAGCAAGGAGCATGGCCAATTTTATGCCAGTTTGAGGAATGGTGCAGAGAATCTCAGTTCAGTGGGAAGGATCTGAAGAGAAGCAGAATGGACTGAGAGTTGACTACAAGGCCTTCCTTAAAAAACTGGAAGCTGTGCAAAAGAATTTCCCTGCTATGTTTTTCATGACTTGATAGGATGAGGCCACTGTGCAAATAGCAATAGCAATATAGCACTTAGACTTATACACCACTTCATGGTATTTTACAGCCCTCTCTAAGTGGTTTACAGAGTCAGCAACTTGTGCCCTCAACAATCTGCATCCTCATTTTACTGACCTTGGAAGGATGGAAGGCTGAATCAACCATCAAACCCTCAAAACAGCCCTCAAAGATTATATTATTTTGCTGAATGCCTTTATTTCTGACTAGAAAACTGTCAATGGAGTAATTGTGACATCAGCATAGAGATACGTATATTCAACAGCACAGTTAGGTCTTTTCCCTGATAAGCTCCATTCATGTTACCTCATTCAAGAAGACAGGTGGAAGGTTATACACATTTTGATCCATTTCGCCTTCTATTTTTCTCAGATCTACAATCAGAGCCTGCTGCAAATTCTGCCCTGCATTTCCTTAGTGCTTGACTAAGCAGCAGGAATCCTGCCAAGAAAATCTTTGGTGGTTTTTCTTCTGTCCACTTTTGCCCTTGATATGCCTCAGAAGAAAGTACAATGTGCATTTAGTATATTTACTTTGCTTTATCAGTCCTTGAAACTCTTCTGTTTGCAGGGTCTTTAACCTAGGCTCTTGGTTACAGAGTAACCAGGGTTGTTGTAATCATATATGCATCATACTCAGTAGCTTTTATATCTGAGGATGCATATCTAGGATTGCACTTCAGGTCACGTCTTTTGACATTAAGTTATCTTTTTTTTTAAAAAAAAGAAATCAACATGAATTCATTTGTTTCTTTTATTAGTTTATAACCAAGAGACATTGGCATTCTATAATGGAGATAAGCAACCGTTTTTAACTATAGTTTTATAATGTACTCATAAATTGCCAGGTAATTTAAAACTATTTCAAAACAGGGTACAGAGATTTTTTATGCTTAAGATTACAAATAGTTCCCAAAGATCTGCAGTGTGGTCATTTTGTTTTAGAAAATAATGTAAAAAAAGTAGACATCATAAAATCATAAAGTGTGCAGTTATTACTCTGGTTCTCAATTCCTTATTTGCATGAAACAGACCTACAATTTAAATGCAGGTGCACCAACATTAAACACAGGATAAACCTTTATAATATCTACCCCTCTTCAAGATTCACCATAATCATCACTGCCATCTGTCTAACCAAAGTAATTTCTTTTTAAACGGGGCTGGAGGAATCAAACTCTTTCTTGATGGGAAAAAAAATCCAAATGCTGCAAACTATTCCTGCAGGTCGCAAAACTTTTAGGAAGAAACAATAGACAGCACCTTATGCTCAGTTCTAAAGTTCTCCCTGTTTAATTTCTGCCTGCAGTGCAATGCAGCAGTTGGACAGAGGCATTAACACTAACATGTTGCAAAGAGGCATTAACACTCCAGCTGCTAACCAATGGCTAGTCTTCTGTCTGCAGACTAAACCAATTCTGTGTTAAACCCTGGTTAGTTTATTTGTGGCTCATTGTATTTATTGGGTGAACAATAGCAACTGGTGCATAATCTTTGTGGGAATCCAGAAAAGAGGGAGCTCCCGTCACTAGTTCAAGCGAGTTGTCCGAACGTGGCTGCTTTGACGCGCCTCAGCAAGGCTCCCAGAGGTCGCCATGGATACGGCGAGCCCCCGGTTGCTATGGCTACGCGGCAACTTCCCCGGGCTCGAGCAATCCCAGAAGCCCTCGCGGCGAGCTCGCTTGGACGGAAAGTAATGGTCGCTCAAACCCTTCTACGTCATCAGGGCGCGACGCCCAAGGGGAATGCGGAAGCGGCTGCCGGGGGCGGCGATGAGCGCGCGGTTCTTGCGAGCCTGGCGGGGCGGGTGGGGTAGGGGTCGCGCGACCGCCGCGGGGGAGGCCCCGAGGCGCGAAAAGCCCCCCTGGCGAATCCTCTTCTTTGGCACCGATCACTTCTCCGCAGAGATCCTCCGAGCGCTCCAGGCAGCCCGGTGGGTCTTTCGGGTGGAGGAGCCCCAAGGGGAGGTGGGGGGGCGAGGGGATAAGACAGGGGAGGAGGATGTCGGGGGTCGCTCCAAGCCCGGTGCGCCCCCCCCCACACGCCTCAGCAGCTGGGAGATGTGTGGACTTCGACTCCCAGAATCCCCCAGTCAGCCATGATGATTGCTATGTATGAACTGAATAGAATAGAATTGAATCAGAGAATAGACGAATGGAATGGGATGGATTGAAACAGTAGAGGAGAATAGAGAATAGAGGAATAGAACAGAACAGAACACTTTATTGGCCAAGGGTGATTGGACACACAAGGAATTTGTCTTTGGTGCATATGCTCTCAGTGTACCTAAGAAAAAATAAAATACTGAGATTCACCAAGAATCATGAGATACAACACTTAGTGATAGTCATGACCATGTTTAGAATAGATTAGAATAGAATAGAATAGAATAGAATAGAATAATAATAGAATAGAATAGAATAGAATAGAATAGAATAGAATAGAATAATAGAACAGAACAGAACAGAATTCTTTATTGGCCAAGGGTGATTGGACACACAAGGAATTTGTCTTTGGTGCATATGCTCTCAGTGTACCTAAGAAAAAATAAAATACTGAGATTCACCAAGAATCATGAGATACAACACTTAGTGATAGTCATGACCATGTTTAGAATAGAATAGAAATCTTCATTGACCAAGTGTGGTTGGACACAAAGAATTTGTCTTGGTGCAAATGCTCTCAGTGTACATAAAAGAAGAGATACATTCGTTAAGAGTCATAAGGTACAACACTTAATGGTAGTCATAGGGTACAATAAGCAATCGAATCATACTAGGAAACAATAAAAATCATTAGGATACAAGCAACAAGGTTACAGTCATACAGTCATAAGTGGGAGGAGATGGATGAAAGGAAGGATGGGAGGATTAATAATAGTAGTAGTAATGCAGACTATTGTTGGACAGTGTTGAGGGAATTATTTGTTTAGCATTTGGAAAAAACCTGTCCTTGTGTCTAATTATTCTAGTGTGCAGTGCTCTATAGCATTTTGAGGGTAGGATGGTTTATAATTATAAATATGCCAACATAACCAACAGAATTACAAATAAGCTAATATAAAGAGAAATCTAGTTAAAACTATTTTGTTACACTATTACTATTGTTATTAGATAAGTGTTAATATTTCTTTTTGTTGTTTGTTTTTCTGTAAAGGATACACCCTGACTATACACTGTATTCAAAATGTTTATGAATAAAATATATATATGCAAACAAAATACATAATGGATGGCTGGGGAATTTTGGGAGTGGAAGTCCACACAACCCAAAGTTGCTTTTCCAAAGGGCAAATGGACTTTCTTGTTTTTCCTTGAAAGTGTCCAAGAAGAATTGAAGCTTCTTGGGTGAGAAGCGAAACATCTTCAAGGGAAAAACAAAAAACAAAGTCCAGTTGCCTTTTGAAAAAGCACTTTTGGGACAACCATGACCTGGATGACTGAGAATCTCCATGGACACAAAGAACAAGCCAGTATTATATTTGCTGTCTGCTTAGATTTAGATGAGCCCTGGTTAATTCCATCTTGGTTTCCAGCATCTGACAGCTGTTGAGGTTGGGAAACAGGGCTGCAAGCAGTTGAGTGGGGTCAACAGAATAAGAGTGCCAAAACCCTGCTTATCTTAATAAACCAAAATCCCACCCCTTCCACTCCTTTTATTCTTAATTGAGTACCAAATCTACAGCAGGTGGTAGTCCCTGACCAACCTTGGCTGGTTCTTAGCCCAGCAGGGCTGAACTTGGCTAAAATAGGGATGGAAGAGCGTCAGCAAATACACAACTTTAAGCTGGGAGCGGAAGAAAACAATAGCAAATAGCTTACAGCTTTTTGCTACTGTTGATTTGGAAGGTAACTTGACCCAAAAGAGATGCTAACTTTGGGGGTTCCAGGTGAAAGATGACTGCACCTGGACTTTCGCTGTAACTTTTGACAGGGTTCACACCTACTGATTAACCAAATTATTGGTTGGATTTTTGAGTTGGTGTTTCTTCCAGTTAGGCAAATAAGCCTTATAAACCATAGTATTTTCCTGAGTGAATCCACCCATCCAGTTGTGATTTTGTTATGATACTGGTTAAACATACAAGTTAGAGATGGATGATTGCATAAGAAAGTTTTTCCTGGTTGTATTTGAATTGTAGGAGGGAACTCTAGATGTTGACTTAGACCTGACAGAACTGCTTATCCATTAATCCCACTATTGGCTAATTTATTTGGCATACTAGAAGGTTTTCTTTTCTCTAACAGCCTTGACTTTCTCCAGTTGAAGATGCTTGATCCAAAACTTAAAATCTTCACAGTCATAATGCATGCTCTAAATATGACATGAAAATCCTCATATCCCTGAAGAGCAAAGGCAATATGTCAGTGGCAGAGTTATAAGCCACTGACAAGGCCATAGGAGAGCACAGATAGGAATTGAAATTCAGTGTGTAGAACACTTGCTTTGATTATAGAAACTCCATTGAACTCTGGGTCTGGGTAATGGGCAATGTAAGGTTCCCTACATTTCCAAGTGAATTCATAAAGGTTCCTAAAATAAGCGCTTCTTTGTGATAAAATGCAGCTTCCCATCTTTCTTTGGCAATCCAATTAAAATAGTGGATTTAATATTTAAGTCTTTTTAAAGGATGTCATGTGCTGCTACAGCTGTGAAGGTGGTCAGACGTATTAAGTATCTGGGGGAGCAGACAATGAACAATCTGACTTGGCCTCTTCATCTGTTATCTTTAGTGAAGCGTGCAAACCAGTGTTTGCATTTCCTGTGACGGATGAGGAGAGCATATCTTTCTCCTAACATCCTGGCTACTTTTTACAGAGGCACGATTGAGAGCGTTTTTTTAAAAATGCATCCCTGTTTGGTTTGGTGGCAGCAATGCTCAGATAGAAAGTCCCTACAGAGAGTGATGAGGACAACGGAGAGTATTATGAGAAGCTCGCTTCCTGTTATTCAGGATGCTGCTTATAAGCGCCATGTCCTTAGAGCTTGAAACATTGTTAGGGACCCAACACACCCACTTCATGGCCTGTTTCTGTTGCTCCCCTCTGGGCAGGGATTTCAAAGTATCTATAGCAGGACAACTAGGTTCTGTAACAGTTTTGTTCCTTATGCCATGTGACTTATAATGTGGGTATATGCATAAAGGTTATCTTTTGAAAGCTCGTCCCAAAGGTGCTCTTTTTTTCAAGAGGGAACTGGACTTTCTTGTTCTTCTTTTTCAAAGAAAAATAAGGAAGTCCAGTTGCCTCTTGGATAAAAAAGCACCTTTGGGACAACCATGACCTGATGACTGAAAATCTCCATAGATTTTTGTGAGCGAAATGCAATGAAATTTCATTTTATTGTATGCGGATTAGTGTACATTTAAAGTGACAATAAAGTTTTTCTTCTATTCTCCCTGCAAGGGCAGAGTGCCAAGGCCAGATCAGATTGTGGATCACCTGGAGGTGGTAACCTTGCCCCCCAGTCACTCAAAGGTACTCCCTGTGAAGAAGTATGCAGAGCAGCTGCAGCTCCCCATCCACATCTGGCCTGATGTAGGGGCACGGGAGAATTTTGACGTTGGCGTGGTGGCATCATTTGGACGTCTGCTTAGTGAGGACCTCATCCGAAAGTTCCCCTAGTAAGAATTTTCACACACACACACAAAAAACCCCTCACTTTCTTAGTGTATTTATCACACAACTATTTCTGGCTTTTAGAGTAAAGGAAAGGCTTTCTTCTGTAACGTTTGATTATATACAGGGGTGGAAGGGCCAGGTTCTTTATGACAATTCCTGCATAGGTATCGAATTTGTTATATTGTTTGCAACTGCCCATAATTTTACTGATGCTTCTAAAACTAATTTCCAGTGCAAAAGTGTAGGGGAATTGAGGAACCTGTAGCACTGCGGATGTTTCTGAATTGTAGCTATCATCAGAGGTAGCTCTAATTTACAGTTCAGTAATAGAAGGTTGATACAGTTTCCCTGGTCATCGAGTTTAATGGGAGTTATTCAAATCAGGCATCGCCTTAACTATTTCTGATCAAGAATGATCGCAATCTCAAGTTCCTACTGTCAGGTTTCCAAGTGATGAAATCCATTTAAAAAGAAAAGAACAAAGTCCATCTTCCAAGACAATTTCTTTTATTTAGGAAAGAATTACCACGGACTTTGCCAATTTGATGCTTTCCTAAATAAAAGAAAGTGTACAAGGCAAAGGAAAGCTGAAGCAAGTTTGTAAGACTGTGACTCCACTGAGTGATTGCTTTGTTTAAAGACAGAGTTGCTGGTTCCGTGGTTGCTAAATGAGGACTACCTGTACATTGTTTTTATGGCTGCATTCTAAATTGATTGTGCATATTTTACCCCAAAGCATGCAATATTGGCACTTGCTCAGGAGTAAACCAGCAAAGAATGGAACCTTAGAGATGATTAAAAACACTAAAATATTTTTACTGAAAAAGGAAACTTTACCATTGCTGAGGGAACATGAGAATGATATGTTAGCTGAATTTCAGTCAAAGAAATGTAGGTGCAATGTGCTACGCCCCCATTGCAACACTGACTGTGCCAGAGTTTATAGAGGGGGCGAAATTCCCAAAATCAAAAATGTACTCCATGACACCTAAGGAAATGAAAGAGATCCGGAATAATGTCAGGTTTCCAAGTGATGAAATTAGTTTAAAAAGAAAAAAAACAAATCCATCTTCCAAGACACTTGCAAATTGCTAGGATTGGTAACAGAGTTGGAAGGAACCTTGGAAGTCTTCATCACGCTACTCAAGCAGGTGACCCTATACCATTAAATAACTTTTTCAACACTTTTTCAGTCATAAGTGTGAACATTCTCTAAACAAAGCATTTGCTAAATTAGGAGTGGCTGCAATTTATTGCAGTTTATCACAACGATCAAGAAAGACTTGCCAGTGCAACAAGCCAGAATTGCAGAGGAATCTAGATTCTTTACAAATATAGTCCCAGTACATACTGCAAAATAGCTCAGTTTGACATTTTGTGCCGATATGAGTAGCTAAGCCACTATGTCATGATTAAGCAAAGTTTATGTGATGTCTAAATTAAAATTCCTTGCCTTTTGCTGTCCATAGAAACTGAAATTTTAGACCAAGGTTCTTGATTTATAATTTGTACATTGTTTGGGAGCAACAGCCTCCAAATTCTGGTTGAGAAATAACATTTATCTTTTGCATGCAGTTCATAAAAAAACAAAGTAGAACTTGCCACATTCTAGCGTAATGTTATATACGCCATTTCAGTCAGACAGATTTCAGAAGAAGATTTAAAAATGATAAAAATGAGGTAAGTGATTGGTTACAGCGAGATACCCAAAGCAGTGAGGCCTGTGAATTACAGGAGTTATAATCCAAGGACCTGGCTGGCTGTACTGGAGAAGGGAAAGAATTGCATTGTAGATTTTCTTGCTTTGTAAAATCATATATGCTTATAGGTTTTTACATTTTTTCCTTGTGTTTTAGTTCTATTGAATGCTGAGATATCAGTAAAAATTACTCCTCACTTCTACATTGCAATATAAGTTGTGCTTATTACATTGCTGAATTTTTAACTTGATTGTTTTTATGCTAAAAAATTTGGGAGTCGTTTTGAAGTCCAACGGTATAAAAACATAATAAATAAAAATATTACCAGATTGCTGTCGTCATGTTCTAATTTCCTAATATTTTGACCCAGTGGCGTGCTGAATGTCCACCCCAGCTACCTTCCGCGGTGGCGTGGCCCTGCACCAATCATCCACACCGTGCTTCATGGAGATACAGTGACCGGGGTCACAATTATGCAGATCAGGCCTAAGAGGTAGGTTGGCTGTTTCATTCAGCATCCAGTCTGCAAAAAACCTGGCTGTGGGAATTATATTAAGTAAGAATTAAAATTTAATTTTGTGGGCGCTCCCTCACTGGAGGTTTTTAAGAAGAGACTGGACAGTCAACTTGTCTGAGATGGTTCTGCTGCTTGAGCAGGGGGCTGGACTAGAAGACCTCCAAGGTCCCTTCCAATCCTATGATTCTAAGATGCAAAGCCCATTACTAAAAGCCTTTTTAAAACAAATGTATCAGTGCAGCAATTTGCGTTCTCCATTCAGTCTCTCCACTAATTAGGTTTTGAGATGCTATGTGTAATCTGATAAAAAAACTTCTTGCGATATGTTCTTTCCCCAGGTTTGATGTGGGCCCAATTATTAAACAAGAAGAATTTGCTGTTCCTCCCCGTTGCTCGGCAAAAGAACTGGAGCCCCTGTTATCCAAAGAAGGTGCAAACATGGTAAATGAATGCCCTTGTTTAATGACATTTTTCTCCAGTGAAAACAATTACAGGAGACACAGAGAGATGCCAAAAGTGTTTTCTCAGCTGGAAAGCACCTCTTCTGACCCCATTTCAATTTCAATTTCAAACAGTCATTAAGTGGCTGATCATAAGCCTGAGGCCTATCTGTAATAACATCTGAATATCTTTCTGAGAAGTTGACTGCATAGATTAATGTTTTTCAAACCTGGCAACTTTAGAGTGTGTGGACTTCAACTCCTGGAATTCCCCAGCCAGCCTTGGTATAAACCATTCTGGTAGATTTGTAAACCCCTTCCTTTAATACAGCTGAGCTCCAGGACCTGGATAGTCCCTGAAGCATATTCCACTAGTTGTAGCCATCTAAAGTGCAAAAGTCCATGAATTCCATTTTCAGTAAAGGGTTTGAGCTTCATAGAATAAGGACTCATAGACTAAAATCTGGCTCAGGTAAGTCTAGTAAGGATTGGAACTGTCACTTCCTGTCTCTTGGCGATCAGTGGTTATGAGAAGGTGCATCTGTTCTTCATTTGGACTTATACATATTCTGGATTTTTTTTTCCTCAGCTGATTGCTGTTTTGCAAAACTTACCAGAAAGTTTAAGCAAGAAAAAAGAACAACCCAAGGAAGGAGTAACACATGGTATTTGTCGCAAGTTTCATGTATAATGTAGATATTAACTAGCTGTGACATGACCCTTTACTAAGTAGACCAGGGGTGTCCAACCTTGGCAACTTTAAGACTTGTGGACTTCAACTCCCAGAATTCCTCAGCCAGCAAAGCTGGCTGAGGAATTCTGGGAGTTGAAGTCCACAAGTCTTAAAGTTGCCAAGGTTGGACACCCCTGAAGTAGACTGTTGAAACACATTTTCCACGATTCTCCCTACTTCCTTCCTCCCTTTTAAACTCGGATCCTTTGTAATGAACTTGAAAGCTTGGCAACCAAAGGTTGATTTCTGAGGGTGTCCAGGGAAGCCCAAGGTCCCTTAATTTAAAGAGCATCTATTACTTTGTCCACCGAAAAGAATTGCTTCTAAATGTTCCTGGGATATTGGAAAAGAACATTTAAATTGTTTAAAGATGCGGGGCGAAAACTGATCAATTTTCTTTTCTTTTCCTCTAAAGCTCCTAAAGTCACTATTGCAATGAGCTGCGTTCAGTGGGAAGAACAAACTGCTGAGCAGATACTAAGGGTACACCGTGCCTTAGGAGCCATGGTAAGGCCAGCCTCTCAGAGGACTCTTATAAATGATATATTTAAATTCAGAAGGAGCTTTTTACAAAGATCATCTTGATTTTCAGCCCTTGAATGAAACTGGGGTGGTGGTGGGAACAGGAATTGTGTTCTGGAATTACAGTGTAATTTTTTTAAACATAGGGAAATACTGCAGGATTATTTTTTTTTTTGATGTGATAGATTTTTTAATGAATAAAATGGAGCGTACATAAAAGTATGTCCTACTATGGTTCTACTATGCCTCCTTTCCAATTAAAATACAGTTAAAATACAGTATCCGGTAGATTAGCTTCCTACTTAAACCAAATTCATTTCAGTGTGAAAAAGGTTCACATTTGTCTTTCCTCGGGATTAGGAGGAAAAAACTGCTCTGGTTCTTCTAATTGACTCTTAAAGAAATCGTGTTACATTTGACATAAGTGGGAATTAGGTTCTATTTGAAGTGAACAAGAATAATTTAACCGAAATGTTTGTTATCTTCTGCAGCTACATAACTTATACAGTGCTGTATGTTTTTAGATGCCTCTAAAGACGCTTTGGATGGGTTCCAGTGTAAAACTGTTGGACTTTGAAGAGGAAATGATACCAAATTTTACTGGTACTTATGAGAAACCTTTAGCACTCTGATCGAGAACATTTTAATATTGGCAGTGTCTAAATAACAATAGACGGGTCTATGAAACAAAACTGAACACTTTCTGACTTCCTGTTTTGCAAATCCTCCCTTTTCTTTCTTGTTGGAATCAGACTGCTTGAGTGCCTTCTTCTTTCTAGGAACATTGAAATCCCTTGTCTTTAAACTTATAAATCTTAGAATGAGCTGTAGAAAAATGTTGCATGAAAAGAATGACTCTCTTTTTGGTACCTAAAAGGAGGCGTGAGGAATATTCTCTTTTGGTTGCCCTCTGTGACAATGTATAGGACATTAGCAATAGCAATGAATAGAATAGAATAGAATAGAATAGAATAGAATAGAATAGAATAGAATAGAATAGAATAGAGAATTCTCCATGCAAAGAATAGAATAGAACAGAACAGAACAGAACAATAGAATAGCAATGAAGGGAAGGGAAGGGAAGGGAAGGGAAGGGAAGAGAAGAGAAGAGAAGAGAAGAGAAGAGAAGAGAAGAGAAGGGAAGGGAAGAGAAGAGAGAAGAGAAGAGAGACTAGAATGAGGAATAGGAATAGAACAAGAATAGAACAGAACAAGAACAGAATAGAAAATAGAACAGAATACAGAATAGAACAAGAAGGGAATGGAACAAAACAATAAAACAGGAATGGAATGGAGAATAGAATAAAAAAATAGAATAGTACTAGCACATAGATTTATATACCACTTCACAGTGCTTTACAGCCCACTCTAAGCGGTTTACAGAGTCAGTCTATTGCCCCCACCAATCTGGGTCCTCATTTTACTGACCTCGGAAGGATGGAAGGCTGAGTCAAACGTGAGCTGCTCAGAATCGAGCTCCTGGAATGAGCAGTGAGTTAGCCTGCAGTAATGCCTTCTAACCACTGCACCACTGTGTCTCTTTGTGAATATATTCAATTGTTTGTAGTATTTAAGCTAATCAGGCTTCCCCTGTAAGAGTTAACCAAAGTATGATTTTAATAACACTTTGGGACTTGGATTTTTACTGTTGCAGAGGTAAGAATGACTTAACTGTTTATACATTCTACAGATAAGGTTGTAGCTGAGAAAGAGGCAATTCCAGGGTTGGTGTTGTACCACAAACAACTAAAGATCCTGATGATCCGATGCAAGGTAGGTTTGTGTGTGCACACATCATATTCTTACTCCCATTTAAGGCAGACGGGCTCCCAAAATGTGTGCTTTTCCATTTCATCTGAGAGATGAGGAAAGAGAATGCCAGTCAAATGCAACATTTATTACATTTCTTTGGGTTACATTGTCCCTTGCACAACTGTTAGTATTAAACTCTTTATCAACCCAGTCCCTGAGTCTTTTCTGGAGAGCGTCCATAGATTTTCTAACTTGCCCTTTACAAATCAAAATGTGTTTTGTATTTTTTAATTTGGAATTTAATGTCAGGATGCTGGATCCTATATTAGATTCCACCTAAGCTTCTTGCCATGGAATCACTTCTGGTGGGTTTGCAGATTTTGCTAAGTGTGTGTGTTCTCTCCCCTCTTTTCCCTTTCTAGGAAGGTTGGGTTGGAGTCAAAACTATTATACATAAAAAGAAGTTGACAGCAACCGACTTCTACAACGGCTACCTACATTCTTGGTCACAGAACAATTCTCTAATGGTTCTCAAGAACTGCCGGTTCCAAACACTCAAGGTGACCACAGCAAAAAAAGAAGCCAAAGAGTTCATCAAATGTTCAGATAATAATTGCGATACAATTTCCAGTAATGTGTGAAAACAATAATTCTGTATGAAAAGCCAAATTGGAAGCGTTCTCAGCTTGTCCCAGAATTGATCGATGGAAAACAGTGATGGGAGAAAATGAACAATGACAAAGACAGCGCTATGCGGTTGATATTGTGCAGTGGATAACACAAAGGACTAGTAAACCTGGAGAGTGTGTTTATTCTTTCTGTTCAAAGCTTCAAAGCACTCTCAGCCTTGCAAGTCTGATTTTTCAGGAGCCGTACTTTCTGCTCCTGGATCCATCTTTTTCCAACTTAAAAATACAGTGGAGCAAGATGAACTAAGTTAAGGACGCACGTGTTGTATGATTAAACAATAAATGATTTTTGTACATGTTTGTGTAGGCGTGTCACACAAATCGTTGCAATGGCTTGATATTTTAGAATGCTGACTTGTATAATATAAACGGTACCGTGTACAAATACATCCTTACCGCTCTTCAGAATCCAGAATCATCAAGGTAAAAATCCAAAAATTCCCGATATGTAAACTTTATTGGAGAAAAGCTAAGAAGAATTGTAATTCAATGAGGATAGACAAGAGTAAGCGCACACAGCTGTACACAGAAGTGTTATTCAGCCCTCACCAGCATCTCCTTTTGCAACTTTTTCCTGCCCTATCTAATGGACTGCCCTTAGTTGCAACGTTTTTTGCAAAAGGCAGAGTTACTATTACATTGCTTTTCACTTACACCCATAGCCACTGTTGCAATGAACCCCATCCAGTGAGAAAGGCAAACTCCTGAATGACTGGTCCTGTGCCTTCAATAACCCTCGTATAATTAGATCTCATTTCCCACCCTTTGGTGATGGTGGTATGTGGGAATGACCTTGGGAGACGAGCTACTGGAACTGTCAGATAAAAGGCAGCTTAGTCCCCAGAAGGAATGGGGGGTGGCAAAAGTCTCAAAAGGGACCCTCCCTAGTATCTTGAGCCATAAAGGGGGAAGGGGGAGAAACGGGCTTTCAGACTTGCAAAATTGTGTGAATGTAACCTAACTATAGCAAAGTAGAATTAGTTCATCTGGCTGGTACCTCCTTACTCTAGATTAGGAGTCTCCAAACTTGGCAACTTTTTAAGATTTTAATTTTATCTTTTTAAGATTTGTGTATTGTAACCAGCCTGCCTTCAGGACCTATATATTGCACAGGTCAGAAAGAAGGTTGAGAAAATACCTACAGACCCATCGCATCCTGGATATGAGCTGTTCCAACTCCTCCTCACACCCGTTGTGTCACCGCTATAGGGCATTGCATGCCAAAACAACTAGGCACAAGAGGCAGTTTGTTTTCCTCCACGGCATCCCTTTGCTGAAACACCTAATTCCTAACACGAGTTGGAAGGGACCTTGGAGGTCTTCTAGTCTAACTCCCTGCTCAGAAAGCCTGCTGTCCCACTGCTCAGGAAATCCTATACTATTTCAGAAAATGGTTGTCCAATCTCTTCTTAAAAACTTCCAGTGTTGGAGCATTCACAACTTCTGGAGGCAAGTTGTTCCATTGATTAATCGTTCTAGCTGTCAGGAAATTTCTCCTTAGTTCCAGATTGCTTTTCTCCTTGATTAGTTTCCATCCAATGTTTCTTGTCCTGCCTTCAGGTGCTTTGGAGAATAGCTTCTTTTTGGCAGCCTCTGAGATATCGGAACACTGCTATCATATCTAGTCCTTTTCATTAAACTAGACATATCCAGTTCCAGCAACCATATGTTTTAGCCTCCAGCCTCCTAATCATCTTTGTTGCTTTTCTCTGCACTCTTTCCAGAGTCTCAATATCTTTTTTACATTGTAGTGAGCAAAATTGGATGCAGTATTCCAAGTGTGATCTTACCAAGGCATTATAACGTGATAACACTTTACATGATCTTGATTTTATCCCTCTGTTAATGCAACCTAGGATTACATTTGGCTTTTTTGGCAGCTGCAGCACACGGCTGCCTCATATTTAAATGATTGTCCACTAGGACCCCAAGACCCCTCTCATAGTTGCAAAAATTGAGCCATGTACCACCTTTACTATCCCTGTGCATTTGGTTTTTCTTGCCTAAATCTAGAACCTTTTATCCTCATCTGTTCCACCACCTTGTCTTATTGGTATCTTTATTGTGATTATTATTACTTTGTTGTTTTGCGTGTATACAGAGCTTTGCAAAAAAAAAAGGTACAGCCCCCAAGTTAAAATTTAGCAAAACGAATCTTTATCCAGCAAGCATATATTCCTTTATTTTGCGTATTCTCTCTCCCCATCCTTTCTGCTAACTTTGTATAATGTTTAATTGTTTACAGAAATGCAGGCCCATAATTATATAAATAGATTATTAATGCTTTAGCCTTTTTTTTTTAGGAATAGGCCAGCAATATTTTTAAACACAATATTCTAAAACTGGTGTTTCAGAACAGCAAATTTTTAATTCGGAAGGCATTTACCAATGGCCTGGGCTAGGGACCCATTTCTATTGGCAGATATGTGGCCAGGTGAAAGCACTTTCAAAACATTTAAAAAATAGATGGAAATTTATCATCTTTAATTTTATTGTTGAATTCAAGAATTTCTTTCAAGAAGTAAATCATGAATGCTGCTGTCATTCAACTTGTTAAGCCAAAAATAGCATTGTGGTTTAACATACTGTGCAAACTCAGCCAATGGTGGTTTATTTATGCAACATAAGCCCTGTTTAGCATACCGTGGATGAGAATCCAAGACCTAGAGGTGCTTTGATTCCCCAGAAATCTTGGCTTTTAATACCCCAAATGCAAAATGACTCGATTCAATTTTACACAGCTATTATTAGCTACCAGCTGCCTATTTTTTAAAAAATATAATTTAAATGCCTCCCATCTGGTACAGGTAATCCTCAACATGACCACAATCAGGGCCAGAATTTCTACTGCTAAGCAATTGAGATACACCAGATTGTGAGATACACCCGATTTTACGGCTTTTTTTTGTTGTTGCCATGGTTGTTCTTTGATGAATCATATGATCATTAAGAGAATATAACTTCCCCACTGGATTTTGCTTGTTGGAAGCCAGCTGGCAGGGTCACAAATGGTAATCACGTGATTTCCCCCCACCCCACCCCGTATGCCAGTGATCCCCAACCTTTTTTATGCCGCGGCCCGGTACCGGCATCAGCTGGCGCTGCCATCTTTTGATGAAAAGTGCTTCCGGTGACCTCACGGAAGCACTTTCATCAAAAAAAGTGTGAGCTTTCCGGTGAAATGGCTTTCACCGGAAAAGCTCACATCAGCCGCCATTTTTGATGAAAAGTGCTTCGGTGAGCTTTCTACCCAGAAAAGCTCACTGGAAGCACTTTCATCAAAAATGCGGCGCAAACCAGCGGCCCGGTAGGACTTGTTCCGCGGACCGGTACCGGTCCGCGGACCGGTGGTTGGGGACCCCTGCCGTATGCTACACAACCATTGTAAATACATGCCGGTTGCCAAGTGCCCGAATTTTGCTCGCACAACTCTGGGGATGCTGCTACAGTCGTAATTCAAGGAGTTTTGTTGATGCCATTGTAACTTTGAATGGCCTCTAACAAATGGCTTGCAAGTTGAGAACTGCTTGCATCTTTCTGGCAGGAAGGACCAACTTCCATGCTACTTGGGAATTAATACAATGGAAGTCAACACACCTGGATGGGACCAGATGGGAAAACCTACCTGATGCATTATTGGCCCTTTGAAGATGCTTCTTGCATTTCTCTGAGGACCTCTGAAGGCCAAGGAAACACCATGAAGCACATGTAAAGCATCACATAAGCAGAACTTTCCCATACCCCTCAAGGATTATCTAGGTTTTTTTCTTTCTTCTTTTACCTGCTTGACTTTTTACTGTATTTTCTTCGGATGTATTTCTTATTACACGTGTAAAATCTTTGAATAAAAGTATTGGCAAGGATGTGTGGTATCACATGGGGTCGTCTCTAGTTCATGAATTAATAGGAGGGGCTGGGATTTTCCCAGAGCTGCCCATTGAGGAGCAAGGGTACCAAAGCTTATTGGACTTTTTGAGGGGCTCTAGCTACAGGACTTTCACTTCGTCGTCTTACTCCAGTTCTTTCTCTAGAAGGGCTTGCTGGAAACCTGCTGGGCACGTTCCTTAGGGACTGGAACACGTTTTCTCGTGTGTCTCTTTCGTGACAATTGAACGTTAACGCTATGCCCACGTTGTTCTTCATAATTCTTGAAGAGCTATCAGATGTCCCATCAAAACATCGTCCCAGAGCTATTTCTTTGGCTGTCCGAGGATCTTGATCTGTCACGGTATAGATCCCATAGTTGTGACCAAGCGGATCGAGAGGAGCCAACATCGTATATTGGCTGGAGTCATTGTTCACCGCCACCGGGAGGTGGTTTACCAGATAGTCGTGCAACATATTGTTCACGCTCTCCCTGTAACAGCTGCCCTGGGGGATAATCTTCACCAGCGTCCGATCAACGCGTTCTTGGTCATACAACATGCCACTGCACTTGAACTCTAGGCACGCCGTTGAAAGGTTAGGATGGCCCATAGCACGGATGCTCCTCACGTCTCTAATGCCATACAACTGGCCGACAGTCCGTGGATGGGTGCCCCCTGTGTTGCGAGATCTCACAATCAATTCCAGGGGCCCGTTGATCCTCACTTTAATGTAGCATGCCCTGAATTCCATTGGCTTGGGCCACCAAGCCAAGTAGTCTTCCGTCCAGTTCATAGGGTCATCCTCGTTAAAAGGAATGGTGTTGTAGTCATATTTGTCTCCTTCTACTCTGTAAAACCTGAAGTGAGCGGCGGAGGGGAGAGCAACTTCACATGCATGTAGCTTGTCATAAGGATATATGGGACCGTTGCTCTCTTCAGCAATGTTGGGAGTAGGCTTGGCCACGCTGATCCTGAAGGCCGTTTTCTTCACATTGGGATCCAGATGATCTGTTCTCCTGTACTTGAGCTTGTTGAGGTATGGTTGTGGCACTCCCACAGTAAAAGGGTTAAGCTGGGGGGAGGAGGCAACTGCTTCAAGTTCTTCTCCACCAAGACTAGCCATGACGTAGGCACTGTAGGCATCTGGATTTTGGTCATCACAGAAAGCTGGGACGCAAACGCCACTGGAGCCAGTGACGGCACTATCAAAGCGCCCCCAAGCTCTAGGGTTGGTAGCATATCCTGGGCTTGGTTCTAAGTTGATGACAGAAACAACCACACCTGCAACCTGTTCACTGGGCATGTATCTCTCGCTTCGGTAAGCACGTACCTTGATGTAGCACCGTCTGTTTTCAGGGACGTCCAAGTTGAACAGCCTCCTTTCTCGTATCTCCATGTTGCCCACCAGAAATGTCCTCTCCTCTCGCTTTCCGCGCCTGCTGTGGTCCAGTTCAAAATCCCCTTCTTCCTCCCACAAACCAGTTTGCGGATTCAGAGACCAAAGTTTCATCCCTTGCAGATGTTCCGACATTTTGATCTGAGCGGAGTCCAGGTGGACCTTCACTTGGCCCACGTTGAGCGATTCGGTGGCCATTTCGTCCGTGAAATCCATCGAAAACATGCCGTATGTCCTCAGAGGGAGCATGTCCCCTTCGGCATCTACAAAATTCAAGTCAGACTGTGCCGTGGTTGCGCCAGAGACATCTCTGGGGTCCAGGAAAGTCACACTGGCTTTCACTTTCCCTGCGTAGAGTTCTCCATTCAGTCGGTAAAATGTATTGGGTGGGATTTCAAGTTCAGCGATCGGATCTTCTCCCTCCATTTCTCCCAAGGAAATCATGTTGGTCTCCGTGGATTCCAGTGTGATCGGTGGCTTTTTCCTTAACATCCTGACCTCATGGAACACCGCCCCACCATTTCTGTTGAACGGTAACACTTTGGTGGTGTTTACAAACTTCTGCAGGCGATCCACAAAGGTGAGAACCAGTCTCTCGGTGTCTGGGGGCACTTGCACAGAAAAAGTGCCCTTGTAGCCCGTCATGCTGATCCTGTTGTTTCCCATATAGATGTGACCAAACCTCATGGGCTCTCCCGTATCAGATGCCACAGCTCTTCCTCGCACAGTGACTTTGACCTCAGTGCACTTCTGGCAGGCGCACTCCCTGGTGACCTTGATGGGAAGTGTGTAGCCGGCACATCTTATATCCCATGTTTCCATCTTGGAGACCCCACAGCAGTAAGTTATGGTGTCCTTGCACCAGAATCCTTCACGTAACGTTCCGGAGCATGTAGTAGGTGAACATCTACCAACGTCGTAGTAGAAAGAATTGGTTGAGTTCTGAAAGCAATCGTGGGGCAGTCGGATAAGATAACTCTCGGGCCCCGAGTCACAGGGTGCTTGGTTCTTTCCTGTTAAAATTAATTCCATAGGTTACTTATCAAGTTGTGGCTGTCTCACTGGTAAGAGTGGTCTTAAGGGACAACACTTAAAGGATGGAGATGGGCTGCCTTTTGATTGGTGGTAGGTTACTTTTGACAAAGATCACAATACGGAGCAGAGGGAACCCTGCAAATAGACAACTTCAATACATTGAGGGGACACTGGGACTTGTTCTAGATAAGTGAAAAGGGAATCTTGGGTTTTTCTAGACTTTTTTCTAGAAGGAAAAAAGGGGGTCTCTTGGGTTTCTCTAGACATTTTTCCTACGTAGAGAAAAGGGCGTGTGGATTTCTCTATATTTTTTTTCTAGATGGAGAAAAAGGACACCTTGGATTTTGCTAGACTTTTTTTTTCTGGATGGAGAAAAGGGGGCCTTGGATTTTCTAGACTTTTTTCTAGATAGGGAACGGGCATCTTGGGGATTTTTCCTAGACTTTTTCTGGATAGAGAAATATAGGGAAATGGGCTTCGTGTTTTTCTACTTTTTTTCTAGATGGAGAAAATGACATCTTGAATTTTTACCCCATTAAAAACAATGCTACACCCAGGTGGACGAGTGCAGAGACAGTTTCTTTATAATCCTGCCTCAAAAGAGCAAAAATCCTTCCATCCAACTTGATTTAGCCCTGGTTTGAGTTGTAAGAAAAAATCCTCACAAAAGTAGAAAACACAGGTAGCCTTCAAATGACGGCCACAGTTGAGCCCAACATTTCTGCTGCTAAGCATGACGGTTGTTAAAGTGAATTTTGCCCGATCTTAACGACCTTTCTTGCGCCACCGTTGTTAAGTGAATCACTGCAGTGGTTAAATTAGTGACACGGTTGTTAAGTGAGACTGGCTCCCCCATTGACTTGGCTTGTTAGGGCTCCAGGACACTGCAGCAGTCATAAATACAAGCCAGCTGCCAAGAGCCTGAATTTTGATCACACGACCATGGGGGATGCTGTGTCGGAAGTGTGAAAAACAATCATAAAATGGTCTGTAAAGGAAAATGTGTAACTCGAGGACTACCTGTATGCATTTTCTATGTTATGCATGTCACCTCATGTTCTGTTCATACTATATCTTAGCAAGAACTTTACTCCTATGGAATTCTAATCCTGTCTAAGGCATAGAAGTCAGCTGAGTGACCTTGGGTTGATCACTTCCAGCCTAAGAAGAAGCCAAAGGCAAACAAGATGCCTTTTTCTCTTTGTAGGAAAAAAACGTCTAGGGAAAAAATAAATCCAGGGTGCCCTTTTATCTAGAACAAGTCCCGGTGTCCCCTCAATGAATCAAGTTGCCCGTTTATAGGTTCCCTTCTTCTCCGTATTGTGATCTTTGTAAAACGTTACCTACCACCAATGCCAAGGCAGCCCATCCCTGCCCTTTAAGCCAGGGGTCTCCAACCTTAGCAACTTTAAGCCTGCTTAGAAACCTGCACGGTTTCTATTTTGTGCCTCTCATTCAAAGACTAACAGAATAACGGAGTTGGAAGGGACCTTGGAGGTCTTCTAGCCCAACCCTCTGGTCAGGCAGAAACTCCTGTACCATTTCAGATGTCTCTGGAGATTCTCAGTCCATCCAGGCCATGGTTGTCCCAAAGGTGCTTTTTTTTCAAGAGGCAACTGGATTTTCTGGTTTTTCTCTGAAGACGTTTCGCTTCTCATCCAAGGAGCTTCTTCAGCTCTGACTTCCATTCCCCACCATCCAGTCAGAGCTGAAGAAGCTTCTTGGATGAAAAGTGAAATGTCTTCAGAGAAAAACCAGAAAGTCCAGTTGCCTCTTGAAAAAGCACCTTTGGGACATACCATTTCAGACAAATGGTCATCTAATCTCTCCTTAAAGACTTCCAGTGTTGGAGCATTTACAATTTCTGGAGGCAAGCAGTTCCGCTGATTAACTGTTCTAACTGTCAGGAAATTTCTCCTTAGTTCTAGGTTGCTTCTCTCCTTGCTTAGTTTTCCATATATTGTTTCTTCTCTTGTCTTCTGGTGCTTTGGAAAATAGCTTGATCCCCTTTTCTTTATGGCAACCGTAATAATAATACCTACCACCATCACCACCTATCCCAGACCTGAGTATTTTACAGACCCCCCAAGACCACATCTGGCCCTTTGGCTCTTCTTGTCCAGACTGTGTGGATTGCTTTTATTTTCCCTCTCCCCCCTCCCAATTTATGCATTTACGTGCACGCCTGCCTAAATACCTTCACAGCTCTATTGGTTTGGCCCTCCACAACAGTGCCAGTTTCTCATTAGGCCACTCGGGGGAAATTAATTGCCCATCCCTGACCTATCCTAGGTCCATCTCAGGTCTTCCCCAAAACAGCTCACCTGTGAGAGAAAGGGTTGCACTTTTTGACTTGACCGAACCTGCTTCATTGCTGGTCTTGCAAAAATACCGTCCGGCTTGGTTCATCTTCAAATTCTTCAAAATCAAGTTGCTTTTATATTTATAGAGGGCCGGATCCAGCAGCGTATCGTTGTGGAACCTAGAATAAAGATCAGAGTGGCAACTCAGAAACATAACCAGCTTGTGTCTAAGTGTCTACAGTGGGAGTTTTTCAGACACCCCCCCAATTATTCTGATCTTAGAAAAATGGCTGTGAAAAACAGTTATCTCACCAGGCAAGTTGAGCTACAAAGTTAACTTAAGGCAAACCTGGTCAGCTTCACAAGGCTGGCCTTAACTGTAGCTACCAAGGAAGTAGGGCTAGTAGACTGGCGGTCGTCTCCATTTATTTATTTCATTTATTTAGTTTAGTTTGTCAAGCATGTATGAGAAAACAAGTATGAACATAACATATGAACATATAAGTATAAACAGGTATAAGTATATACATAATAAATGAGTACGAATCAATGGGAACAGTAGGACAAGGACGGTAGGCATGCTGGTGCGCTTATGCACGCCCCCTTACAGACCTCTTAGGAATGGAGTGAGGTCCATGGAAGACAGTTTGAGGTTAAAGTTTTGGGGGTTTGTTTAAGGATATAACAACAGAGTCAGGTAGTGAGTTCCAGGCATTGACCTCTCTGTTGCTGAAGTCATATTTTCTGCAATCGACTTTGGAGCTGTTTCCTTCAAGTTTATATCTACTGTTTTTCGTGTGTGTTATTGTGATTGAAACTGAACTAGTCATCCTCTGGTCTCTGCAACAAGGCATTGCAACAATATTGTAAATGCACATTCCTTCCAGATGTTGCTATCTAATGAAGTTATCGAAGAGGGACTTCCACAAAGAAGAAATCAACGTATTTTCCAAAGCCAGAAGGCAACACAAGAAGCAATGAGTGGAAACTCATTAAAGAGAGATCCAACCCGGAACTAAAGGAGAAATTTCCTGACAGTGTGAACCGTCAATCTGTGGAATGATTTGCCTTCAGGGGTTGTGGGTGCTCCATCACTGGAAGCTTTTATGAAAAACTGAACAGCCATTTGTCTGAAATGGTATAGGGTCTCCTGCTTAAGCAGGGGGCTAGAAGACCTCCAAGGTAGAAGAAGGGAGGAGCAGGAGGGGGAGGAGGAGGAAGAAATCCAGTAGAGATTGACATTCCATCTGGAAGCTAGTCTAGACTTGAAATACAACCCAGATGCATTTCCTGCTCCCCTCGACCTGTATGGGCTTCAGATCCCAGCATGAGAATGCTGGGAAAGTACCCTGGTTGATGTTCCTCACATGAAGACGTTGCTATTGTAGCTTTTCAAAATCAGGCATGTGTCACTTAACCACCTTGTGTCAGGGTTCCAGAGAAACCCAACTCCAATTAAGAACTCAAAGGAAATTCTTCTAGTTCTAATTGCGGTTGTAAATCAAGGATTATCTTTAATTTTGGAAGCAATCAGCCAAGGTTTTCCTACCGTAACCAAATTTTAGTGTCTTACCACAAATATTTGCCAGGTGGTGGATTTCCAGTGGCATGACAACAGAACGACATACTCTGACCTTCTCTTCTGGCTTTGTTTTCTGGATGCATCGTCATGTATGGTTTTTCTGAAAGAGGAAAAAAAGCGTTTGAACCCCCCACCAATTGGAAAGGGCAGTTTCGCTGCCCTCCACGTTTCATTCTGACTCATCCAGAAGAGCCTGTCGGATGGACGTAGGGCAAGGGTGCCCACAACCCCCTTACAAGAAAGATGGACTTCAGTGCCTAGAATTCCCTGCCCCGGTGGGATCATTGCTGAGAATTTGGGAGAGTCGAAGTCCACACCAAATCGGCATGGAATCCAGGCTGGGGAAGGTTGATTTGAAGGAAAGCAAATATACGTGTCCCGGGATAATGATGCGAGATCCAATTTGGGTCGGTCGCTGGAACTAGAGATCTCATCCTGGAGCTCATCGTTGTGGAATTTCTCTCTACTGCAGGGGTGTCAAAGCTCGATTTCATCGAGGGCCGCATCAAGGTTGTGTTTGACCTTGGGGGAGAAGGGCACGGCCAGCTTGACGTCACTCATGTCGGGGGCGCCAGAGAAAACGGGCTCCCGAGCTCCATTTCCAGCTGGGACAACCTCTTGCAACCCTCTGCCAGCATAAATGGAGCTCAGGAGGGCCCCACGCAACCCCTCATGTGCTCCGTTTTCACTGGCAGAGACACTGCAGGCCAGTCCTTTGCTGTTTCCAGGGTGGCCCTGTAGGCCGTATCCAGACCCCGGGCCTTGAGTTTGACAGCCCTGCTCTACTGGAGTACGTGCTTTGGGCTGTTTTGCGAGTCGTGTTCATGTGGGGCCTTCCTATTGGCTGATTGGGCTGTTGATGGCTGGCAATTGGCTGTCGTTGTGCTGCCAAGCCCTAAGTACTTGATAGGCTGGTGTTCAATCAACACTCCTGTTAAAGTTGATTTGATTCAATTGGCATCTGAATCTTGCTTCATAAAAAAGGAGGCAAACATACCTAAAAAATCCTTCCTCCTCTTATTTGCCCCGCAACGACATCAATCCTTTGAGAACGGGTTGGGACTGAAAGAGATCTTTGACAAATATGCTCTCTGCTATTAAAGTATAAAATAATTGAGTTGGAAGGGACCTTGGAGGTCTTCTAGTCCAGCCTCGTATTCAAGCAGAAGACCCTAGGACAACCAGTCTCTTTTTGAAAACCTCCAGTGATGAGCACCCACAACCCCTGGAGGAAAGCTGATTAATTGTTCTCGCTGTCAGTAAATTTCTCCTTAGTTCTAGGTTGGATCTCCCTTTCATAATCTTCCACCCGTTACTATTTTTCCTGTCCTCGGGTGTTTATAGCGGAACTGCAGGACTTGTGAAATCTATTCTGCCTCTGAATTGGAGCCCCATGATTCCTTACCTGCTCTTTTCAAGTAGATACGGACAGCCGAGTAATTTTCAGCACTCTCTGACAAAGTGATCACAGCAGTGGCGTACTTGGATTTTTTAATTTGCAGGGTGGTTTTTCCATCGGGGCACACGCCAGGAACCTCAAATGTCCCACTGTGGCCTGACTCTGTTAAGAACTTGGATGGCTTTGCTTGCAGATAGAGGCGGGCTCCAGCTGCCGGGGCGCCATCTTGGAGAGCAATGGTGCCATGGAGTACATGTTCTTGGCAGAAACATGCACTGCAGTCGGCATTCACCCAACCCCTGGAGCACGTCATGTTGCAAACTGAAAGGAGTAAGAAAAGCATGAGTTACTCCAGATGATGATGATGATGATGGTTGTCTCTTTCTCTCTAAAATCAGCCAGATGAGGAGGAAGAGGGAACAAACCAGTTATTTTTCACCCATGGATCTCCTGGATGAGCGTTTTTTAAACCTCACAAAAATGCGAAAAAGATCTCAAGAACGCAGGAAGCATAACCAGCACTGAGTTGCCTTCAGAAAGATCCAGAGAGCCACAAGTTCTCCATCATCTCCAGATGAATTGTTTCTCAACCTCATCCACTTTGAGATGTGTGGACTTCAACTCCCAGAATTGAGGCTGGAGGATTCTGGGATTTGAAGTCCACCCATCTTAAAATGGCTGAGGTTGAGAAGCACTGGTTTAGCTAATTTAACTGAAGCAAGAGATACCCCTAATGTGAACCATGCAGCAAAGAAACAGAGGAAGAACTTTTGTTCAAAAGCTTGACATTACTGCTTTTGGGAAAATACCAAATACATTTCAAAGGCAGTGTCTCCTGTGGTGCCCATCTGAATCGCCCAAAAGCAATGAAGACATCATGTCCTCCCATGACAGAAGATTATTATTAAATTAGGCTGCAGTTTAGGAATTCAAAAAAGTCCCTGACCTTTCTCCTCTTAGGCATCCCGTTTAAGATCACCCAGGAGAGGAGAAAAGGATGGTGACTCCTAATCATAGCTGTAGATTGTAGGACAGTGGTGGCGAACCTTTTTGACATTTGAGTGTCAAAACGGGAGCGCACGCATCTGGAAACCAAAAGAGCAGCTTCCCGGTATGTGAAAGCAGAAGTGCCGGAAACCAGAAGCTTAGCTTCCCAATGCGCGCATGCACACGGGCCACCTAGTCTTCCGGTTTCTAATGCACATGCACATGCAAAGACCAGCTGGCTGGTGTGCATGCATGCATCAGAACCCGGAAGAGCAACGGGTGATGGCTGGCATGCCCAGAAAGATGGCTTTGCATGCCACTTCCGGCATGTGTGGCATAGGTTTGCCATCACGGTTCTAGGGCAATCCAGATGACCGCAAGGTGGCAACAAGCTGTAATCTTTTGTACCTCTTTGCTGCCATCTTGTGTTTGCAGCTAGATTTGCTCATTCTACATGGACCTTTCGGCAGGGGCTGATAAACACTCATGGTACAAGCACAGCTGGGGCAACCTCTTTTCCGCTGGGTCTCCAAGATGTTGCCTTCATCTTATCTGCAGCCCCTGAGCAAGGCAGGCGTAAGTCCTCTTTCACTCGCGTAGTCAAAGCTGCTCTCCCCTTTTTCCTACAGCAGCCCTCCTCCCCCTTTAGATGCCCTGGCTCCAGGCACATTGCTAAACTTAGTTTCACAGCAGTGGTGGGCTGCTGCCTGTTGGGCAAACTGGTAGTTCAAAAGATCAGCTGGCCCCACCCACCCTCCCCCGCACTATCCGGTAATTGCGCTGTTGTGGTTCACCGGCAGCCTGTGCAGATGGCAGTGGAATCAGACTGGGGAAGAACGGGGACCAGTCCAGGAGTCTGGAGAGGACTCGGACGAGGGTCTTGCGTCCGATGGAGGGATGGGGCCAGGGCCATCTGAGAGTGGTGTGATGACTCCAGAGCCTTCGGAGTCTGGCAGCAGCGAGGCAGAGGATCCAGGGGAGCCTGTTCCCAGTGCACATGTGTGCAGAGCTGCTAGAAGGCAAGAGCAGCTGAAACAAAAGGGGCGACTCAGGAGTAAGGCTGGGAGGTGATTGCCCCTCCCCTAAGGTATAAAGGAGGTGCAAAGGTAGAGAAACCTTTGCAGGAAGCAACGCTCTGTTCGGATTAAACCGTGGACTTTGGATTTTGGTTGGTTTTTTTTTCCCCCAGTTCATTTGATACTTCAGTTGTTGGCAGCAATTCAAAGGAGATAAAGGTGGGTGCTCATCTCGAGGGACTGTTTGGGACTCATTACGGGCTGGGGATGAACATAATTCCCAGCGTTGAAATAAAACGAGTTATTTTGACTAAGCATGTGCTTAATTATGGTCTCAGGAAGCCTTGGTCAGAACACTCCCCCCTCGCTGTTCTACTTACCGTTGCTGACTTGGAAGGCAAGCAGCTAAAGCTTCTAAATGCTCCATTTTCAGTGTTGTGCGCAAGTGCCTTAGGCGCGAAACACACGCTCACCGAACCGGTTGCAGCCCACCACTGTTTCACAGTCATCAAGTTCTTAGAAAATACCTTTGCAAGGGGGTCCCAGACAAACTCTCTCTTCCTTGCGGATGTCCTTGCAGCGCGGATCCATGAAGGTATCTGCAAGGCATGTCTTTCTCCGAGTCTGCACCCCGGCTTGGCCACATTGTCCAGAACAGGAGCTCCATGTGGACCATGATGACCAGACCAATTTGGAATTGCCAGCCAGGGACCCTGGGGGGGAGAGACACAGCCGGCAGCCATCTTAGGAGGTTGAGCAAGATGAGTCCAAGGAGACTCGAAAAGAAAGGCTTACAAGTATATGACCTTCTCTCCTTGTGGAGTGAAGCATCTGGGGGTGGCTTGAGAAGCAGCTTCACTGCTCCACCACATTGAAAAGCAAAGGGTATAAGGAGGAGCTGATTCACTCCAGTCAAGATTCCAAAATTGCTTGTCCCGGGTAGCTGCAATCTATAGTGGGAAACTCTTTCAGTGGGACACTGACATTTACATCTGTTGGTTTTGTCTATGTGCCCTTCCCAGAGAGGAGAGGAGAGGAGAGAGAATAGACTAATGAAGAATAGAGTAGAATTGGAATTGGAATTTAGAATAGAATAGAATAGAAGAATAGAATAGAGAATAGAATAGAATAGAATAGAATAGAATAGAATAGAATAGAATAGAGGAATGGAATGGAATGGAATAGAATAGAATAGAATAGAATAGAATAGAATAGAATGAGGAATGGAATGGAATGGAATGGAATAGAATAGAATAGAATAGAATAGAAAATATGGAATGGAATGGAATAGTATTCTCTATGTGAAGAACAGAACAGAACAGAACAGAACAGAACAGAACAGAACAGAATAGAATAGAATAGAATAGAATAGAATAGAAAGAAAAGAAAATATGGAACAGAATAGAATACTTATGGCCATTGCAGTTTTCCGGGGTCACGTGATCCCCTTTTGCGACCTGATGAGCAAAGTCAATGGGGAAGCCAGATTCACTTAACAACCAGGCGACTTAACTTATCAACTTCAGCGATTCCCTTAACAACAGTGGCAAGAAAGGTCGTAAAATGGGGCGAAACTCACTTCACCGATGTCTCACTCTGCAGTGGAAACGTTGGGCTCAAATTGTGGTCGTTAAGATGATTTATTTGCACCCTGAAAAAATTAAAGGCAGCTCTTACCCGGCGGACAGAGAAAACGCACTGCGTAATTGAAGCACGTTTGCCCTGGGGGCTGCTCCTTATTCAGGCACCAGAATCCCTCGTGGACACTGGAGTGGACCACCTGGCCCGAACTGGTGGCGGGGACCCAGTCAGTGGTCCGGGCTTCAATCCGGATGGGACTTGGACACACCCTGTTTCGGTAATAGAAGCGAATGGCATCTAAGCGCTCATAGTCACCGTTCCCTCCGGGGTGATCAATGTTGAACCAGCTGGTCCATGTTTCTTGGTCTGAAGAAAAAAGAGAGGAAGACACACTGCAAATTGTGAGGCTGCAGAAAGGGGAAATTGTCATAAGATACTACATAATACTTTTGTCAGCTTTGGAAGCCATATTGGGACCAGATGCTCCCACACTCCACATTTGAGCCTGGGAAAGTGGGATGGGGGGAATGTCTTGGAGTATGTGTAGTTAGACATAATGGCATTCTTTTTCTAATTCAAGGTCATGTTATTTCTGCACCTAAGTGAGGGGAAGTCTCAAGTTGGGACAGATGGTGATTGGGGCACGTGATGTGATAATGGGTGCAGGGGATGGATTGGTAGTTTTTACTTATTGCAAGGAAGCCCAGAACTTTCAGATTTGGGATTCCCCATATGTGCCAGTTTACTATCCAATTAAAACAGAACTTTTGAGAAAATGGTCTGTCTCGGAGTTATTGGCTGGAGTGGAGGTTTTCTGGAACGCTGATAACTTTATTGTCACTGTACATATTTGCACAGTATACCCTTCTTCTTCTTCTTTTTCTTCAGCGTTTGTCTCGCGCTCTGGCGAGGTCCGCTAATGTCCTTGAGTACTGCTTCCACGCCTCTCTGTCTGCCACGTATGTCGGGTCTGCCTTCGCGATCTCTAGATCGGCCTTGATCGTGTCCATCCAGCGTTGCTTAGGTCTACCACGCGGTCTCGCTCCTCCGACAATCACCTTCATCGCAGATTTGATGATGGATTCTTCCTTGGCGCGACTCACATGGCCGAACCATCATAGCCGGGACTGCCTCATGACCGTGGGGATGGGCACGACGTTGAACCGTCTGCGCACTTCTTCATTCCTGACGCGATCGAGTAGGGTGAGGCCTACCGACCATCGGAGCATTCGCATCTCCATTGTCTGGAGTCTGCTTTCGACTTCTTTGGTCGTCGGCCAGCACTCTGCGCCGTATATGGCCACGGGCGCACCACAGAGTTATAGATTTTCGCCTTCAGGCGCATCGGCATCTTCTTGTCACAGAGGACGCCTGTGACGGACTTCCATTTGCCCCACGCTGCGTTGATCCTGGCTGCCACCTCAGTTTGTAGTAGGCCTTCTTCCCCAAGAGTAGTTCCCAGGTACTTGAAGGTGGAGGCGCGCGGTAGCTCCTGCCCGTTCACGTGGATGGAGCCTGTCGTTTCGTTGTCAGTGGTCAGGTATTTGCACAGTATACCCATACAACGAAATTCACATAACACCCAGAGACCAGGCCCAACACGCACAAACACACACACACGACAATCCCCAGACACCCTCCCACCCGCCAAAATTCCCCACCCCTTACAAGCATCCACACAACAGATCAAGTAATACTGTCCAACAGCTCTCTGATAGTGGCCCTTAAGTTCATTGTAAGTGCAATTATAGCTCTTGCATAAAAAATGTTCAGAAAACTTGTGGTCCGAGTTTTCATTGTTCTGTATCTTCTGCCAGAAGGCAACAGTACGCAAAGATTATGAGCAGGATGGGAAGAGTCTCTGAGAAAGTTGTGCAACTTCCTCAAATAGCGAGATGCGAAGATGTTATCCAAGGCTGGTAGCTGGAGCCCAATGATATTCTGGGCAGTTTTAATGATTCCCTTAGAGCTTTTTTGTCCACTACAGAGCTGTTCCCATACCATGCAAGAATGCCGTACGTCAGGATACTCTCAATGGTGCTGCGGTAGTAGAACAGAAGTAGATGCTGAGATAGATTTATCTTCCTGATGTCAACTCATAAAACAGTTTGTATTCACGTTTCATAGTTGACAACAGAAAGAGTGGGGGGGGGAGTTTCAAAGAGCAGGCAACAGTGTGGAATCGAAAGTACATTCCATTCATATTTTCTTCAAAGACTGATTAGACGGCTGAAGCTTCTGCCGTGAAAAAAAATCTAATTGGAGAGCATGATTGATGACTCTTGGCTATGGACATTTTTCATTGGATGATACACCCAGAGGGTTGCGGGGGGGAAAGCAGGATCAAGGGTGACAGTGAATTACATGTCTCAGAGTTCGCTATGCCCAGGTTAGTGCCAGAAGTGTAGAATGTTAACTTCAAATAAATCGTCTTTAGTTTGAGGAATGTGGCTCAAGGCTCATGATTTAATTGGAGTAACTGCCGGAATCCAGACACCTGAGCATTCTCCGGAAGTACAGCCTCTTCTTGGGCCTTCTTCACAAGCATGTTAGCATTCATAGTCCATGAATGGTCATCCTTACCATTATAGCAAGAAAAATCCAGTTCCAAGCTGGGAATAAAAGGGAGGCTTGCTTTTTGCCAAGTCAAACATTTTATTGAGTTGTAAAATAAAATAAGATACAACATACACAGGTAAATAGGAATGCAGTGGGGGGGAAAGGGTGGGAGGAAAGAAATGAGGAAGGGTTGGGAAAAAGAAAAAGAAACATTGACTTCCAACTCTCTCTGTTGCAATAAAATAAGGCAAAATCACAACATTTTGCTTTTTCATAATAACATGAACAAGCCATTTCTATAAGGATCTATCAATCTAATCGGTAAAACCCAAAATCAAAGTTCCAATATTTTCCACTTCAAGCACAAAGTTCGGAAATGGTCTCCATGTGGAAACAAAGTACTTATATTATTATCTTTAACCAAAATAGCCAATTTTGCCATTTCAGCCAACTCCCAGCAGCTTCTGCAGCCATTCATCCACGGTACGAATCAAAGTGTCCTTCCACTTTTGTGCATATAATAATGATGCTGCTGTCAACATATATAGTATCAAAGTTCCATTTTTTTTCTCCAAGTCTTTTTCCATTAGATCCAAAAGGAAAGTTTCATCTTTTTCTATATTATTTTCAGAATTTTCTATATTAAAATATGAATCATGTTTCAAACTATCCTCATTTTCAGAATTTTCTGTATTAAAATATGAATCATGTTTTTTTTTCTTTATCACATATCCACCATAAAGGATAGAATAGAATAGAATAACAGAGCTGGAAGGGACCTTGGAGGTCTTCTAGTCCAACCCCCTGCTTAAGCAGGGGACCCTATAGCAAATGACTGTCCAGTTTCTTCTTAAAAAGTTCCAGTGATGGCCCACAACTTCTGAAGGCAAACTGTTCCACCGATTAATTGTTCTGTCAGGAAATTTCTCCTTAGTTCTAGGTTGCTTCTCTCTTTGATTAGCTTCCACCCGTTGCTTCTAAAGTCCCTTCTTTACTTTTACGCTTCCAACATTCATTTGACATGCCTTTATACATCTTAGATAGCTTATCAGGTATTAAATGCCAGTGATACATCATCTTATAAAAAATTCTTTTAAATTATGCAGGTCCAGTTCCAAGCCAGGAATAAAAAGGCTACTTAAGAAAGATGCTTTTTTCAGGAGGCAACTGGAATTCCTTTGTTTTTTTTCTTTGAAGACGTTTTGCTTCCTCATCCAAGAAGCTTCTTCAGCTCTGACAGGATAGTGGAGAATGGAAGGATTTCTATTCCTTGCAGACAGCTGGCCATTTGCATCCTTTTAGAGGGTCCTTGAAACACTTGGAGGTTTTTCTGTGTCCTCAGGATCAACTGAGTGGTGCTCCTCATTCCTATAGTCTGCAATTTTTACTCTGGAAATCAATTCCTACTCCCACACCATTCAAAGGTTGTTCATCCCAAATTGCATAGCTAAAAGTCTGTAGAGGTTCTCAGTCCTCCAGGTCATGGTTGTCCCGGAGGGTTTTTTTCAGGAGGCAATTGGACTTTCTTTGTTTTTTCTTTGAAGATGTTTCACTTCTCATCCAAGAAGCTTCTTCAGCTCCGACTGGGTGGTGGGGAATGGAAGGATTTGCAAAATTTCTGGAAATCCGTTCATACTCCCAACACCATTCTAAGGGTGATATCCTTCCATTCTCCACTATGGATGGAGTCAGGAGAAGCTTATCTTCTGTCCACAGCGTTTTGCAGTTAGGATAGCCTGTATATTTCACTCAGGATGGGGATTAAGGCTGCGCATAGCTTCCAAAGATATCTATTATTTTAAACACTTTGTGTTTGCAGCAATCAATCTAACATTAATCTTCAGCATAAATTGCTTGGTAAAATTGAGATTCCCTTTTGGGATTTACAATGTCAGGAAATGTCTGGTTTATAAACTGAACAGAGATGTTGACAACTACTGTAGACTTGGTTTTAGCTTTTAGCATAAGGAAACAATATGTTTCTTGGGGTGTTAGCCAGAATGAATTAAGCTTTAGCAAGGATTAATCTGTTTTCCATTATCAAAGTGCATAGAGACAGACTGACAGGATCTTTCATAAACTGAGCCGTCTTAATTTGTTTAAAACATAATAGCAAGTATATGGCATCTTAATTTTCTTAAAACAGAACTGCACGAAGTGGAAAATGACTTACTGTCTGAATTGTGTTTGGTCAAAAGGCTGTAGGGTTTTTGTCCATTGGCAATCCAGCTCACTGATTGTTTTAAAATCCGTTCACCTTAGGGAGGGGAAAAACAGAAACAAAAAATATATGCTGTAAAATGAAAAAAGAATAGGCTGTTTTTAAAATCTGGCTTTCCCCCAAAATTCTGGGGCCAAGAAATTAGGGTGAGTCCAATGTGTAGGCTGAAAAAGATTTATCTTTCAGGACTAGCTCCTTGCCAAAACTATGGTCACAAGCCACGGTCATCCCCATCTTCAAAAAGGGAGACCCCAGCCTAGTTGAAAATTACAGACCAATCTCTTTATGCTGCGTCACCTGTAAAGTCATGGAATCAGTTATTAACCAATCCATTATCCTCCACTTAGAGACAAACAACCTACTCTCTAATAAACAATTTGGTTTCAGAAAAAAACTATTGTGTAATCTGCAACTCGTACACTGAAAAAACACATGGACTACACAACTCGATCAGGGCAAAGCAATAGACGCAATCTACATAGACTTCTGTAAAGCCTTTGATTCAGTGGTACATGACAAACTACTCCTAAAACTAAAATCTTACGGTATCTCTGGACACCTGCATTACTGGATAGAAGCATTCCTATCAAACAGACAACAAATGGTCAAAATTGGGAGCGTCCTATCAAATTCTGTACCTGTCAACAGTGGTGTCCCCCAAGGCAGTGTTCTAGGACCAACTCTCTTCATACTCTACATAAATGACCTCTGTGATCATATTAAGAGCAACTGCGTTCTCTTCACTGACAATGTAAAGCTATTCAACACCACAAACAATACTGCTACCCTTCAAAAAGACCTTGACTATGTATCAGAATGGTCAAACAAATGGCAACTTCAAATCTCAACAAATAAATGCTCTGTCCTACATATTGGCAAAAAAAATCAGAAAATAAAATACAGGCTGAATAGTCAAGACCTTGTTGATGATCAAAACTCTATCAAGGATCTTGGAGTACTCCTCTCAAATGACCTAAGTGCTAGAGCCCACTGTAACTACATAGCCAAAAAGGCATTAAGAGTTGTTAACCTAATCTTACATAGCTTTTTCTCTGGTAATATTACACTACTAACTAGAGCATACAAAACATTTGCTAGACCGATACTCAAATACAGCTCATCAGTCTGGAACCCACATTACATATCTGATATTAACACAGTTGAGAAAGTCCAGAAATATTCCACAAGAAGAGTTCTCCACTCCTCTACTCGTTGCAGA
Source organism: Notechis scutatus (assembly GCF_049901735.1). Taxonomy (NCBI): domain Eukaryota; kingdom Metazoa; phylum Chordata; class Lepidosauria; order Squamata; family Elapidae; genus Notechis; species Notechis scutatus. The sequence continues at coordinate 14,298,285 of NC_142019.1, forward strand.
ATACCTTATGCTACCAGACTTGAAATTCTAGACCTAGAAAACCTAGAACTACTCCGCCTTCGGTCTGATCTAAGTATAGTATATAAAATCATACATTGCAATGTCCTACCTGTCAATGAATACTTCAGCTTCAACCATAACAACACAAGAGCAAACAATAGATACAAACTCAAGGTTAATCGCACCAAACCTGATTGCAGGAAATGCCACTTCAGCAACATTGAGTGGTCAATGTCTGGAATACTCTACCTGACTCTGTGGTTTTTTCCCTAAACCCCAAAAACTTTTACCTTAGACTGTCTACTATTGACCTCATCCCTTTCCTAAGAGGTCTGTAGGGGGTGTGCATAAGCGCACCAACATGCCTATCGTCCCTGTCCTATTGTTTCTTTTATTTTTCTTATATGTATACATGTATTCATAACTATGTTTTTACTTATACCTATTATCTTGTAAGCAATTGACAAACCAAATAAAATAAATAAATAAAATAAATGTCACTTGCTGTTCATTTTGGCACACTGAATATTTTTTAATCAGTGGTATTGTTTCTAGAGTTGCTTTAATTATGGTTTTATTTTTTAGTTTTCTGGCTTTCTGTGTTACTTTAAAAACACTAACTCAGTATATTCTGAATTGTGAAAATGAGATGGTGGGATATAAATTGCTTAAATAAACCAACTAGCCTTAAACAGTGAAAATTTTAAAGAAGAAATTGGATAACCATTTGTCTGAAGTGGTGTAGGGTTTCCTGCCTAAGCAGAGGGTTGGATTAGAAGACTTCCAAGGTCCCTTCCAACTCTGTTCCAACTCTATTCTAGTTAACAAAAATACATCAGATCCACTGCAATTGTTCCTAAAAACAGCTAGAAATGGCTCTCGTACCAGAGTACCACCGAAATACTAAGTAAGGTTTTTAAACAATAGATGTACCATAAAGACATGGATTTGGAAGGTGGAATTATTCGAATTAATCAGAAACAAGGGATTTGGGTATAATTTGTTTAGATTGGGTCCACCTTGGATTTGATACTGCCTTGAGGTTCATTGTCTTCAAAGTGATACAGGTAGTCCTTGACTTATGACCACAATTGAGCCCCAAATTTCTGTTGCTAAGCGAGACAGCTGTTAAGTGAGTTTTGCCCTGTTTTATGATCTTTCCTGCCACCAGTGTTAAGTGAACCCCAGATTCGCCATTCACTTTGCTTGTCAGGAGGTTGCAAAAGGGGATCATGTGACCCTGGGATACTGCGACTGTCGTAAGTATGAACCAGTTGCCAAGCACGTGAATTTTGATCATGTGACCATGGGGATGGCTGCAACAGTCATAACTGTGAAAATTGGTTCTAAGTCTCATTTTTCATTGTCATTGTGCTGGTTAGACAGTATATACTGAAGTTTAGGAATGAGAGCTGCCCCCTTAAGGGAATGCTTCATGGGAAATGTAGTTAATGCCTCTTGGGAGATGTAGTTCATGTCACGTGGTCACATCTGTAATCCTGATTGGTCAGTGACTTGATTTCTGGTTGGGCTGGAGTGTTCTTTTGCCATAACCCTATGGGATGAAGGTAACCATCTTTCTACACTATTGAGGCAAAGATTGGATGTTAGATGAATCTCAACATAAATGTGAGTTGTACTTTGAGGATGCCTAATAAATCCAATAAATTAACTTTGCATGGAAGCCTTTGTAGTGTTTAACTGCTGTCCCACAGGAGTTTGGGGACATGAAAGTGAAAAGGTGGCTACCTTCATCCCATAGCGTTATGGCAAAAGAACATTCCAGCTTGATGCTGGGGTCCATGTAAGAATGCCCCAAAACTCCCCCAGCCCAACCAGAGATCAAGTCAGTGACCAATCAGGATTACAGATGTGACCACTTGACATGAACTACATCTCCCAAGAGGCATTAACTACATTTCCCATGAAGCATTCCCTTAAGGGGGCAGCTCTCATTCCTAAACGAAGTATATACTGTCTAACCAGCACAGCCGTCGTAACTTTGCAGGTCACCAAATGAACTTTGGTAAGTGGAGCACTACCTGTACTGTTGGTGAAAAAAGTCAGAACAAGGGCTTGATGAAGCTTGATTTCATTTGTGCCCAAATGAAAGGAACATGCATGATTCCCTAATTTTTTTTTCTCTTCTGTCAGATTTTTAAAAAATCAATTTGGTGCTGAAAATTTTTGTTGAACTGTTCGCATGTAATTCTTGACTTAGTTCGCCTAGTGACCATCCGAAAGGACAGCAGTACTGAGAAAATTGACTTATGACTGGTCCTCGCTCTTATGACCGTTACAACCTCCTAGCGGTCACGTGATGAAAATTTCGGGTGCTTTGCGACTGGCGTGTATTTCCCAGGGTTATGTGTTTGCTGTTTGCGACAGCCAACTCTCAAGTAAATGGGGGACGCTAGACTTGTCCACCGATTGTGTGAGTCACTTAAGAACGATGGGGAGGGAGTCATAAAATGGAGTACAACTCACTTAACAATCACCTCCTTTAGCTTCGGAAATTCTTGCCACAAAGAAGGTAAAATTATTCTCCAACGCACCAGAGGGCAAGAAAAGAAATAATGGTTGGAAACTGGTCAAAGAGAGAAGCAAGGTGGAATTAAGGAGAAACTTTCTAACAGTGAGGACAATGAACCAGTGGAACAGCTGGCCTCCAGAAGTTGTTGGCACTCCATGACTGGAGGTTTTGAAGAAGAGACTGGACAGCCAGTTGTCTGAAATGGTATAGGTTCTCCTGCTTGAGCAGGGGGCTGGACTAGAAGACCTCCAAGGTCCCTTCCAGCTCCTATTTTATTCTATATTTCTATTCAATTTCTATTCTATTATTTCTGTTCCATTCTATCCTCTATATTTTATTCTATTCTATATTTCTGTTCTATTTCTATTCTATTTCTATTCTATTTTATGTTTCTATTCTATTCTATTATTTCTATTCTGTTATATTCTATTTTCTATATTCTATTCTATTTTCTATTCTATTCTATTCTATTATTTCTGTTATATTCTATTTTCTATATTCTATTCTATTTTCTATTCTATTCTATTCTATTCTATTCTATTCTATTCTATTCTATTCTATTCTATTCTATTTCTGTTCTATTTCTATTCTATATTATAATTTTATTCTATTCTATATTTCTGTTCTATTTCTGTTCTATTTCTCTTCTATTCCATTTCCATTTCCATTTCTATTCCTGTTCTATCCCTGAGTAGCAACACCAGGCCATGTAATGTCACCCCATGTTAGCTGCTTTCTATCACAGCTAATAACAGACTCAGCAACAGTACAGTAGCAGGGGAAGGTTTTATGACAAGAGAAACGAAAGAGATAAAACCTAAAGGGTGCAGCGAAGAGGTTAAGATCACCCTAACCCTAAACCTGCTTGTTCTCTCCAAGAATGGTTCCTGGATTTGAAACACTGGTCAACCATTTGACCTGGATGGTACAAGCTCTCTTGCCTTGAGTAGGGGGTTGGACTGGAAGATCTCTGAGGTCCCTCCCAGCCCTCTTATTCTATGTTCTACAACAACAACAACAACAACAACAACAACAACAACAACAACAATAAACCTAGCTAAAACATATAGTAAGTTAGATAGTTTAAAAATGCCTTGGAAAAGAAACTTTCTCAGTCTATTAGTCCTCATTTTAAGGCACCTATAACGCCTCCCTGATGGTAACAGATCAAAATATGAATGTCCAGGATGAGAACGGTCTGTGGAGATTTTTTGTGCTCTAGAGAGGAGTCTGGTCTTCGCAATCTCTTCCAGAGAAGAAAGAGAGCAACCGATGATTTTTCATGCTGTGTTTATAACGCTCTGGAGCATCTTCTTATCCACTGCAGAGCATCCAGCATACCACACCTGTTTCCTTATTGACAAGAACAAGTATTTATACATCTCATAAAGTGATCGCCTTTGAAGTGTCTTTGGCTCCAAGCCAGCAGGATCTGTAGGTGGGTTGAAACTCTGCAAGATAGCGGGCACAGCATCACAATAGAAGCGTCTCATGTTTTATATGTGCAGGTGGGCTTCAGTTGCAGCACCATAATAGAATCACAGAGTTGGAAGAGACCTTGAAGGTCTTCTAGTCCAACCCCCTCCTCAGGCAGGAGACCCTATACCATGTCAGACAAAAAGGCTGTCCAATCTCTCCTTAAAACCCTCCAGTGATGAAGCATCCATAACATCTAGTGGCAAGCAGTTCCACTGATTAATTGTTCTCACTGTCAGGAAATTTCTCCTTTAGTTCTAAGTTGCTTCTCTCCTTGATTAGTTTCCATCTATTACTTCTTGTAATGATCTATATCCTGCATATATTTTGACCAATCCATGCAGTTATCCATATAGTGATAATATTCAAATATATTATCCCAAAGGTGCTTTTCAAGAGGCAACTGGACTTCCTGGTTTTTCTTTGAAGACGTTTCGCTTCTCTTGAGAGCTGCAGAAGCTTCTTGGATGAGAAGCAAAACGTCTTCAGAGAAAAGCCAGAAAGTCCAGTTGCCTCTTGAAAAAAAAGCACCTTTGGGACAACCATGACCTGGATGACCAAGAATCTCCACAGACATTCAGATATATTCATACAGCTTTCTTGGCAGCCTAAGGGAAAGGGCTTGGCATCCCTTTTATTCTGGAAAGAACTCCGTTGAAAACTTTTTTCCATCATTGAGGCTAAAAAAAAGGCATTTTATAAAACCAGAGTTCACCCTAAAACATTGACCAGAAGTTTTACAGTCCAGGCTGTTTATCTCATTTACTCCAAATAGATAGGAGGGTTTTTGCTCCAGTAGCTCAGATGTGAGTTAGAGGCTCTTCTGAGAGTTTGGATTTTGGAAGCACTGGGCAGGAACAGATCCAGGTGAAAATCCCACAGCCATAAACAAAACACTTGGATTAATCTTTATGGGAAAATGTCATGCCTCTGGCATCTAAGACACAAAGCCACAGTCACAAAAGAAGTAACTCCACGGGTCAGTTTCAAGCTCTCTCTTTTCCTAAACCCTGCAAATGTTTGAGAAGATACCCTGTTTCCCCAAAAATATGACCTACCTTGAAACTAAGTCCTAGCTTGATTTTTTACATGCGTGCCCAATATAAGCCCAACTCCCCAAAATAAGCCCTAATTAAGATTCCACCCATCCAGAGTGGATGGGTAAAAATTAAGCTAGGGTGGGGATGGAGTGGAGCTGCCCTACTACTTACCTTTGGACAGTTGTAGCCTCGCACACCTGACACCTGCCTTGCTGACCCATTTCTTCTGCAGCCAGCAAGGCTGGTAAGGTTTTCCTGAAGGCCTCTGGAACTTATAAGAAAGCTCTGGATGGATCCTGCGGAGGCCTTCAGGAAAGACTTGCTGGCCACAGAAGAAGTTCCTGAAGGCCTCTGACAGCGAAAAGGAGACTGGGGGCGACGCACACAAGTGAGGTTAGTTAGTGGATGACACCCCCGAAAATAAGACCTGGTGCCTTTTTTGGTGGCAAAATAAAAAAATAAGATGGGGTCTTATTTTGGGGGAAACATGGTAGGTGTCAGCCAGTAATTATAATAATGATGTAATCATGACTTGTTATTAATTAAAATAATAATCAACTGAACCTATTCAAAGCAGAAAGATAAGCAGTTTGATACAGACTGGGATAATACAGTTACGATGAGCATATTTTCTTGGAAGAAATAAAGAACTTGGGGAAAAAGGAGGAAATTTGAAACAGGTTCATAAGACTAAACAAAAAATGTTTATGTTTATAACTTTGCTTTACAAAGGGCAATTCGGGAGCAAAACCTGGAAACATTTGACAAAACTCAGTATTCAAATAAAATCATCTAAAATCAAACAGCAGATGTAAATTTACTTTAAAAAGACAATTCAGTGTCCCTATTTTTCACATAAATGTGAAAGACCAGGCATTAAATTGTACTATTTGTATGGCAAAAGTTCAACGAACAAAATAAAAGAGAAAAGTCCTTTTCACTAAAGAGACGTAGATTATATTCAAACAACATGTTTAATTAAATTAATAAAAATATGACATGAACTCCAGATATTAAACTTGGTTAGCTTTCCTTATGGGTGGTCTTAATAACATAAAAATGAAAAGATGGAAAAAATATGTTTCCAGATTATTTATATTGAAGAACACATTGAAGGACTGGGTTAATTTTATACTAATATAATATTAATAATTCACAGATTTTTTTCCCTTTCCTTTCTTTTTGGAGGCTTTATTTATCCATTTTATTCATGGTGCCATAATCTATACTAAAAGATATAGAAACATATTGGCTTCTCTTTTGGTGACTTAATATATCGTGTGAACCCAGCATTTCTGGCTTATATGTGGTTTGTTGTGAATCAGAAAATAAATTAAACGTACTGTTTGGGGGAAAAAAAGTTATATTCTCAATGTTACCAAACCATGAAAAATCAGTGCAATAGCCACTCAGGAATGTGGGTTTAAAAGTTAATCTGAGAAATCATATGTTGGGTTTGCATGTAACGCTAGAGAACCCTATAAGAAGTTGGGTTGAACATATTCAGGGGTGGGATTCGAATTTTTTAACAACCGGTTCTGTGGGTGTGGCTTAGGTGGTGGGCGTGGCTTGGTGGTCATGTTATTGGCTGGGTGTGGCCAACTCAACATCACTCACATTGAGGCACACATCTCCTTGCCTGGCCTCTCAAGACTGTGGGGATGCTGCAACAGTCATAAGGGTGAAAAACGGTCATAAGTCACTTTTTTCAGTGCCATTCTAACTTTGAATGGTCCCTCCACACAAGCAAAGTACCAGCAAAGGAGGGGGAAAAAACTCCAGAGACGTTCCTGAGACAGGAAGTCTAGTCCTGCCAAGAATGTAATAAGGGTCAACGGAGAGGCAGTTTCTGTAAGCAACACCAGAATGTTTCCTTCCTGCCTTCCTTACAGGATTAGGCCAGTAATTTTTTCTAACAACTGGTTCTCCGAACTGCTTAGAAGGTTAACAACCGGTTCTAGCGAATAGGTGCGAACTGGTAGAATCCCACCCCTGAACATATTGTAGGAAATTCTCTTGGCATATTTGTACTTCAGTTTGAGTTGAAATATAATTCTTCCCCTTTAAACATGGCTCAGATAACAGAATAACAGAGTCAGAAGGGACCTTGGAGGTCTTCTAGCCCAACCCCCTGCTCAGGCAGGAAACCCTATAGCATTTCACTCTAATGGTTGTACTCCAACCATCAAAACCTCCAACGTTAGAGCACTCACAATGGTTCTAACTATCAGGAAATTTCTCCTTAGTTCTAGGTTGGTTGATTCTGTGTCACAAGGAGAAGTGCTGTATGTAGCAACCCTGCCATTTTTGAACGCCTGAGAAGGTCAGCCACGCTCACCGGAAATGCAGGCAACTGCAAGAAGGAGGAAGGAAGGCAGGAGCTGTCTCTGTAGTTCAATCATCCTTTAACTCCAGAACAGGATTCTCAGATGCTAATTTCCAAGCAGGTCAAAAATGCATTTTGATCATCACACACTCTGGTTTTAAAGTCTCCTTGGGCTTCCAAATGAAAGAACAACCTGGGGAGAAAAAAAATCAAACCACACTTATATCAGTATGAACTCAATCTGGATGGATTTTGTCCCCACCTTCCTCTGACCACTGCTTGGGAGCAGGCAAATTGAACAATCTTATCGTGACCAGAGAAACTTCTCCCTGGGTATCTCAACTGAAAATGGTACCAACTCTAACGTTAGAAAATTAGTTGTCCAGCCCTGCTCTAACTTTTGGGAACAATTTCCCCAAATCCTCTTGGCATTAACTGCTTAAAGATAACAAGAAAGAAGCTTGCAGAAGATATATAGTCCTTTGTCCTGAGGCAAGCTCAATAGTTATGAATACATGAAATGGATAGAATAAAAGGGAATATTAGGACAGGGACCATAGACACGTTGCTGTGCGTATGCATGCCCCCTACAGACCTCTGAGGTAGTCTGAGGTTAAAGTTTTTGGGGTTTGGGGAAGAAACCACGGAGTCAGGTAGTGCATTCCAGTCATTGACCACTCTGTTGCTGAAGTCGTATTTCTTGCAATCAAGTTTGGTGCGGTTTACCCTGAGTTTGCAACTATTGTGTGCTCGTATATTGTTGTGGTTGAAGCTGAAGTAATCATTGACGGGTAGGACATTGCAATAGATAATGTTATGTACTACACTTAAAATTAGAATAGTTAAAATTATTAATTAACAGTTAAAATTAAAATAGTTGTTCTCCATGAGCTCTGATCTTCTGTCACACAATAAAAGGTAAACACGGGCAAAAATGCAAATTCTTTCCTTCTAATTTATAGAGGTACTTCTTGGTTTAAAGACACCCAGGTTTCATTCCACAAAGGCTAAAACGTATGATGAACCATAGTTATACCTAGCCTATTGAAGAGAAGGATTGTGAGTGGGAGACATGATAACTGTCTTCCTGTATCTGAAGAGCTGTCACAAATAAGAGGGAATTTATATTCTCCAAAGCACCAGAAGGAAGAAAATAAGTTATGGGTGGAAGCTTATTAAAGAGGAATCCAACCTAGAAGTAAGGAGAATTTTTTTTGACAGTGAGAACAATTAAGCAGTGGAATACTTGTCTCCTGGAATTCTGGGTGCTCCATTGATGGAGGTTTTCAAAAATAGACTGAAAAACCATTTGACCAGGATGGCATAAAAGACACAGTTGGACTTCAAAGTATCGAATTAAACAGATTGTTGAATTTCTCCTCAGTGTACTGTTTGCTTTGGGTGATCATTAAACTGGTTTTTGCGCCTCAATTTACCCCTCCTCAAAAATAAGGATCAGGGACATCCTTGGGGGCATTTATTCCTAGATACATATTTACAGTTTTAATTTAAAGTGTTTCAACTCCTACCCTCAAAACGACGCTAAAGAGCACTGCACATCAGAACAACTAGACACAAGGACAGTTTTTCCCCGAATGCCATCACTCTGCTAAACAAATAATTCCCTCAACACCGTCCAACTATTTACAAAGTCTGCACTACTATTACTATTAATCTTCTCATCACTCCTTATCGCCTATCCCCTCCCACTTGTGACTGTATGACTGTAACTTGCTGCTTGTATCCTTACGATTTATACTGACTGTTTCCTAGTATGATTTAATTGCTTATTGTACCCTATGACTATTATTAAGTGTGGTACCTGATGATTCTTGACTCTTGACAAAAGTATCTTTTCTTTTATGTACACTGAGAGCATTTGCATCAAGACAAATTCCTTGTGTGTCCAATCACACTTGGCCAATAAAGAATTCTATTCTATTCTATATATATTTACAGAACTGCAGATCAGATTTAACCATATTTTTAACTACGATGTGTACTGTGAAAAACATGAGCTAAATTATGCCTTAATGGGAAGAATAGAATTAAGCTACCTTCAGGACAAGGAACAAACTAGGAACATTTTCCCCACTTTCTGGTTAGCGATCTCATACATTTCCCATTTAAGATATAATAAAAACAATTTCAGCTGCTCTGATTGCCTTCAGCTGTCTTCTCATCTAAAATAATCCTGTAAATTCTAACGTTCTGCCCAGGTGGATAAAGCACCATGCAAAAAGTCATATTTTGCTCTGTAGAAATATGTTTGCGCCTTCCCAAATGCCTTCCTTAATAAACACTTGGTTAACAATAATGTTATACTCTGCTTTTGTTTGCAAGATAAAAAAAATAACATTACGTTACACCATCATCTACACGAAGTAACACCAGAAATCATAGCCTTCCTGGTTGCAAATTGTGCTGTTTCTTTCAGTCAAAATCTAGGAATTCCAAGGCATAGAAAGTGTTTAAACTTACCAGGTTTTTGTTTTTTTTTAGTCTTTCCTGAAGTCCTGTTCAAGGCATCCGTTTTCAGCATTTCCTAACGACGGAGAGTCCCTTTTATAGCTCTGTGTGGAGTTCAGGGGCTGGCACAGAGCCACACAGATGGAAAACCTGGTCCAACCGCGAGGAAACCAAAGCCTGTGTAAACGCCTGTAAGGGAGAGAATCTGGAGTCAGGGATTTATTTGCACAACGAAAACAACTGCACCCGCTGGTTCCCACACTGGGAAGCCCACCCTTAGAAGGAATGCCGACCACCAAGTTGGAAAGATTGTAAAATATTCATTGGATGTCAAGTTCTGGGAAAAGGAAACCGCCTCCAACTCTGGAGGAATCGCTTGGAAGTGGGGGTGGGTGGGGGGTCCTTTGGTGCTCTCTGAGCCTGGTTGTTTTCTTGCAGACGTTTCATTATTCAAACTTAGATAACATCATCAGAGCTTGTCAACTAGAGCTGTTGATGTTACCTAGTTGGGTAATTTGGAAACCCAAACCTGTCTGCACAAAATCACCAAGCTCAGCAAGCATCAAGGATCCCACGATCCTCTCCCCCATCCTTCTCCTCCTCCTCTCCACAAACCCCATTCCTTTCTAGCACTGATGATGTAACCTAGTTTGGGTAATGAAACGTCTGCAAGAAAATCACCAAGCTCAGAGGGCATCTAGGACCTATAGTTTCCTCCTCCTCCTCCTCCTCCTCCTCCTCCTCCTCTCTACAAACTTTACTTCCTTCTAGCGCTGATGATGTTACCTAATTTGAGTAATGAAATGTCTGCAAGAAAACAACCAAGCTCAGAGACCACCAAGGACCCCCTCACTTCCAAGCCTGAGCTACAATATTCCCTTTAACCCCATGGAAGTGTTCTTGGGGGCAGCATCATTTGCATAACACGCCTAACCAGGTTATACGCATAATCTGCTAAGTTTAGTTAATTTTCACGTAAGTCATGTAAGCAGGAATCGGGTATGGCTAGACTAGAGAAAAGAAAGACTAGGAGTGACAGGATAGCAGTGTTCCAATATTTGATGGGCTGCCACAAAGAGGACGGGGTCAACCTATTTTCCAAAGAACCTGAAGGTAAGACGAGAAACAATGGATTGGAAATTAATCAAGGAGAGAAGCAACCTGGAACTAGGGAGAAAATCCCTAAGAGTGGAAACAATTAACCAATGGAGTGGCTTGCCTTCAGCAGTTGTGGAGAGGGAGCCCCCTTGATGAGTACTGTGAAGCCATTACCATGGCAAGTCCACTGTGCTGTACAGTAGAAGCCACTTTAAGGCACACACCTCCCGAGGGGTGTTAGGGTTGTCTTACCCCCACAGTATTTGTTTTCAGAGGGTAAGTCATCTGTGTACAAAGTTGGTTTGAAATTGCTCGAGGCGTTCCAGAGTTATGCTGGAACACACACACACACGTTTTTATTTTATTCCTAAGAACATCTCCAGGGCTATGCTTGAAGAACTCTTTGTTGTGAATCAATAAAAGTTACTAGCATAAATGCAAATCAGGGTTTGGGAACCTGCATACCTGATTGGCCCTTATACAACAACTAGGGATTGGTCCATAAGTAGTCCCTGATTGGCCACTATTTGGACACTTCTCATTGGTTATAAGTTTGAACTTATTGCACATGTCATTGGTTAACAAGGTAGCAGATAACCCTATAAAGGGTTGCTGTTGCCCATAGCCTTGCTCTGTTCTATTCTATTTACAATTATTAAAGAGTTGAAGTCACTGGTCAGATGTCTGGTCTCCATTATTTCCCAAACTTAACACTCTTATCTTCTTCCACTCTTTGTCAGTGTCCAGATTTCACAGCTGTAAAAAACGTTGTGCTAACTTTTCCAGTCTTCGCCTTTCACCCTGCTCTCCTTCCCGATCTTGTCTAAATTTATGATGGCCTTCCTCTGTAGGATGGAAGGCCTGATTTCAGCCGCTTTCATAAAATCAGGTCTCTGTAGACCAGGATTTTTTCTTTTTCTTTTTCTTTTCTTTTAAAGCAAACGCAGCCGGTAGTCTCTCTTGGTAGTGTTTCAGCATGATTTTGGAAGGCAAGACTACAATTTGGGAAACAGCTCAAGTTCAGCGCTACTCCTGTTTTTTAAGCTTTCCAACTCGGCAATGAGTTGAGCCAAGACAAAGGGAAAATTGTCTGCTAAGTTGACACAGACATATAATAGCTAGCCTCTAATTGCCTATATTTACACAGTAGAAGAACAAAAACAAATGAGATCATTGGATTTTATTGAAATAACAAAAAAGAAAAAAAATGCTGGCTTCTTTGGCATTAAAAAGATATCCCTATGGTCCTGAAAGGCAGACTGGCTCCTGTTCAGGGAAACAAATGGGTCTTAAGCATCCGTTCTTATGTTTTAACTTCTCTAAGCGGTGATAAAAGTGCAGATGAAAAGCTGTGATATGATAGCAGCCTTCCAATATTTGAGGGGCTGCCACAAAGAGGAAGGAGGGAGTCAAGCTATTCTCCAAAGCCCCTGAGGGCAGGACAAGAAACAACAGATGAAAACTAAGCAAGGAAAGAAGCCACCTAGAACGAAGGAGACCTTTCCTGATAGTGAGAACAAGTGATCAGTGGAACAGCCTGCAATTCAGAAGTTGCGGGTGTTTAATCACTGGAGGTCAGGGGTGTCAAACTCAAGGCCCGCGGGCCAGATCCAGCCCGAGGGGTGCTTAGATCTGGCCCACTGGACCGCCCTGGGAACATCAAAGGACTGGCCTGCCGTGCCTCTGCCAGCAAAAACACACCTCAGGAGGGCTGTGTGTGGCCCTCCCAAACTGATTTTCCCTGAAACAGCCTGCAACCTTCTGCCAGTGAAAACGGAGCTCGGGGAGCAGTAGTGGCATTCAATTTTTTTTACTACCAGTTCTATGGGTGTAGCTTGGTGGGCGTAGTGCAGGCTTGGTGGGTATGGCAGAGAAAGGATTCTGTAAAATACCCATTTCCACACCACTCCTGGGGGAAGGTTACTGCAAAATCCCCTTCCCTCCCCACCCCACTAACCTGCTTTTCAGCTCTGTTCTCCTGTGCAGGGCAACCAAAGAAGACCCAGCTAGGACTCAGGAGGCAGAGAAGAGATAGGAGCAGGGCCAGTCAGAGGTGGCATTGGCCGGTTCTCTGAACTACTCAAAATTTCCACTACCGGTTCTCCAGAACTGGTCAGAACTGGCTGAATACTGTCTCTCTCAGGGAGGGCCACACGCGGCCCTCCCGGGCTCTATTTTCGCTGGCAGAGAGCTCAGACCACCACAGGCACCCCCGATACAATGTCGAACTGGCCATGCTCACCCGGGCCTCCCGAGGTCAAACACAACCCTGATGGGGTCCTTTATGAAATCGAGTTTGACACCCCTACGGTAGGTTTTTAACAAGAGACTGGATCGCCCTTTGCCCAGAACAATATGGGATCTCCTGCTTGATGAAGTAGTTGAAGATCCTCAAGGTCCATTCCAACGCTGTTCTTCTGTTACTTCTCAGGCATTTTCAGACACTGTCCGGCTTCACGGTCTTCTGTACTGAGGCTTTTTTTTTTATTCTTTGCACGTGACCTGAAGAGAGAGAATCCATATGGGTGACTTTGAACAGGAGTATAACCTGGGAGAAACTAACAAGAGAGTTTAAGCAGAGAAACCATGACTTCATGGCTGAGAACAGGTACAGTCTGCTCACCCTTGGAAAGGTCTAGACCAGGTGTGCTTGACCTGCAGCCCACGAACCACATACGATATCTGGACCGCTAATAATGTGATATTGAGTTTGGGGAAGGGTGCATAGCACTTTTCTTGATTGACCATGTGCAATAGCTGTCTTCTTCCTCTATATTGGGAGATGAGGTGGACCTGGGGTCCTCACATTGCAGCACTGGTCAAAAGGGCCCAGCAAAGTAGAGATTATACTACCTGAGACTTCTCAGGAAACAACAACAGAATGAAAAACTGCTGGTGACCTTCTACCGCTGCACCATAAGAGAGTATCTTAACTTACTGCACCTCCATAGGGTTTGCCAATTGCACAGGGGCAGATAGGACAGCACTCCAGAGGGTGAACGTCATTGCCCAGAGGATCATTGGTTGCCCTCTCCCCTCTTCGGAAGAGCTTTATAGCTCCTGCTGCCTTAAGAAAGCTCAAAACATTCACCCTTTTTTCGAACTATTACCATCTGGCAGATGGTACAAGATAATAAAAACAAGGACAAATAGGCTGAAAAACAGCTTCTTTCCCAGGGCAGTAGCTCTTTTGAATTCTACTGTATCGTGCAATATGAATGCAATTTCAGGGGTTTTCGATTCAATTGTATAGAATGTGATGTGCGTTTGTGTTTTATTTTCATAGTCATAATGTACATTGAAGATGGTGTTTAATTTCATTGTACGAGGTGCAATGACAATAAAGTAAAATAAACTATATCATATCCAGCTCCTTCTTCTTCTCTTCAGAAGAGCCCATTATCCAAATGGACGTGTTCTTCATGCAATTGGGCCACCTATAGCTCAGGCAAGTGAGAAGGCGTCATCCAACCAAGAGTGAGTCACTTCTTCCTCCTTTACATAAGAGAACATTTGATTCAGGATGGACGGTGCAGACCCATGACCTGTGACCTCTGCATGAATGACATCATCAGGTTTCTGTAATCATCTTTCCCCTCCCTGTACTGAACAATGTTGGTAGTCTGCGGTTCCTTCCTAAATAGAGCAGAGCAACTTTAATTCAATTTCGTTTAGGAAGAAATGTTCTTTTCTCTGGCCAAGAACCCATCTGGCACATTTCTACTGGGGAGAATGGTTTACGTTCCCTTTAGAAAAGGATGAATGGAACCTACATATCATTTCCTGGGGAAGGATCTCCAGGAAGCAAATGGGAACTGTTCTTCCTTCCTTCACTGTTAACTAAGCTTCAGTGTAGCCTTCCAGAGCTAAAGAGCCCTCCAAAGGCATTGGATTTCCATAACTCCCATCACCCCATCAACAGGAACCTCCAGTATTAACAGAATAACAGAATAATAGAGTTGGAAGGGACCTTGGAGGTCTTCTAGCCCAACTCTCTGCTCAAGCAGAAGACCCTATACCATTTCAGACAAATGGTTGTCCAATCTCTTCTTAAAAACCTCCAGTGATGGAGCACCCACAACTTCTGAAGACAAGCACTTCCCCTGATTAATTGTTTTCACTGTCTGGAATTTCCTCCTTCATTCTAGATTGTTTCTCTCCTTCATTAGTTTCCACCCATTACTTCTTGTTCTGCCTTCAGGTGTCTTGAGAAAAGTTTATTCGGAATAATGAATAGTGTAGTCCCAATCAGCTAGAAGATACCTACCTACTCAGTATTTTAGACATTCCTTTTGTAGAGTGTTCTGATGCCTTTCAGATATCCAGACTACAAACCCTAGTTTGTGTGTCTTGTGTTCCAGAAGATCTAGAGGAGAAAAGGTTGCCCATGCCCTAAAATCCAGACTGAATGGAAATCCAATTTCTTCTGATTCAACTTTTAGGAATAGGGCCACCCCAAGAAGAAGTTACTCTGTTCGCTCAACTATAGTCAGGCACCCTAAGATCAACTGAGCATGGAATGTGGTTAGATTAATTCCTTATTTATGTTCCAGAGAGCAAGAGATTTCTTCCAAGCCACACAATTGTGCAAAGCTCTAGTTTAGATAGGGTGCATTATTGTCTTGTGACCATTTCCTCGGCAATTGGTTTCTTGCAGCAACTTATTTTCTTCTTTTTACTTGTAATGCAATAAATAAATAAAGACAAACGGTATATATGTATCCCAATGAAGGGGAGGGAAGACCCAGTCACAAAGTTGTCAATTTTACCATCAATTACCTTTTTTTTTGCAACAGGTTTTAGCAGGTCTGCAAACTTCCAATGAAATCGTCCAACTTTCCTCACCAGGAAACTCTCCATTTTCAAGACTCCGCTAATCGTTGATATGATACACTTTATTGATTAGTTAATTGACAATATCAAACATATGAAAGTAAGTCCTAAATATATATATATATATAGGTGTCGATTCATTCTGAGTTCCCTAACCAGGCTCCAATTATACTCCATGAAACAACTGCCATAGTTTTGGACTTATTGATCTTCAGGTAATTGAGTGGGCAGTCCCAAAGGTGCTTTTTTTTTAAAGAGGCAAGTGGACTTTCTGGTTTTGCTCTGGAGATGTTTTGCTTTAATTAATCTGTTGTTTTAAAAGTTCTCATTAACTTTAACTTCAGGTTAAGAAGATTGGTTATCAAACCAGATCAAGTTTTAATATCCCTGCAATTATCTGTATTTACTCCCTTCGTTCTTGTTTATGTTCACACCACTGGTGGGATTCAACATTTTTTACTACCAGTTGTCTGGGCATGGCTTGGTGGGGATGGCAGGGAAAGGATACTGTAAAATCTCCATTCCCTCCCCCACTCCTGGGGGAAGTTACCACCAGTTCTCTGAACTACTCAAAATTTCCGCTACCAGTTCTCCAGAACTGGTCAGAACCTGCTGAATGCCACCTCTGTTGTTATCTTGTACATGTTTGACAAACAAACAAACAAATAAAAAGGTCTGGCACACAGCCTCCTGGAATTGTGTGGAGAAGCTGCTGAAGAAAGTTAGCACCCACCCCTCTTAGAAGAATGAAATGTTTTAGGAAGTATTAAAAAAGCAGAATGTTATATTTTCCCCTAAAGGAGAAACATGTTTCTAAAGACAGAAGCTCAGAACCTCAGCTCTCTGCCCCAAGTAGAAACTAAGGGGGCTGTTCTATCGCCAGAACAAAAGCAGACTCGAGACCGGAGTTGAATTCAGCTTTTTATTGAACTATCAATAACTTCAACTAAAGTCGAGCCGCGGCAGCCCTTTTTATAGCAGCTGCTCGCGGCTCGCAACCAATGGCATTTATTTAAAACTCCCGCTGCTTAGGCGGCCAATCAGAACTGTTGTTATCTACCAATCGCTAGGCGGCAGTATCTGTCCAATAGGAATGCAGTATTACAAGTATGCAAAACAAGTACATAACAGGGGCCACTTTTAGAAAGGCAGATTTGGTAATCCATTCAAAACAGGATTAAAACCCCAAGGAAGCTGGCATCTAGGATTAATTACATTGGTTAAACGAGATTAAAAACCCCAACTCATTGCCAGCCTTCGCGAGACAAACTAGTTAAAATCAAATAACAAAACACACTAAACAAGCCTCTACGTTACAAAATGCTGTAGAACAAACTGTATAAAAATCCATATGCTCATCAAATCAGGTGGTCAGCTACCCTGAATCACATCGGCTTGGTAGTTCTGCTTCACCAGAGGTAGTATTCAGCAGGTTCTGACTGGTTCTGGAGAACCAGTAGTGGAAATTTTGAGTAGTTCGGAGAGCTGGCAAATACCACCTCTGACTGGCTCCACCCCCATCTATTCTCTGCCTTCCATTGAGTCCCAGCTGGGTCTTCTTTGGTTGCCCTGCATGGGAGAACGGAGCTGGAAAGCAGGTTAGTGGGGTGGGGAGGGAATGGGGATTTTGCAGTAGTCTTTCCCCAGGAGTGGGGAGGGAATGGAGATTTTACACAGCCTTCCTCTGCCATGCCCACCAAGTCACGCCCACAGAACCAGTAGTAAGCATTTTTTGAATCCCACCACTGTTTCTTCACCATTAAACCCTCTTTCCAATCAGCCTCCATTTTTCCGGTGTCTTTCTCCCCGCTTGGAACGGAACCCAGATGGACATTTCTTCCAACACTGCTTAAGGAAGTGGGATCTTCTTTCAAGAAAACCCGGAAGCCCCTTTTCTGCTCAAGATTTGCTCAAGCAACCATTTCTCCCTCCTCCAAAATTTGGCATGTCCTTTTTTGTTCGTTCCTGCTGCACTCAGCAACTGCAAGGTTGTTTTTTTTCTCCCCCTCCTGGTGCAAAAGTTGAGGAGAATCCAGATGGGATCGTGCTGACAGTTAAGACCAGACATGCCTTGACAGTACATACAAAAAGATTCATTTCCAAATGAGAAGCCTTCAATGGCAGCTTTGCTAACTAGTGAACTCTGATCTGTTAGCAACTACTCCCTGGTGGGTGTAGCACCTGCAGACTACTTTGGGGTGGGCCAGCTGGGATCTGGTGCAGTCTAGTAGTTGGGAGATTGGAATTTGGCACAAGAAACTACAGTCCAGTTTTCTGCTGAGCTCTTGAACCTGATGTGTTGGCCTGGAGTCAATTACCACTCCTTAGCTAAAGCTCTACTAGGAGGATACAGAGGATCGTACTGAGCACACAACACCTTCTCTTAAAGTTTTTTTTTTTTTGGAAGAAGCACAGGTTGCAATGAGTTGGGCAGTGAACTAAGTGGACAGAGAGATATCCAGAGGTGTGGTCAAAAAGGCAAGAAGACTTCAATCTAAATTGAAGGTAATCTTTGCCTCAACGTTGAAAAACTCTAGTTCTTGGGTAGTTAGTTTTAATTAAAATTTATAAACCAAATATGCCCACAGAGGATTCTGAATTAGCTTTGTACATGCTAGATATTGCAAGGATATTATATTGGATAATCTAGAACATAGGAACATCGAATAACAGAGCTGGAAAGGACCTTGGAGGTCATCTAGTCCAACCCCTGTTCAAGCAGGAAACCCTATCCATTTCAGACAAACGGCTGTCCAGTCTCTTCTTGAAAGCCTCTGGTGATGGGCCACTCACAACTTCTGAAGGGAAAGCCATTCCACTGGTTGATTGTTTTTTTCAATTAAAATGTTTTTATTTTTTATTTTAAAATAATTCCATTTCATTTCAACCGTGTATCAACTGGGTACATATATCTTGTGCTTACAACTATAATTAATACTTTTCTTACCAATATAACAATAATCATATTTTCTTATAACTATTATTTAATATATCTATTATTATTTTTAGCAATCTTAACTTATTGCTCTATATATTCATCTGGTCCATTTTAATTTGTTTTATTTTCCAACCATTGATAAAATAAATCCCATACCATATAATATTCCACTTCTTCTTTTTCTTTGATTACCAATGTTAACCTATTCATCTCTGCACATTCAAATATTTTCTCAATTTCCCTCTATCGGTATCTTATCACTTTTCCAATTCTGAACAAATACAATTCTGGCTGCTGTTAATACATGTATAATTAAATATGTTATTTTCTTTTCTGTAACATTTTTGATAAAAATATTTCAGATTTCAAATCTACGTGTTGTATTATTTTTTTCCAACCATGTGTGTATTTTGGTCCAGTATCTTTTAGCTTCTATACAAAACCCACCACATATGGTAATATGTTCCAGGTATCTGGTGGCACTTCCACTGGTTGATTGTTGTCACCATTAGGAAACGTATCCGTAGTTCTCGACTTCTTCTCTCCTTGATTAGTTTCCATCCATTGGTTCTTATCCTGCCTTTAGGTGCTTTAGAAAATAATTTGACCCCATCATCTTTGTGGTAGCCCCTCAGATATTGGAACACTGCTATCATATCTTCCCTAGTCCTTCTTTTCTCTAGAATAGACTGCAACCGTTCTTCATATAGGTAGGTAGGTAGGTAGGTAGATAGGTAGGTAGATAGATAGATAGATAGATAGATAGATAGATAGATAGATAGATAGATAAATTCTTTATTGGCCAAGTGTGATTGGACACACAAGGAATTTGTCTTGGTGCAAATGCTCCCAGTGTACATAAAAAGAACAGATACATTTCGTCAAGAATCATAAGGTGCAACACTTAATGATAGTCATAGGGTACAAGAAGCAATCAAATCATACTAGGAAACAGTCCATATAAATCATTAGGATACAAGCGACAAGGTTACAGTCATACAGTCACAAGTGGGAGAGGATGGGTGATAAGGAGTGATGAGAAGATTAATAGTAATAGTGCAGACTTTGTAAATTGGACAGTGTTGAGGGAATTACTTGTTTAGTAGAGCGATGGCATTTGGGAAAAAAATGTTTTTGTGTCTAGTTGTTCTGGTGTGCAGTGCTCTGTAGCGTCTTTTTGAGGGAAGGAGTTGAAACAATTTATGTCCAGGATGTGAGGGGTCTGTAAATATTTTCACAGCCCTCTTTTTGACTCGTGCAGTATACAGGTCCTCGATTGAAGGCAGGTTGGTAGGAATTGTTTTTTAATATATTTTAGCCTCCAGCCCCAATCATCTTTGTTACTCTTCTCTACACTCTTTCCAGAGTTTTTTATATTGTGGTCACCAAAATTGGACTCATTATACCAAGTGTGGCCATAGTAAGGCTTTGTAAAGCAGTACTAACACTTCACGTGATCTTGATTCTATCCCTCTATTAATCCAGCCTAGGATTGCATTGGCCTTTTTGGTGCCACACACTGTTGGCTCATGTTTAACTGATGGGACTCCAAGACCCCTTTCACAGTTACCGAGAGCGATCTAGTTGTGTGATCTGCCCAATGGAAGAATGGTTAAGTATGTTGTAGGAGTTGCTATTTACAATAACTCCCTATTTTGTGGGGGTTTGGGTGCTCTCTGAGCTCGGTTGAATGCTTGCAAATATTTCATCACCAAACCAGATAACATCATCAGTAATATTGATGGATAAGGACTCCTGTCTTGGGCAGGTGGCTGGACTAGAGGATCTCCAAGGTTCCTTTCAGCCCTATGGGTCTATGATTATACAGAAAATATCTTGCCTCCGTAACAGATATTTGGGGGCAAAATTCACATTAAGGGTTTTACAGAACGTACAAAATTGGTTCTGAACCAGTAGTGGGATCCTGCCTTAGTCGCTACCAGTTCGGTGGGTGATTGCACATGCGTGCGCCCCTAACACACTTGCCCCTAAGAAGCCAATCATCTGAGAGGATGAAGAAATGAAAAACTAGGAGTGACTCTCCCACCCTCCCATGCGCTTTTTGGTCTTTTATCCTCTCAGTTGATTGACCCTTTTTTCCCTTCTTCTCAGCTGATCAGAGTTTGTTTGTTTGTTTTACTACCGGTTCGCCTAAACCAGCCCGAACCAGTAGCATACCACCGCTGTTCTGAACTCGTACAAGACCTCATGCAAAAACACCAAAACATCCATTGAAAAAAATGGTGTTGATCTAATTGTTTCCGTCCAAGTTTAATAATTTTCAGGGACCTTGAGGGCCACATTTCTGCTGTGCTCATTAATTCAGCCTAGAAAATCGAAGTCAGGAAAGGCCTTTTCAGAAGGTGCCTTAGAAACAGACTTCTGGACGATTACAAAATGTTATTGGCAAGGGTTCGAGCAAAGCCATCTGGGCAGCTTGCAAAGAGACAATCCATGTTCATTTTTGGCCTGCCCCAGCTACTCCCCCAACAATTATGTCATTTCAGCCTGTATTTTTGCTTTGCTTTCCTATCTAGTCTCCAGCGCAAGTGAATATTTGAACACCAGACGAGGAATCTGTGGGGGCTAAGTTGTTGATCAATGTGGAAATTCACATCTGCCAACTCTGTTTAGCGCAGCTGGGAAACACTTTGGCAGATGCGAGTTGTGGTGGGGGTGGAAACTGGAACCTTGTGTTCCCTTTTGTACAAAGTGATTTCACCTTCTCTTGTGTTGCTAAACTAACACCATGCCAGCCAAAGCAACCATTGTGGGGGAATAAACATGTTTAATATATACACCCTTTTTCCTCCGGCGAGACACATTTCATTCATTTTGACCAAAATCGAAAATGGTCAAGATGATTTAGCATGCATCTGTCTTCAGATTGTTTTAGGTTATAATCCCCATTATCCCCGGGAGATCAGCCTCAAAACTACTCGACTTACACCAGTTCATTTAGTGACCTTTCCATTATATTTCTCCCTCCCCCCACCTGAAAAGTACATGTATGTGCAGACGTGTGCACTTAGCCCCAAAACTATTGCTTTCGGTTAAATTACTGCTTTTTCAAATGAAATGGCCAAATACATGCTGAAAAGTAGCCTCCCCGTGTTTATCACCTTTCAAGTGAATTTTGTGCCATAATTTTTGATATTCCACTGCCAAATCATTTCGTTAAATGTTAAAACTTGATCGGTGAAATAAGAAGGAAAGAAACAGACCAAGTGTTTGTCTTCTAAGTTACTAGAGGGGCGTTTTTCTATGTTTGTCTATCTGTGTCCATGAGTGTGTCATACACTCTTTTTCTATTACATCCCACCTGTTAATTGTGATTGCAGAAAAGACACTATAGAGTTTTTTCTAAGGTCCTTTTATTTTTACCCAGGGTGATTGACTAAATGTGAATTCCAAAAATATCCAACAGGAAAGGGAAGAATTCTATCTTGTTACTTAATTAGAACAATTCTTTCACTCCTTAGCATTGATTAGGTTCCTTAATGGTTCCTTAATTACAATACAATTAATTAGAATATTTACTAGTTCACTCCAAACTTTTGACATGCTCCTATAGAGGCAAAATATTTTTGAACCAATAGTTTTCAAGTGGTTACTTTCAAACTTAATTTCTGATAGTTTCCTTAATTGTTACTTAATTACAATAGAATTAATTAGAACAGTTACTATTTCATTCACAACTTCTGACATGTTCCCATAAAGGTAAAATATATTTGGGCCAATAGTTTTCAGGTGGGATACTTTCACTCTTCTCATATGTTCCCTAAGTGTTACTAATTAGAATAGTTGCTATTTGGCCCCTAAATTCTGATATGTTTCGGATTGTTACTGAATTAGAATAGCTACTGTTTGACTCCTAAGTTCTGCCTTTTTCCTGTAAGGTTGAAATCAATCGCTTCCAGGGGATGGATGGCCCTATCGATTATTTAATTTGCACGTAGAATGCAATCGGTTATGGATGATGTCATCATATGTTCAGTTTCATCCTTTTTAGTGGCACCACCACCTGCCAGGAGGCCTCCTGCAGCCCCTAGGAGGTTCGGGGGCAGGGTTGCCTCTCCTGATCCCTCAGTATTGTTCATCCTTGCATATAAGTTAGGTCTTCAATTGGATAAGCAGGACCTACACCCGGTGGGTTTGCACATCGTATGTGGGATGCATAGTTAACTGTTTGGAGTGATTTCCCATCAAGGTCCTATGACTTGTGCTGTCCACCAAATTACAACTGTAATTTGCTTTCATTCTGTGATTTTTGTTTTGTTTTGTTTTAATCATTTCCTGGTAGCTATTCTTAGTCCATCCAAGTTCTGGAAGTGCTTTAAAATAATATCTGATTTTTGGGTGCGTTGAGGGAGGGAGAGTCAAAAATTTGCTATGGAGCACCTTTATTCCATTCCATCTCCCTTTTTAGACTGGAATGCCTCGCTCGGGATGCTGAACTGGTAGAGAAATCGATAGCTGATCTGAAACGTTTGGGAGAACTTCTCCATAACAGTTGTGCTTCAGCCATGCAGGAGTATGAAGAGCATCTGAAGGAGAACCCAACTGAAAGTGAGGAAAGGGGATTTCTGTAATGGGAAAAGGGGGGTGGTCAACCCAAGGGACCTGGCTCAGAATCCAGGGTTATGAGCCTGGGCCTCTCCATAAAGAAAGTTGGCACCGTATGAAGAATTCATGCTTAAGAAGAACTGAACTCTGCAACTATGATGTTTATGCTCATATCATTGTTTCGGTATCTGCTCAACTGATCTTCCCCAGTGATTTCTCAGTTTCAAGTTTTCACTTCCCCTCAAACTAACCTAGGAAAATGTCTATTGGAGATTCTCAGTCATCCAGGTCATGGTTGTCCTAAGGGTGCTTTTTCAAGAGGCAACTGGACTTTCTGGAAGTCCAGTTGCCGCTTGAAAAAGCTCCTTTGGGATAACCCAGGAAAGGTGGTGCTAAATCATTTAGAGACAGTGAGAGATAACATTTTTTTGAGTATATGTTTTATTTTGATTCATAAACATTTTGAATGCAGTATATTGTCAGGGCATATCATTTATGAAAAAGCAAAGAAAAAACAAACAGAAATATCAACATATATACTACTAACAATAATGATAGTGTAACAAAATAATTTTAACTGAGTTTCTTTATATTATCTTTTAATAGTTCTGTTAATTAGAGATAACATCTGACAGTTAGGAACAGTGCCCTTGTTTTTTAAAAAATGTACACACATTTTGTCAATTTTGGTGGGGGGTGGGGAGAACAAAAATGATGTCAAAACTATTACTCCTTTTCCAAAATCATTGTCAGGTGCAAAGGATTAGGACCATAGGTTAAGTTATGCAGCACATAAGATTTATTCAAGCCAAAATGCAAGAATCTAGTCAAATAAAGTTTATTACTAAATTGTCTCTTGATAAGGGTCAACAAAATTCAAGAGAGGTTGATTTCTGGCCACGCAAGGACTCTAAACTGATAACACATTTATCTCCAACCCTCCTCAGTTCTGCCTGCTCTTCTCCTACAATAACAAGCTGGTACTTTAGCCCCCCTAACAGGAACATATTAAACTCTCAGGTGCTGAATGCACTTTAAATGCAATTCCCAACCCACCTCATCTGATTGTGACTGTGAGGCTCCTTTTATCCAGGTAAAGGACCAGGGAAGAGAAAGGGGCCACACAATTAAGATCTCTGGAGTCCAGGTGAACGTAAAAGCGATTATTCAACACGAGGAGTTTGCGATACTCCATCAGACCATTCCCAGTGACCCAGTGGAGAGGGCAAGGTAAGAATAACCATCTAAGACAGGCACAAGTGTGCCAGCCATGAGTGGCCAAAAGAGGAAAACAAGGTATTTGGGAAAGGGGGAGAAATTACACATTGCACTTAAATAAAAAGAAAATCCGGAATCACTTAACAATCAGGTTAAGAGCATATCAACTGCTGTCCTAAGAGCCAGACACTGGGTTATAGAAGAGAGGAAGAGAAATCCTACCTTTAGGATGGGTAGCCTTTCAATGCGCAGGGCACATAGGTTGGGGATCAAATCCATTGGGTCTTCTGGCACATGCCTTGATGGGTCTGTAATTTTCTGTGAGTCTCCAGCTCCTTTTGCTGGACTTGTTCCTTTATTACTCAATCAGAATAAAGCTGGAAGGGACCTTGGAGGTCTTCTAGCCCGACCCCCTGCTCAAGCAGGAGACCCTATACCATGGATGGGGTCCTTGGGCTACTTGTGAAAGAGTGCTAGCTTCTTCCCCTTCCTTGTCATCCAGGACGAAGCAAATGGCAGAGGGCTCTCCAATTTAATGACAGTACAAATTGGGGCAGAAACTGGTATCGCCCCTATGAGCCGCGCTGGCAGAAGAATCACCGGTATGAGGATCACCAGGTGCGCAGAGAACAGTATCAAAGCTCAGGAAACTCAGGAAACTACCAGCCCAGCAACCTGTCTCGTAAATGCCCCTACGATCAGTACAACAGTGAACACAGTTACTGAGGAAAACTGGGCTACAGGTGAGGTGCTAAGTAGGCCATTTGGCTAGTCTGTGGGGCTTCTGCAGGAGTCAGCATGCCAAAAACAGTGAATGGTGTTTTATCAGTCAGATCATGGAACAGAAATTGCTGGGACTACTAGATCTGTAGGGTTGGCAGAGTCTAATAACGGAACCTTGAAAACCTGATCTCCCTGCCCTCTTACACCAACAATGGCCAGACGGGGTTACTTTGAATCTCTTCTGAGCATTACGAATGGTTGAGGGAGATAGGCATGCCTAGCCTATGGATGAGAAGTAGGAGCTTGTTAAAAGGAGATCCAACCTAGAAATAAGGATAAATTTCCTAATAGCCAAAGCAATTAAGCCACCAAATAGCTTCTCTGCTGGGGTTGTGGGTGCTCCATTGGTAGAAGATTTCAAAAATAGGCTGGACAGCCATTTGATTGGGATGGTATGAATCTTCCGCCTGGAGCAGGGGTTGGACTAGAAGACCTCCAAGGTCCCTTCCAACCCTATGATTTCTCACAGCCTCTTTTTCCTCTGGGACAGAGTTGCTGTTCATTTTTTCTTAACAATCTTGCATTCCTTCATCCGAGGTATCTCTGCACTCCGCAACCACGTTCTAAATTTGCATTGTGAGGTCTGGACCTTTTTGTAAGCGTATGTGATATCATGATCCACAATGCAAAGCATGTAGGCTTGGGCTCCAACTGTTGTCCACCTTCTTTCCTTCCCCTAGTGTCTAGATTACTGTGAAACTGGGCTGACATTCCTGTTCTGTTCTTCCATGCCTTTGCACCGGAGGGGCTTAAGCATCTGAAGACCTAGATAGGGTCATCTTTGCCTCTTCTGTTGAGTTGAATGTTTTGAGTTCTTCTTTCCCTTGTCCTGAAGCCAAGAGACAAAGATTAGATGGATTCTGGCCCCAGTATTACCAAGAAGGTATTTGAAGGATGTCTTGACTGTAGACCTCCCCGCAGATGTATTTAACAGGTTCCAAAATAACAGACTCCCCTTCAATGGCCTTTTAAAATGAGTTTATTTTTCCATGCTGATAAATATCATCATTCATAATGAATGCAAATGGGTATGAAAATGTGTGAAGGCTGAAGAAAGCTGATGAATTCATTTGATGGACACAGAATTATGGCCTGAATTGTCCTCGGAAGAGAATTTTGTCAGGAACAGCAGGTTGAGATGAGAATTAGTCTGTGGTGAGAAAATTAAATCCAGTTTACTAAGCCATTATTTCACTTATCACCACCATCTCTCCCCATCATGTAGAATGAGGTCATTTTGAGCCTCGAAAGAGACTTCCCTAATTTGTTATATTCATTTCTCTTGGCTCCAAGAAGGTGGGGGAAAGAACAATTATTGGAAAGATCAACAGGCAGGGGAAAATGATCTTCTAGACTGCATTTGGGCATTGACTTTGCCTGGGATCTCTGCTGTGTTGCTGGAAGGCACAGAAGCTGAAGTCAGACAGTGCGGTTCCCCTTTGGGGAACGAACAAATTACTAATTTCACATTCACCCACCTTTTCAAATGAAACTTGGAAAGTGTCAGTGACCACTGAGTGTTTATTTAATGGCTATTTCTTTCTGGCAGATTAGAAGAGGGATTTTTCCAAATTAAAATGACTTGTGTGCCATCTGTTCTTTCAAGAGAGAACTGGATGCCTCTCCATTGTAAATAAAAGAATGTGTTCTCTCTGCAACTGCTCAGGCAAGAATGAAGAAGTTCAGATGAGTATAATACAACAGCCTTTGGTTGCGGGGCTCGCTTGGCTTTGAAAGCCTAAAGAAGGAAAAGAGTTTCCACCCAGAAACAAACAATAAAAATCCATTCAATTTGAAGTAAGAAATCAGCAGTTAACAGCACTTCAGGAAAAGAAAGCAAGTGGTGCATGTAAAATGTCACAGATCTTTATCAACCTCTGGAGGTAATTTTTTCATGCCAAAGGAAATAGATTCTTGTTTTCATTATCTTTTAAAAGTGATCAAAACCGTCTTTTCCTTCCTTCCCTCTTCACTCACTCATCCCCATTTCCTTCCTTCCTTCCTCCCTTCTCCCTCCCTTCCCTTCTCACTCATCCCCATTTCCTTCCTTCCTTCCTTTTCTCTTCACTCATCCCCATTTCCTTCCTTCCCTCCTCCCTTCCCTTCTCACTCATCCCCATTTCCTTCCTTCCTTCCTTTTATCTTCACTCATCCCCATTTCCTTCCTTCCCTCCTCCCTTCTCCCTCCCTTCCCTTCTCACTCATCCCCATTTCCTTCCTTCCTTCCTTTTCTCTTCACTCATCCCCATTTCTTTCTTTCCTCCCTCCTTTCCTTTCTCCCTTTCCTTTCCTTCCTTCATTCCAAGTATTTGGCCTGGATTTGTGTCCGTCCTGAGAACTGCGGAGTCCGCATGCCACCAAAAGTTATCAAACAAAACAGGTTTAATTGTGGATGTTGATGACTGATCACATCCACCTTGTGCAAGAAGTCCACCTGGCTTATTAAACATAAATCACTGATCTAAACTGGAAGATTGAACACATTCATTAGGGTCTATGCATTGAACTCAAATGTAACATCAAGGTGAGAGCAATGGCCGAATCAAAACGTCAGCAGGGATAATCCTGCCTTTGTAAGAAGCATTGCCCGATATTCACCTTGTAGATGTCAAGAGCTTAGAAGGATTTCAGCATTGTAACCAAACTATATCTGCAGACCTCTTGGCCAATATATTAGAAGAAATCTATTTAATTTCACCATGACAATGTACTGACACTTGTCAGCTACTGAGGAAAGTCTACAGGTAGTCTTTACCTTACGACCACAATTTGAACCCAAAATTTATGTTAAGTGAGAAATGTTGTTAAATCAATATTGCCACATTTGTTAAGTGAATCCCTGCAGTTGTCAAGTTAGTAACATGGTTGTTAAGTGAATCTGGCTCCCCCATTGGCTTTGCTTGTCAGAAGGTCTCAAAAGTGGACCATGGGACGACCCCGGGATACTGCAGCTGTCATAAATGTGAGTCAGTTGTCAAGCATCTGAATGTAAATCACGTGACCATGGGATGCTGCAAAGGTCATAAGTGTGCAAAATGCTGTCACTTTTTTCAGTGCCACTGTAACTTCGGTCACTAAATGAACTGTCGTAAGTTGAGGATTACCTATATTGTATTGCTATTATGCAGAGTTCAATAAACAGTGATTAAAAATAAAATAAACAATGGTCTTTTCCTGGTCTACACAATGCTTTGGAGTTCTAGAATTGCTAGGTTTTGTTGTGCCAAGGGAGTTGAAGAGAAACAGCTTGACAAAAAAACGTATCTAAACTATCATTGTTCATGGGTTGCCACCAAGAAATTTTTGTTTTATGCTCATTTGTGTTCCATTTTAGTGGCCATAAAAGCTAAAATCTATGAAAAGCTAAAGTTTCCTTTGAGTCAATTTTTACCCTGAGTGATATCCTGGACTGTCCACCAAGGAATCTTGGCAGCAGTGTGGCTACTGCCTTCTTCCAGGATATTATTTTCACTTCCCACTCCTTAAACTGAGCCAGACACAAATGCTAGGAACAACGATGATGATGGATACATACAACATTTTCTCTTTCCAGCCATAATCTAGCATCTCTCTCTCTCTCTCTCCCTCCCTCCCTCTCTCTCTCTTTATATATATAAATAAAAAATTCGGCTGTTCCAAAACTCCTTGAAGATCCCCTGAGATTCTTCATTGTAAGCAGATGTTCTATTTGCTCAATCACCTTCTACACCGAAGTCATCTGTCTTGAAAAAAAACACACACGCTATCAACAAATATTCTCCTAGGCTTACTTGTTTTTGGAAAGTTGTTTTAAGCATGTAAAACACATCACCAAGAGAAGACGCTTTGAATTCCCCAGGAGAATGCTTCATATTTTTCCTGCACAATGCCCTCAGCCATGTATTGATTCATCTGCTCTAAATTCTTGTTTTGGTTCACTCTTCTCAAAAACTTTAATCATTATGGCTTGTGGAATAGTTTGTGTATGTGTGTGTGTGTTTTATATACATACATACATACATACATTCCTACCCATTTTATTGAATAACAACGTTGGAAAGGACCTTGGAGGTTTTCTAGTCCAACCCCTGCTCAAGCAGGAGACCCTATACCATTTTGGATGAATGTGTCCACTCTCTTCTTAAAACCCACTACTTCTTGAAGTAAGTTGTTCCACTCATTAAATAACTGAATAATCCATTGATTAATGTCTGATTGACTTTTGTAATCTCAGAATTGTAGAACTGGAAACCCTCTGAGACCATCAACTCCACCGTCACTACTACACCTCACCATGGCCCGTGGAGGAATCTAGATTAAAGAAGGGCTCCCTAATCTCTATTTCAATAAATCCAATGAAGATAAACCCTCTTGTCATTTGGATTTGAAACTTCAATTCATTTCGACTGGAATTATGATTAAAATAGTCAATTTTATCTTCCTAGGCTGTACCATGACTGGTTATATCCTACCTGGGTCTAGGTACAATTTCTGTAATTAACGTTAAGAAAATATGATTTTGCTGGATCGAAACAATCTTACTTGATCCAGGCTCTCATTTCCCAGGTAGACACACAGATGTTCTGGGGGTGTTTATGGTCAAGATCCTCCCCCACCCCAAAAAACACCTCCTCAAAACTATTTGTCACAATGCCCTTTGGTCATTATAACTGCTAATCTATTGTGGATTTATTTGATTCAGCTTGTTTCAAGTCCTGTTCTCCACCAAATTGATAGAATAAACAGATTAGGGAATAAATTCTCCGGGTGGATTCCAGGGAACCCTGCAAGAAAATCCCCTTGTTTGGCTTTGTTTGGGGTTAATTGGAAAAATGGGAAACCAAGGGAGGTGACAGACTCTCAGACCTGTATTATAGAGACAACATCTTTACACCCAAGAACATCACCCAGGAGATATTCCAAAGTTCAACAAGGAACGGTCAAGATTGAACCGCTTGGCTTCTTTCAAACCTTATCACTTGCCAACTTGCCAATGAACTGGGGTTGGGGAAGGGTTGAATGGAGTGCTGAGAATTTTTACACAGATCGTGAGAGCCTGAAAACCATCAAGGTCACCACTTCAGGTGTTGGAGAGAGAGGGACTGTTCCCACAACAAAAAGACAGTCTCAAAATTGGAAGTGATCACCAAGGGGTGGGGAGAAAGGAATTGTTTTAATTAGGCAAACGTTTGTGCAGGAAAACCAGAACTGGTTTTAATTCTTCAGTACCAAAATGGTTGATCTAGTAACGTTTTACTTTGGGGAATTCAAAGCTCGTGAGAGCGTTTACTTGTTTTGGGTTCACTAGTCAGACAGTTGACAGGATTTTTGCATTGTTTCATCAACGTGACTGGGAAAGGACATCCCAAACAACTTCAAGGAACTTTCTTGCTTCGTGGGGGCTTATTTGGACTACTGAATGTGCCTACTTATTTTAGATGGAGTGTTGATTATTTATACTGGTAGTCTACATTTAATTGTACATTCAAGGGCTGAGGTAGCTGTACATTAATATTCTCCATTGGAATCTCTTGTATGAACTCTTTATATTCTTTATATTGTTTTCATTTTTGTTAATTTTACTTTTTCTAAATTAAAGAAGCTGAACATCTTGCACAACCCAGCAAACAGCTTAATTCAATAACCAGAACAGGCACATTATGCAGATTCTGCACAAGGAGGGATAGTTAAATAACTGCAATGTCTAAATGTATCTGTTTCACCCTTTTATATCCCCGTGAATGGAAAAGAACAAAAAAATTGCCTTAGAAATTAACAGACCTGTTTCATCCCCAACATGTTCCTTGCAGCTTTTAGGTGAACATTTTTGTTTTTAATGATCTTCCACCCCTGGTCACTTTCATAAAGAATTTTGTCATGCAAGTTACTTAAGAGAGATGTAGATTGTAGTCATCCTTTATTGAAACTTTATGTAAAATTTTATTTACATATATACAGGTTTAAAAAGCCCTTATGTCTTATCGTTTTGCTTCTGGTCTGCTTTTTTTTTCCTGTTGTTCTTTTTATCTTCCTGTTTCAGATAAACGAAGGGAAACTTTTAAAAAACGAATAATTTAGGATAATCTTTTTTTAAAAAAATGAAGTCTATAGTTGACTTCACTGGCTTGGTCACATAAATTTTCATACTGGCTTGATTCAGACATTATGCTAAGACCTAAACTACCCTTCTCTCCTGTTTCTCATTGTACAAATTGATTTGAAGTTTTCAGAACACTTTTGGTAGCGCGGGAAAGTTGCTAACTTGATCAGTGGAAAACTGGAAGGAGTCAACCACAACTGACTTGCACAGATCCAGGGATGTTGGAGATAGGATGGGGAAAAGTCAAAATGGCAGCTGCAACCATGGGATAGCCTATTTACCCAATGAATCCATTCTGCAGGAATGATAAACTAAGCAGATGGGATTTGCATAACCCATTACACCTCTCAAAACCAACACAAAACCCCAATCAAGGTACTTAATTGTTTAACTGTGATTAAGCGAGTGGCACAAAGACATTTCACTCAATTACGGAATATAGCCTATTTTCCAGGGTTTGCGTTAAATGTCATAGCTCCAAAATCCAACCAAGGTTGTGCAAATCAATCTGCCAGTACTTCCTCAGGGACTTGATGAAGTGTGCTTGGTGAACATAGAGGCTTAGGCAGGGGTGTCTACAAGGAGGGTCAAGATAGCACCAGCTTCAATGCCATCAAAAGTCCTGCCCACAATCCAGGTTCCAAGATGCCGTTATTGCTATTTTATGAAGATAAGCTGCACACAAAGGGCAAATCAGGCTTCCCATCTTCCTGGAGATTTTTTTTTTTCTGGGCTTTTTTTAACCTAGATGTTGAGAAACACAGACCAGAAAAGAACCAACGCAGAGGAGGAAGAGAAAGCAACAGCATCAGACAGTTCACAGCCTCTTCTGTTTTCTATCTCGGGCAAAGGAACAAGAATTTCCTTCCTACAGATGATTTTCATGGACAGAGCGCTCGGCAATTTTTTATTTTATGCAGGGTCTGCTCACAAACATCAAACAGCAGCAGCTGTTGGCGGTACAATCTGTTGCTGTAGTAGAAGACCTCAGGGTGAGGCTTCGTAGTTGCCCAACTCAAATGTTGCTGAGTCTGGGAGTATCGCCCCCCACCCCACCCCCCGCCCCGAGGTCAGTTTTGTGCTTCTGAGTATGAGTTCCTCTGCAAACCAGACCAGGAGTTAAGTAGCCAGTGGCTGCATTCGCACAACACTGAAGCAGCTCAGGCAAAGACCGAGCACAAGATGCTGAGAGTGTTTAGTGTTCATCATAGTTAGATTTTCGAAGCTTAGCCATTTGGATAAACCGAGCCTTTTGGCTGAGTTAATATGCAAACCTCGAAAAAGGCTGATTAAAGTACGTTGCATGAATCCAGCTAGTCGTTATTGCTCACAAATGGCGTGAATGTTTCCAATCTAGTCATTTCATCATACAAATACACACTTTAAATGAGAGCCCCCCTTCCATCACTGGTATTAAACACAGTGTGATTTCCCAAGAAGGCCTACGAAATCTTCTCAGGGTTAAGAACACATCTAATTGTAGCAGCACGTCAGAATGATGTCGAAGTGTCTTCTTTAAAGGCTAACGCTCCTTGTCCTGCCATCCTTCGCCTCTGAAGACATTTTTGAGATCTCGTTGTGAGGACCTGAGCAGACTGAGGAAGGGGCAGTTCTCCTCAGCTGGGTCCTTTTGTAGAAACTATCTATCCAATACTCTATAAAAGAGTCAGAAAAATTAAGGCCACTGAAACATTCCTGTCACAACTCCCACCATTTTGTTCTACTCTTCAGGATGATGGGATTCACAAAAAGCTGAACATTTCTCCTTGTTAAGGCACCTGGTGAAGATCATCAGCCCTCTACTCCCCCCCGGTAGCCTAAGATGCACCAAGTGTCATTGCTTGAAGTCAAAAATCCGGTTCCAGTAGTAGAGGAAAGCTGGTGAGTTGCTAGTCCCTATGATAACCAGCAGGAGCAAGTAGAGACTCATCATCACCGCAAAACGATGTGTGGAGAGCCACGATTGACCAGGAAGTCTAAAAGATAGATAGAAGAGAAGAGAATAACAGAGCTAGAAGGGACCTTGGAGGTCTTCTAGTCTGACCCCCTGCTCAAGCAGGAGACCCTAAACCATTTCAGACAAGTGACTGTCCAGTTTCTTCTTAAAAAGTTCCAATGTTGGAGCCTTCACAACTTCTGAAGGCAAGCTGTTCCATTGAGTAACTGTTCTAACTGTCAGGAAATTTCTAGGTTGCTTCTCTCCTTGATTAGTTTTCATCAGTTGCTTCTTGTCCTGCGCTCAGGTGCTGTGGAGAATAGCTTGACTCCCTCTTCTTCGTGGCAGCCCCTGAGATATTAGAACCCTGCTATCATGTCACCCCTAGTGTCATGCCCCCTTCTGAGTCTGAATCGAAGGAGGAAGACAAACAGCCATCAGGGAGCAGGAAAATGGCTCCTTGGCTGTGGAGGAAACTGGGGAAGGGCAAAGTCAGGCTGGGCAGAGCAGAGAAGAGGTAGAACAAGGGAGAGGGGGTTCAGAGGAAGACCAAGGCCCACCTCCTCTTCATCCTAGGGCACGCAGGGAAGAATGGAGAAGAGAGCAACATGAGCTGCGTGGCTTACAAAGGAGGAAAGGGCCCTGATTCCCTTCACCGGGCACACCTGGGGAGGGAGTTTAAAGGAGTGGCAGGTGGGTGGGGCAGTTGTTGGGAACAAATGTTGAGTTTATCTTGTGTTTGGCTGCTGTTATCTGAGTTCCTGGCTTCTTCCCAACTGGTTTGATTTACTGCCTTGTTACTTCATTTCTAGAACTCCAAATCTTGCTCTGCTGGATTTAATTATTTTGCCTTGTTGGGTTTATACAGTTTTCAGTTTACAACGTTTGGACTGGAATATCAGCAGCCAAAGGCTGGTGCAGGTTCGTGGGAGAGTTTTTCTCCAGACTGGAAAGTAACTGGGTAATTGGGGACAAAGTTGGAGCTAATAAAGTAACTCATTCTTATTCTCTGTGTTGCCTTTGTGCCATGCCTGGGTCATCACACCTAGTCTCTTTTCATCAAACTAGACACACCAAATTCCAGCAACCGTTCTTTATATGTTTTAGCGTACAGCCCCCAATCACCTTCGTTGCTCTTCTCTGCACTCTTCCTAGAGTCTAAACATCTTTTTCACATCGTAGTGACCAAAATTGGATGCAGTATTCCAGATGTGGCCTTACCAAGGAATTATAAAGCGCTATTAACACTTCACATGATCTTGATTCTATCCCTCAGTTTATGCATTATGTTGGATTGTGTGTTGCTTTTTTGGCAGCTGCAGCACACCGCTGGCTCATGTTAAATGTTTGTCTGCTAGGACAATCCCTCTCAGTTACTACTACTGAGCGAGGTGCCATATATACTGTACCTGTGCATTTTGTTTTTCTTGCCTAAATGTAGAACCTTCCTATTTTCACCGTTGAATTTCATTTTGTTAGATAGCGCCCAATGTTCAAGTCGGAGAGAAAGAACGCAGACTATCCCTGCATCCATCCACCAAAAGCCTGAATTATTTTTCAGGCCTCAAGTTCTATTCCCAATTCTGTACAAACAATACAGGGGCAGATTCCTCTCCCCCTCCAAAAAAGATGCAGTTGGCTGATTTTAAAGACAAACTAAAAACTCAACTTAGGGAACAATTTAGTGTCTCTCCCTTTCAGATCAGTCTACTGGAGATGGTTGTTTAAAAATTTAAAAATCAGAGGTTTTTCTTTGAACAAACCATTGGAAAAGAGTCATAGAAGTTTGCTTTTATATGATAACTGTAATAAGATTAATATATGTGCAAAGATGGAAAGATTCAGCATAATGCAGTTTTGAGGAACGGCTGGCCAAGTTCACAGAACTTGCTAAATTGGCTTCTTCGATCAGAAGAAAGTGGATAGTTACATTTACTGCTAGCTGGAAACCTCTTATTGGCTTTTTTCGCTTGGAACAGAAAAATGTTGTAGGATTTAGGGTTCGGAGATAGATAGAATAGACTGTAAAAAGGTATGTGGTTACCTTAAGAGTAAGAAGCAAACTTATAATTGCTGAAAAAGAATATTGGACAAGAGGGGCAAAGTGTGAACAGGTAGTCCTTGATTTACGACTGCAATTGAGCCCCAAATTTCTGTTGCTAAGCAAGGAAGTCGTTAAGTGAGATTTGCCCCATTTTACGATCTTTCTTGCCACAGTGAATCATTGCAGCTGTTAAGTGAGTCATAACAATAGCTCTTGTAGCTTCAAAGTGCTTTACAGCCCTCTCTAAGCGGTTTACAGTGTCAGCATCTTACCCTCAACAATCTGGGTCCGCATTTTACCCACCTCAGAAGGATGGAAGTCTGAGTCAACCTTGAGCCGGTCAGGCTCAAACTCCTGGCAGTGGGCAGAGTTAGCTTGCAATACTGCATTCTAACTACAGAGAAGGGAGGGAGGAAGGAAGCAATAGCACTTAGACTTACTGAATATACCGCATCACCGTGCTTTACAGCCTTCTCTAAGTGATTTACAAATCAGCAAATTGTACCTAACAATCTGGGTCCTCATTTTATAGCCCTAGGAAGGATGGAAGGCTAAGTCAACCTTGAACCGATCAGGATTGAACTCCTGAGAGTGGGAAGGCAGAGTTGAGTTAGCTTGCAATACTGCATTCTAACCACTGCACTACCACAGCTAAGTAGCATGGTTGCTAAGTGAATCAGGCTTCCCTGTGGACTTTGCTTGTCAGAAGGTCGCAAAAGGGGATCACATGACCCCGAGAGGCTGCCACCGTCACAAATATGAATCAATTGCCAAGGCTCTGAATTTTGATCACGTGACCATTGGGGATGCTGCAATAGTTGTAACTCTGAAAAACGGCCACGAGCCACTTTTTTCAGTGCCACTA